>NC_050070.1:167429298-167774298 GCF_009764565.3 Dermochelys coriacea
CACAAGCACCGGTAACACCTTGGAGAAGTATCCCTTCCTATTTATGTATTCAAAGACAAGTTGGTCTGGTGCTAAAATTGAAATGTGTGCGCTATCAATCGCTCTGCCACAGTTAGGGAAACCCATCTCTGCAAAGCCATCCACTATTTCATGCACATTTCCCAGAGTCATGGTCCTATGCCGCAGGATGCGATTTATTGCCCTACATGCTTAGAGTAATACAGCCCCAACAGTGGACTTTCCTACTCCAAATTGATTTGCAACTGACCGGTAGCAGTCTGGATTTTCCAGTTTCCACATAGCGATTGATTGCAACACGCTTTTCTACCGGAAGGGCAGCTCTCAATCTGGTGTCCTTGTGCCGCAGGTCGGGGGCCAGCTCAGCACATAGCTCCATGAAGGTTGCTTTACGCATCCTAAAGTTCTGTATCCACTGGTTGTCATCCCACACCTGTGTGGCAATGCGATCCCACTAATCAGTGCTTGTTTCCCTAGCCCAAAAGCGACAGTCTACCGTATGCAGCTGCTCTGTGAACGCACACAGCACTGATAAGTTGCTGCCGTCCATATCACACGCGGGTGCCTGAGATTCATCCTCTGCTAACTTTGCGAGTAACTGTGCTGCTATGCGCGATGTCCTCACAACAGCTAACAGCGCATAGGAGAGAACTGCGGGATCCATCCTCTCACTGCAGATGCTGACGCGCACTACAAAAGACTGACAGCTGGAAAAACGGCATGAAAGGAAGCCAGAAATCTTTGGAGGGGTGGGACACAGAGCGGTGCATGACAGTACATTTTGCACATCCCAGGATGCGCCACGCTCCATTTCCGCATTCCCACAACACCTAGCGACGGATGGTGTCGCCAGGCACTGAGGGATACATACCCACAGTCTATTGCTCTTGCTGTTGACAAAGGTGCCCCGAATGTGGACACGATCTGTCGACGGAGGGAGCAAATGTAGACACGCTTTGGCGACTTTGCTTTTTGTTGACTTTGCTTTTTTTTTTTTTTTTTTTCCTTTCCTCGTCGACATTAGTCTCGCTGAAAAAACTTGCTGGTGTAGACAAGCCCTAAGCCACAGTAATGTGTGTTGGTGTAGTGTGCTGAGCCTGGCATTGTTTGATTGTGCGTGCTCCAAAAGTAACACATGTTAAATCACTTTTTAAAGTAGGTTTCAGAGTAACAGCCGTGTTAGTCTGTATCCGCAAAAAGAACAGGAGTACTTATGGCACCTTAGAGATTAACAAATTTATTAGAGCATAAGCTTTTGTGGGCTACAGCTCACTTCATCAGATGCATAGAATGGAACATATAGTAAAAAGCGCGCGCGCGCGCTCTCTCTCTCTCTCTCTCTCTCTCTCTCTCTCTCATATATTTATATATAATATACACACACACACACACAGAATGTGGAAGTTGCCATACAAATGGTAAGAGGCTAATTAATTAAGATAAGCTATTATTAGCAGGAGAAAAAAACTTTTGTAGTGATAATCAAGATGGCCCATTTAGACAGTTGACAAGAAGGTGTGAGCATATTTAACATGGGGAAATAGATGCAATACGTGTAATGATCCAGCCACTCCCAGTCTCTATTCAAACTCAGGTTAATGGTACCTAGTCACATGAGCCACACCATCAGGGTCTCGTTCACCTGCACATCTACCAATGTGATATATGCCATCATGTGCCAGCAATGCCCCTCTGCCATGTATATTGGCCAAACTGGACAGTCTCTACGTAAAAGAATAAATGGACACAAATCTGACGTCAGAAATCATAACATTCAAAAACCTGTAGGAGAACACTTCAACCTCTCTGACCACTCAGTATAAGACTTAAGGGTGGCAATTTTGCAACAGAAAAGCTTCAAAAACAGACTCCAAGGAGCAACTGCTGAGCTTGAATTAATATGCAAACTAGATATCATTAACTTGGGTTTGAATAGAGACTGGGAATGGCTGGGTCATTACACATTGAATCTATTTCTCCATGTTAAGTATCCTCACACCTTCTTGTGAACTGTCTAAATGGGTCATCTTGATTATCACTACAAAAGTTTTTTTTTCTCTTGCTGATAATAGCTCATCTTAATTAATTAGCCTCTTACCGTTTGTATGGCAACTTCCACCTTCTGTGTGTGTGTGTGTGTGTGTGTGTGTGTGTGTGTGTGTGTATATAATAAAAAATAGCTTCTTACTATATGTTCCATTCTATGCATCTGATGAAGTGGGCTATAGCCCACAAAAGCTTTATGCTCAAATAAATTGGTTAGTCTCCAAGGTGCCACAAGTACTCCTGTTCTTTTTTTAAAGTAGCACTCAGTAATGTGACCAAACTGACAGCTGAACACACATGCTTTTGTTGGCTTCTTGTGTTTGTGGGGTGGGTGTGTGTGTGTGGGGGGGGGGGGGGGAGGGTGTTGGGAAGTGTGTGCCTTGGGGGAGAGTAAGTGTGTCAGCATCCTGTCTCTCTAAGTTCAGGCAGCAGCCGGAAGCAACCAGTCCTGAGGCTGAAGCTGATGCACAGATAGCTGATGGTCCCCTTCCCCCCACCCCCAGCTCAGGAGAGGGACACCCCAAATCAGCCCCCGCCTCCCTCCCTGGCTCTGTTTCTCCCCCCTCTCCCCTGCCCAGAGCAGCAGCCTGCCCTGCCTGCTTGCCACTGTGGTCCTAGTGATTCCACCTAGTGTGGTCCCAGGATTCCACATTCATGTTTTGATTCTGTGTGACTCCCTCCGAGTTCTCCCACATTCTCTTCTCCCCACAAACTAAGGAGACCCATCCCCTCCCCTGTAGTCCTGGCAGGAGTGTGTTTGCTGCTGGGAGCTGGCATGCTTAACTGAGCAGTAGCTATGTGAGCTCTCCATGCTTAGCGGTTTCAAAACTTCTTGGGGCTTTGAAAGAAGATGGGTGCATGTCTGTGTAGCTGCATGCAGGGCAACAGAGTTCAAAACTGTGAGCACAGTGATCATGGTGGGCATTGTGGGAAACCTCCTAGAGGCCAGTTACGGTGATGTAACGAATGCGGTGTCTGAACTGACGCTTTGTTGATCTAATTTTGCCACCAAAAGTGCTATGCCTCTCGTTGAGGTGATTTGATATTGTTGGCAAAGCAGGAGAGTTTTGTCAGCAGGAGGATCATTGTAGTGTGTACAGCTCCACTGTTTTGTTGACAAAAGCTGCCTTTGCTGACAAAACTGTATATTGTAGACCGGGCCTTACTTAAAGCCTCACCTCCTGGAGATGAATAATTATGTGAGAATCCTTCGTTTGTTTTGTTTAATATGAAAGTTAAGTCTCTAGTCCTCATGGCTGAAGAGAAAAGCTTGAAAATATGACCTGCATGCCTCCTAGTGGCTCAAAAACCAAAAGGTAAATAAACTTTATTTATTATTCATCTCTTGATTCTTCAACATGTAGGATCGACAGTATTGCCAGTATATTTCATATACCCACTGAAACCCAAAACCCATAACTTTAACTGCCTGAACAGTGCTGGGTTGTTTGAGGTGTCAGTCCTGCAATGAACTCCATGCAGGAGGAGACCTGATACCTGTGCCTGCATGGAGCTGGCGAAGTCAGCGGAGCTTTTTTTAGTCACGCGGTCGTCTGTGTGCAGAGCTCATTGCAGGATCAGGGCCTTATGTTGTGTATTTGATACCGTCTCTTCTTCAGCTTTGCATATGTAAGAGAACAGCTTGTCAATGTTGGCAATTACTTATGTTTTTTTTTAATTAAATCAAAAATTAGGAACTATTTTGTGCAGTAGGAGGAAGCTTCTCATCTAACAGCTGTTTTATTTATTTTTGTGCCTTCAGTTTATGTAGCCAACCATATTTACTTGCAACAGGAGCCATGTTCTTTTCTATGGTTTTTCATAAGCCTGCAAACTAAAACATTTTGTTATACTGTAGGCAGTAATATTGTTTGTGATAGCAGTGTCATGTTTCCTATTGACATGCTCATTGTAGGGTTCTGCCTTGAAAAAGTAATGTGTAGACTTGCCCAGAAAATATATCTCCAGTTATATTTCCTCTGCTAGGGATCGTAAACACATCAGATAATGAAATAATCATTTTCTCTCTCTCTGTGTGTGTGTGTGTGTGTGTGTGTGTGTGTGTGTGTGTAAAAAAACCTTGAAATGTTAATTTAAAATTATTGCATTGGATTTTATAACATGTATGCCCCCCTAACATGCACACTACATTTAAAGGCAGAATGTCAAAAATCCACTCGGTACCATTACCTCTGAGTTTCCTTGCCCTTTGATCTTTGTTTTTAAAAAAAAAAAAAAAGCTGTAGGAATAAATTACAACACTGTGTGAAATTCGTGGAAGTGTGGGCGAAGGACATTGTCAAACATCTGTGGTAGTAGTTGGTGTACAGAGCTTATTTAAACACAGATGTGTTGCTTGACACATAGTGAGAAATTACAAAGACACACTCTAAGGGCCAAAGGTGGTGGAGGTGGAGATAATAATAATAAATCAAACAAAATACCTGGCTTTCATGCCTGAAAAATGGATTATTCTGTCCTTTTCCTGCCACTGTGGGGCTGCAGCCCGCTATATTTTATCAAGTCCTAAATGAGTAAAGAGTAAGAGCCCTGTGAGCTGAGAGCGAACACAGTTTGAAAGATGTACATTTGAGAGTTGTAGTATTTAAACAATGACCTTTTGAATGAGACAGTTGTACAGCAACATAATTAAATTGAGTGGATGTGGCACCTGGTGCAGGAGATACAGATACAATTCAAAGTGCACATGTAATATATTACATTCTAATACAGTGAATATGTACTAAAATATCTAACAATTGAACTGTCAATTTATTTTTTCCTATTTGGCGCATCCAGTATCTCTGTGATCGTGAATGATTTAGATGTGTGTCATGATTAGTTGCCTTGGTACTGCAGCTTCTCAGCAAGAAGTGTAGTTTGCTGACATAGGTCCCAGTTCCAAAAGGCCTTAAACATGCTGGGATAGTTCTTACTCCTGCAGCTAGTCCCATTAAAGCCAATTAGGCAGCTCATGTGGCACAGGTTTGGAGGATCAGCACAGTACTTTGTGACAAAGGAAGTACTGTGTAAGGGGACTGTTGCCCTCTTACTAACATTCAGTGGGGGTGTTTTGGTTGGCTAGCTCCCAGTACTAAAAGGGGAAGGGTCTATGGGAAATCAGGACCCTGAGACTGATAGACCCCAGGAACAATGGGGAGAGGCCAATGCTCCAGATCAGCATGAATGGCAGGGCGGGCAGGCTAATCAGGAAGTCAGGAGGCCAGGGAGGTCCTGTCCTCCATGTGAGCTGGAATTGCCTGGGTCAGACAGAGTGGGGCCGAGCTGAGGAGAAAGCAAGGGTCCAAGCTGAGCTGTGCCAGATCCAGTAAGAGCAGAGCTGCAGTCCCCAAAGCCAGAGGCACAACTCAGAGAGAGCAGACTTGCCCTGGGAGGAGAGCTGCAGCAACCAGAGCCAGAGGGGCCAGAAAAGCAGCCCAGGAAGCAGGTCAGTGCTGGGAGCAGAGTCACAGAGCAGACCTGTCCTGGGAGCAGAGCTATAGTAACCAGTGGCAGAGGGGCCAAAGAAGCAGCCCAGGGAATTGGAGGCAGAGCAGCAGCAGCAGTGCAGAGACAGAGTGGTGCGGCTGAGGCTGGAGCAGTCTGGAGCTGGGTGTGGTGAGCAGCTGGGGAGAACGAGGGGGACCCTGGGCAGCAGGCCCGGCACAGAGAGACGCCTCAGTCAAGAGGCTCTGCAGGCCAGGCTTGGATCGTAACCCTGACAGGGCGGGCGTGACGCTGGGAAGAAGGGTCCTGCCACCTAGAGCCTGAAAGCCCGTGGCCACCACCAGAACAAGTGTCCAACCCACAGCATCCCTGCAGCACAGCCAGGGCCTGAGAAGATGGCCTGGGACTTGCAAGGAACAGACTGTGAACTGCCCTGACATTCCAGAGACATTGTTTGTGATGTTCCCTGCCACAGAGCAGGGAGATGTGTTTCCTTTAACCTTTCCCATTTTTCCTTTATTCTTTTTAAAATTAATTGTTGATTAAATAACTTGCATTTGCTTTAACTTGTATGTAATGGTCAGTGGGTCAGAGAAGTGCCCAGTGCAGAGAGAGTACCCCAGAGTGGGGATACCCTAGCCCCTGTCCTAGGTGATCACAGCAGGGTTGGGAGTGGAGCCCCCCAGGAATCCTGGGCCCAACCTTCTTGGTGTTACAAGGATTCTGCCAGACAGGAGAGTGGAAGGGGAGCCCTCAAGGGCAGGGAGGCCACTGGGTAAAGGAAGTGGGAGCGAGGACTCTGATCCTTTCACTAACTCGCTTCACCGGGGTAGTGCAAAAGTCAGAAAAGTTCCCCACAATAGTGGGACTATTCCCCCGCTTACAACTGTGCTAAAGTTTAATGCATGAAAGAGGCTGGAGACTTTTAACAGCTCATTCTAAGTGAATTCTTTTGTGCTGAAAATATAAAATTATATATATTAAACAAATGTTAAATTAAGAACAGAAAATCTAGTAAACAATAGAATTGTCCTTCAAATAATCTCCAGGTTTTCTCATGTGTTTTGAAGGCTAAACAATACTTCCTTTGTCACATATTACATCAGCAGACAACTATTACAAGTTCCTGTTTCGCTAATTATTTTTTATCATGTTTTGAATAATAGAAAAAAGTGATTTACTCCTCTTTGTAATCAGATGAAGTGTGATTTTTTTACTTAACCTTTTGATTTTTTTTTTCTTTTGATACTTTTCGGATATAAATTCCTTCCCTCCCTTTTACAAACAGACCTTCACCTTTCTACCTCTGTGAAATTGCCTTAGGCTTGTTTTTTAATGGCAATAGCCACTGTTGTGATAACCCTCAGGCTAGGAAAACAGGAGACTATTCCTCTCTGGGATTGTTACCGTTCCATGGCTTGTACAACTGGCAGAGCTAAACTAGTTGTTCAGCTGTAATGCCTATTAAGGTGCTCTGACCCCAAATTCACTTGCAAGGACCAGATCCTACAGTTTGCTGAGTGCCTCCTATAGAATGCCTTTCCGCTCACTCTGCAAGGTGCTGAACCTCCAACTTCCATTGACTAAAGTGAAAGTTGAGAGCTCTGAGCATCTTGCAGGTATGTTGCTTAAGTATAGCAGGCCAGTCTTCGGTTGCAAAGCATGCCTGAACTGGTTGTCCGGTATTTGAGATGGGGGCATAGTTTGTTTGTTTGTGGTTCTCATCCAGGTACCTTATATAATGGGCAAAAGGGTTTGTTTGGTTTGGTTTGGTTTGATTGTTTTTTGAAGGCAGCCACCGTGCTTTAAAAGGATGGTTTCTTTTTTAGACATCAACGTTTTCAGATGAGATGCTGTTAGTGTAAAAACTGGCTAGGTTGAAGATAGTGGAAAAGAAGGGATAAATTTGAGACGTGGTCATGAACAATAAATAAGAACACAAGGAGAGGTATGGAAATGTGATGTTAAGCCACAAAGCAAAGTCTCTGACCTCTAGAAGCCCAGAGTTATTTCTGAAGCCTTCGGACGCTATCGGACATTGACTAGGGCACAAACAAGGTGCTACTATCCCTGTCTATCATGGGCTGCTCTTTGCATGTCTTCTATATGGTTAAATCACATACATTTTCCCTCTCTGTATACTATTTGATGTAGGGATTCTTTTGGTTTTACAAGTTCTTCCAGCTGCCTAATAGCTTGTCTGCTATGCTGGACAATCTTTTGGTCTTTGCTTGTTGGTTGAACTGTCATTCGGGGTTTGTCTACACTTCAGGAGAAAAGTGTTCTTAATTCAAATTAGCTAATCCAGTTTAAAGTAGCAATGAAGCCGCAACAACTTGGATTAGGATCTTGAGTTCAACCTCAGGCTCAACTGTAGGCTTTAACTCAAGCTGCTAACCTGCTAAAAGTGGAAACACTGTGTCTTCAGTACTTTTTTCTTAAGCCATGAGATGCCTGTGGTGTATCCTTCTATGCTTTCTTATAATGAAGTCTATGGCAATGCCAAACAGGAGATTTGGGAGAAGGTTTCACACCACAATTTACTCAAGTCTGTGTTGACTTTAACTGGGCAAGTTACCCCTTGATATAAAGCCTTCATGATGCTAATTATTTTTATTTCCACAGCAGTAATTTTCTTTACATTGTGGTTCTTCTGCTTTCCTAGTTACTAAGGGCTTGTCTTCACTGAGGGGGTAGATTGACCTAAGTTATGCTACTCCATCTACGTGAATAAAGTAATTGGAGGAGATGTAGCTTAGGTTGACTTACCCCGGTGTCTTCACTGCGCTGTGTCGACAGGAGATGCTCTCTGGTCGACTTCTCTTACTCAGAGAGCTGGAGTACCAGGGTTGACCGGAGAGCGCTCTGCCATCGATTTAGCGGGTCTCCACTAGACCCGCTAAATCAATCCCTGCTGCATCGATTGCAGCAGCATCGATCTCCCCATAGTGAAGACCAGCCCTAAGTATCATCATTTAATCCATGTAGACCTAAAAGGGAAATGTTTTAATAAATGATTGGTTGAAATCTTCTAGTTTTTTTAATCAGGTCTATAACCATCGTAACAATTAATTTTAAAAACAAACAAAACTTTTGAATAATTCTAACTGGTTGTTTGAATTGAGTTGCCCAAACTATATTTTGCATGCCTGCCTCAGTGGTAATTTACACAGCAGAAAGCTTTGCATTATACCTATAAGATAGTCTGCCAGACTTTGACAATCAGAGAGAGCAGGTTTCATAGACAAGATCTTTCAATGATAAATGCCTGGTTGAGGTTTTCAAAGCAGTGCAGGGGATTTAGCCACACATCATTAATTAATTTTAATTTAATGGAAGAAATGTGGCTAAGTTCCCTGCTCAGGACTGAAAAATCCTAAGAACGCCACTGGACCTGGAAAGATTGTTTCCAAATATTGACAACATGAATACCACTACCAGTGTGCCTCTCTGCTACATTTAAATCTCTCAAATATTAGAATCTAGTGCTTTATAATAAGGATTAAAGGTGAATTGGGAATTTATTTTTTCTTTACACAAAACAAACCTCTCTAAATGCTCAGATGGCTAGGGATATAGCTCTTAATAGTTTTGTTTAAAAAACTGTAAATCCTCCGCCACTAGCTATCTTATAAGAAGAAGAGGATCTTTAAAATAAATGGTTTAGAAGAAAAAATGAAGGGAAGGAGGGGGATTCATTAAAGTTGAGGATTCTCAAGTTGTGGTTTACTTAGCTTTTGGTGGTTGTGATCTACAGAATGAAACGTTTTGGAAAACAAGAAGAAAGGGATTAGGGTTGATGGTGAGGAAATGGCCCATAAGAAGATCCTGCCCCCACAGAGATCTGCAGATAACAATTGGAGAACCACTGCATTAAAGTATGAAAATGTGTACATTCTTCGAATATAGGAAAAGAAATTACAATTCAATCCCAATTTTACTCCCCCCCGCTTGACTTTTTTTTTTAAAGTAGACAGTTCTATGCTACAGTAAATCAAAACCAAGACAGTAATTGTCAACAGTTCAAAGTTTATCCATATATTTTTTTATATTGGTGTTTTTTGTTTCCACTGAGCTGTACATACTCTGCTTATGACTAACTAATAGTTTTTTATTTCTTGGGGACAGGAAAGCTGTGTTTAATGCTTTGTAAAATGGCCATCGGTTCCTCATTTTTCTCTCTATTCAGCATAATTATTTCAGCAAGGCTACAGAACACTTCTGGCCAAGATCTGCAGGTGACCCTCATGGATAACTGGGGATAAAGGCTTAATCTTAATGCTTGTCTTCCCTCTTCTTGAAGAATACTAATCCTGAATGACGGGAACCCACAGTTTTCCCTTTGTGGCTGACTAACTGATTTGTTTTCTTTTTAATTTTTAAAATTAACCCACTCCTGAGCTGGAGTTATATAATCATATTCTCTTATATTTCAGCATGGAAATTCAGCATAGACTTCCATTTGAATGTTTCTGGAGGGGAATTCAGACCCTAATTATCAAATTAGATGCGCATTCTGGTTCTTTGGCATGACTTCACTCCTGCCCATCTGTTAAGTTGGCATTGTGCTCACTCACAAAGTAGCCTACTAGTTTCAGCACAGCAGAGGATCCAACCAAAGATGGGTTAAGAGGGGCAGCCTGCAGAACACTTCATGTTCAATCTCCTGCCAGAAACTCCTCCTGTTTGCAAACAATGCCAGTTTAAGACCATATGTTTCATTACAGAGGATCACATCTGTCTCCACAGATGTGGACATACAAATACAAATGACACTTGATGGGGAAAGGTAGTATAGTTGCCTAAACCAAGCACCATTGCAAGTTTCTAAGGCCCTGTCCTTACTGTTGTGGTGGTTGGGGGGGGAGGGGTTTGGTACCAATATAGCTATTCCAATGCATTTCACTGATGCAACTTCCCAGTGTAGATAAACTTCACCTGTTGGTGCAAGACTATGCTTGCACCAGTGCAGTGGATCTACATTTAGGATTTGCATAAGTGTAACTACATCAATGTGGTTATTTCAGTGCAAATTTTTGTTAGTCTAGGCAGGTCCTTAGTTCAGTATCCCCTTGGTAGGCTCCTCTTTCGAAGACTGACTTGCAGCATATATTTTTGTTGATATCGGGCATGGGGAAAGTCCAATACATTTTTTGGCATATCCTCTTGAGGAGTTAAAGTGGTCTACCAGAATGCTTTTTGAAGAACTCAGTACTAATAGTATCTTTCCCAGTATTAGTAGAACATAAATACCTTTTTCATGCTTCAGGAAGATGTAATGTCTCCTCTGGTGCACTACAGCCTATAGGAAAGACCTATTGCCTATCTTGCCAGTTTATGCTGGCTTTTCACATGAGGCCAAATTTTGGTCCGTAGTAAAGTCATTATTTTTCCTATCGGCCTCTACTATTTGGAGGTTTGCAATAACTTGAAATGCAGTTTTCACATTGCAGTTCACTGAAGCAAGTCAGGACTTTAAAGGAACCCCACCAACTTAAAACCTTTCAGGGACTAAACTTGCCCTTGAATCCGTCTGCCAATTACAGTATTTTGGTTTTACCGTCACACTCCCCTTTTTTAAAAATGTTTCTCCCTTGTTGCTGTGTTTAAAGGCACACATGATCAACAAGGGAAACTGCATGACCGTATAGACAGAGCCAGTCCTAAATAGGTGTCAGACTTGTGGCTGCACATGGAGCCTTTTAGGCCTGTCACATGGAATAGCAATGGCATATACAAACTCTTCATCAGAAGAAGTAATAACGGAGCAGAAGCTCCTAAGAGGAGTCCATGGTGAAGAGCAAAAGGAAGAGGGATGCCATAGGATTCCCCAGTCACCAGCAGCAGCCCAAAGGAGGGGAAGAAAGACTGGAACTCTCCAGCAAAAGGAGCTTGAGCTGACCACTTCTGCTATTTCCAGGAATCTTTAGATCTGGTGGCCTCAGGTGCCTGGGTGTTTCTGAATTAGCTGCTCAGAAGCTGGAGGTTCAAGGAGCTATAGAGAGAAGCTTCACCAGATTCCACAATATGGAATAGGCGTTGGGCAGAAAGCTGTATAGAGCCCTTCTCTGTGGGTGGAGTGGGGTTTGAGCATGGTGTGTGTTTGAGAGCCTGCTTCTCTGTGTGGTGGTACACATTCAACAATTTGTGGGCTGAAGATGGGAGAGTCCATTTTTGGATCTGCCCTTGGAAAGGAAGTAGTACTCTCAAGCAGTTCTCTGATTTCCTCTGAAAATTGCTAATTATTTTCTTTTATGAGACATGATCTCTAGTGACTCAGTTAATTTATGAAAAGATATGTTCTGCTCTTGACTGTTGAAAGACTCAAAGTGATTAGAAAGAGACAAGATAGGTGAGGCAATATCTTTTATTGGACCAACATCTGTTGGTGGAAGGTACAAGCTTTCGAGCTACACACGAAGAAGATGAGCTCTGTATAGCTTGATATCTTGTACCTTCCACCACAGAAGTTTAAAGTGTGTGTGTGTGTGTGTGTGTGTGTGTGTGTGTGTGTGTAATATTTTATATATATAATGTTACCTGGGACCAACACAGCTACAACAACACTGCAATCAAAATGACTAGGGCACTGAGTCTGAGGATCAACCCTACCAGGTTACTGTACGCACCTACAGACTCTACCTTACGGTGATCATTTGTTTACGATGTTGGAAGGGGAGGAGGAAAGAAACATCAGTAGCCAGAGGGTTAATCTGAGCAACATGCCAGATTTAACACTTTATCTCTGGTGAGTCATCTGCTAAGAATGAGAAGGTGGTGGCTAACTGATTTAATAATTTTACTAAGATGATGTTGAAGTAAAAAGAAAACGGTACAGAGTTTAAGCATAGAAGTTTCTGGTTATCAGGGAATAAAGTACGGATTATCAAGGGGTGCGAAATTCAGTTTAGGAACAGGTGGGGTAAGGAATACATAATCTGCAATCTCCCCAATTGGGGGTAACAGTTTAATGGGCCAAAGTACAGACATTGAGCTATGGGGGTATGTTGTTCATATAATGGCTATGTTCAGGTGTGGAGTATAATGAGTGGATAAGATGATGAGAATGGATTTACCTTCATTTGGTGGGATTTAATGTTCAGTGAGTTTATGGTTCCAGTTCATATGGTCTAATGGAAAAAGTCTCTCAGCCCCTTTCCCATAGTTGATGCACGATGTCATACTGGCTCACACCTCCTAGTACTGTCGGTGGTGGTGATGTGTTCGATGTAGATGTCCCTGGATCATCGGATGGTGTCCGAGACCGTGAGGCGCTGCATGAGTTGTGTGTAGCGTCGACCAATCCCACAGGTCCTCAGCACACGCTCTTGCAGGGGTCCCAAGCACCCAGGGCTCCAACGATCAGGACATCCATCTGCACCTCGTAGCTCTTCGCTCTTAGGGTGTCAGCCATGGGGGCGTATTTTTCCAGCTTACAAGCTCGGGCTTCGCGTAAGGCTGGGGTCCTGTTCTCAAAGGAGACCGTGATGTTGACGAGGATGATCTTTTTCTGGACCTTGTCGGTGACTACCACATCAGGTTGCAACTGGCTGTCAGTACCGGGGATGGCGCAGTTCACGGTGACCTCCCTCAGGCACGGTGCAATGGCTTTCACCAGGCGGTTCTGGATGCCGTTGCGGCGCAGCTGCCAGGCAATGGAGTAGGGCTTGCAGCTGCACAGGACGTGGGGCAGGGTCTCGTTGGAGTAGCTGCACTTCCTGCAACGCTTGTCTCGATTCCCGTGGCGGACGGCTTCGATGAGCGGGGCACAGTTGAGCCGGGCGTGGTGGATGAATTGCCAGTCGTCAAAATGGGTGAAACCGCCGCCGGCGAGGAAGTAGTTGCTGGCGTCCCACTAGTTGGTCTGTTTACTACAGTTCACTAAAACCAATTGGGGAATCTCAAGTAGGAGCAGAGAGATTATTTTACCTCTGTCTGGCATTGGTCTGACCATTGCTAGAATACTGTGTCCAGTTCTGGTGTTCACACTTAAAGAAGGATTTGAAAAATTGGAGAGGTTTCAGAGAAGAGCCACAAGAACGATTTAAAGGATTAGAATACCTCCCTTAAATGGATAACCTCAAGGATCAAAATCTGCTTCCCTTAAGAAACAGAAGATTAAGGGTTGACTTAATCACAGCCCATAGCAGTGGTTCTCAAACTTTTGTATTGGTGACCCCTTTCACGCAGCAAGCTTCTGAGTGCTTACCCCCCTTATAAATTAAAATATTTAATACTATTATAAATGCTGGAGAGGAAGCAGGGTTTGCTAGTGGAGCCTGACAGTTGGTGACTGCCATGTAATAACCTCACAACCCTCTGAGAGGTCACGACCGCCAGTTTGAGAACCCGTGGTCTATAGGTACCTATGTGGGAAAACATTTTTAATAATGGGCTCTTCAGTCTAGCAGAGAAAGGTATAACATGATCCAGTGGCTTGAAGTTGAAGCTAGATACTTTCAGACAAGAAATAAGGTATACATTTATACTAGTGAGAGTCATTAATAATTTGAACAACGTACCAAATGTCAAGGTGGACTCTTCATCACTAGTAATTTTTAAATCAAGATGGGGTGCTTTTATAAAAGCTATTCTCTAGGATTTTTTTGTGGAGGAAGTTCTATGGCCTTTACTATACAGAAGGACAGACTAGATCAGTGCTTCTCAAGCTATCTGATGTGGGAGACTGGCAATTTTTTTTCCCCCAATGTATGCGCAGACTGGCAGCCGATGGCTCGTGGACTGGCACCGGTCCACGGACTGCCACTTTGAGTAGCACTGGACTAGATGATTACAATGATTCTTTCTGGCCTTGGAATACATGGATTGAGAATTTGCGATACCTAACTCTTGCAGGCTGTAATAATTTTAAATCTTAAATGCCTATCACTTACAAACAATAGCACTATATAACTGTAACACAGCCTATTAAGTATAATTATTAATATTTGCTCACCTGTTGTGCAACAATGTTTGTTGCTAGCAAATCTTTACTGCTTTTAAATATCTTGTTCGGGTTTTTTTTGTTTTTTCCCCTATACTTTCAAACTAGTGTAGCTCTAAGCAAGTCAAAATTACCAAACCTGGATGCCTAAAGTTAGGTTCCTAAATCCATACTTAGTATCTAAATAAGAGGCCTGATACTCAGATGTTATCAGCACCTTTGAAAGTAAGGACACTTTTATTTATTTAATATGCATCATCCAGTTTAAAACTTCAGACCAACCTGCAAATATCAAAATTTGGTTTTGTGGCCCGTGACAAAATGTAAGGTGGTTAGACATATTCAACGAGTTAAGGTGTACACTAATACCAATGAACCAAACTTATTGACGCATCTTTTCCTTGCTATAAAAGTGTCCTCTTTTCATAGTAATAAATAAGTTTCCATGCTTTTAGCAGCAAGAAATACGTATGTAGTTTCGCACCCCGTATCTGATGGTGTTTTCTCTATTAATTGAAATGTGCAGAGTCTTGTTATAAATCTTCAGAATGTATTTTTGATCAAGGTGAATGTGGAGAATTCTGATTTTTTTTAAATCCCTCCCCCAGATCCACTAAAAGACATGCAAACTTTGTAAATAAAAATGTTTGTATCCTTATATGCCATATGATTAGAAAAATCAGACCATGAGGAGGATTGAATGATTCAAGAGATTAGATATTCAACACAGAATTTTGAACCAATGATGTAGAAGTGCAAATGAAGACTACATTAGTAGTTAACAAAAACATTGCTTGGTGTTTGTTCAGTGGCCCATTCCTATTGCTAATAATTTTGTGGGCACTTGATAATCATAGTTGACATTCTTGTTGGCAGTTTCATCAGACAGGCCAGGCTCTGAATGTATATAGTGACTGATGAAAGATGGATCTATCCTTTCCTTGCTATCCTAAATGCAAAACCCCTTTTCTGTGCTTTGATGGCTGTGACATTATTCTTTCTGTCCTTCCTTCATCTCATCTCTGTTCCCTCCAATATCTCACGTGCTAATAATGCTTTAACTCTTTCTTGTACTGTACCGAGCGGTTTGCTTTAATAAATTTAGAAGTGAAAATTACATTCTCATTTAAAAAATATTGTGTTTGGGAGAGTATACTGATTCCCCTTCTCCCCCCTCCTCATGATTTACAGAGTAGTATCTGTGTACTTCCTGATGTATTGGAATTGACATTGTTTTAAAGGGAACATAGGGGGTGCATATCATTTTTGAATACCTTCAGCTACTGTTGTTTTCATTGTTGATATTGGGTCTCAACTGTTAACTTCTCAAACAAAAATAACTTTTAAACTATTTATTAATTTCTGGACATTATTCTCTGTGTCTTGAACTACAATCCAAAATCCTTCTCTAAAGCAACTTTTCATTTGATTAATAAAAGAAAAAGCTCTGACCCTAGCACAACAAAATGAGACAGAGTCCAGGTACTATGGGGACTTTGATGGTGAGTTACCAACATCAGTCAAACAGGGTTACGTTCTGCACTGAGCAGTCCCATTGCGCTTGTCTTGGTGGGAATGCATAAGGTGGAAGTCGAAGCAGCTTCGGCCTAGTGTCTCTGGAACCAGCTAAACAGACCAAATGGAGAAATGCTATATGAATAGAGAACTGAAGAGAGGATAAATTTTGGAGGGAATAGTAGCTACATTATCCAAAGACTAAAATTGTTTTCATTCCGAGGCTTAATTTTCTCATATTTGCTTTTGAGAGAGAGCAGAATGACACATCCCAGTCATTTAAAATGTTTAATAATCCATATAAAATTCTTGTAGGTAACTAACCATTTCAGAACAGTTTGTGAGCCTAATCCTGCTACTGTTTGCTCATGTGAGCAAAGGGCTGGAGGACTGGGCACTTAACAGTTTCTAAAGTTAGGATCCTAAATCCTTAATTACCTGAGTAAGTGCTCTGATTTTCAAAAGTGCTGAGCGCTCAACACCTCCCACAGACTGTTGTGTGTATAGCGCTTTTGAGAATCAGGCTACTTCCTTAGGCATTTAAATATGGATTTAGGATCCAAAATATGTATTTAGAAGCACAACACAACCCGAAGGTACCTCTGAATTATAGTATGTGTTAATAATTGAAACTGGCTCAGTGCCTGAACTTCCCACAAGGCATACTATAATGCTATTCAAAGAACCTCTGAGAAACCATGTATACCAGTGATGGAGTTGTGCCAGCGATGAATGCTGGATGCTCATGAAGGAGCCCAACAACTTTCTAGACTAATTAAAGTTCATTTCCTCATCCCTTAGTTCTGGCATCAGTTTTCCAACATGGATATTACATTTATAAAACTGTTTCCTAGTCCGACTTTCTACTCCAGAGCCTCTTTGCATACTGTGGTCCTGCATTTCCTGTTTTGTTTTGTTTTTTGGGTTTTTTTTTAAACTTGGCTTAAGTGTTTTAGTAAAAGCCCAGAGACTTACTATTTTGGACAGTATCAGAAGCAGTGTTCATGGCAATGGTATTTTAGAAACAAAAAGTTCTGTGACCGTATACATGGCAAAGTTTTGTGCTAGATTCAGTAGTAATTAGTCACTCCCAGATTGTGGTATAAATCTAAAATTTTACTCATCACTTAAAATACTTGTATATGGTTTATCAGAACTATGGAATTGGTTAGATTATGGAATTCTCCAGTGACAACTAATGAATCCTGCAGACGACGACGACTACTACTGTTTATGTATTTAGTAGACGTTTTTGTAATTTTTGGAAGAAGTTACATGAGTATCAGTTCTAGTATTCTGAACACTTACTGCACAGGGCTTTTAGCAAATGAACAATGTAGACTTACATTTTTTAAACAAGCATAGATTGAAACGGATTCCAGGCTCTAAAAGCAATCACAAGCAAGTCAACTTGTGTGTGTGTGTGTGTGTGTGTTACATCATTTCCCCTCAGGAATTACATCATACCTTGCAGTACTACTTAATTTGATTGAAAGAGAAAGAACCTTGCATGCAGAAGAATAAAAACTCTTGGACTGTAATCTCTTAATCTCCATAAAATGTTTGAATGTTTAGTTTTGATAAAATATGAAACAAATCTGGTGGTCCATAACATTTCTGAAGTGCATTCCCTTTTTGGAAACAGAAGAAAAACAAAGCAGACATAGAACAATTATGATAAATGGGTTGATGTTGGTAAGAGTTAGCCCTCAAGCATGAAGGAATTCCATGGCTGTAAATCTGTCTGTTAATAATTGAATTGAAAGGCATTATGGTGGCTTGAGATGATGATCGTTATCTGCTTTGTATATAGCAACATTCGTCCAGAAGTATCCCCAATCACTTTGAAAACTTTTATAGGGTACTATCCGTACTACAGAAGAGACAATGCAAGGAAACAAAAAGAAAAGGAGTACTTGTGGCACCTTAGAGACTAACAAATTTATTAGAGCATAAGCTTTCGTGAGCTACAGCTCACTTCATCGGATGCATTTGGTGGAAAAAATGCATGTTTTTTTTCCACCAAATGCATCCGATGAAGTGAGCTGTAGCTCACGAAAGCTTATGCTCTAATAAATTTGTTAGTCTCTAAGGTGCCACAAGTACTCCTTTTCTTTTTGCGAATACAGACTAACACGGCTGCTACTCTGAAACCTGCAAGGAAACAGTTTATGAAAACAAATTTTTTTTTGTTTTTTTTTTTTAAACTGGTACGGCTACGTATCTAAGTACGGACAAGGCATAGTTTGCTTTTCAGAAACTGTTCTCGAATAGATACTAGTCTTGGCTCAAAATGAGGCACTTGGAGTGAAAGATTTACACAACAGTTGTGGATGCAGCAGTTTCGTCAGTTAAAACATTGGTGCCATTTAGGTAGAAAAAATGCACTTGCCCAAAGTAGAGCAAGAAGAACATGAGCTTTGGTGTAGCTGTTTTCTACTTCATTAATTGTTTACAATAATTTACAGGAGCTTAGATTCCACAGTGGTTTGGGCTACCTAAGAACATAATTTGAACAAAGAGAGCCTCCTTGTCTCCTCAGCCAGAATAATCTACATAAAGGAGTAGAAACTGTAGGGAACTCCATGTGTTGAAACACTCTTCCAAAGGGGCTGTGGAGTTGATTTGGGGCTGTTATGCAGAGGGGTGAAGCGCACAGGATGCTAATGAGGCAGAGCTCCCTTTTCTCTTGCCATCCATTAGTAGCCACTGAGGAGAGTACTGGGCTCTAAATTTGTGCCAAATAGATGTTTTAGATATTCAATACTGATGCAAGTGTTTGCAACTCCATTGAAATGACCTACTTGCACCAGGGCTGAATATAAACCATTGGGATTGGGAGTATTTACTTTCTCCTGGATGCTGCCAGCAGACCTTTGTATTTTTGTTTCTGTAAATATTTCATACAAAAACTGAATACCCCCAATATCAAGTATATCTCTAAACATAGGCATGGAATAAATGGTTTGGGGACTTCTATCACTCTTCTGGTGAACATTTGTCCATTGTACTAAAACAGTTGTAGTCAGTTTCTCTCTTGCCTATGTTGACCCATACTGAGTGTTTTAAAAAATGGATCCAACATAAAATTGTATTCTGTGCATGAAGAACGCCTGCCCCAGGGAACAAAGGAGCTCCTATGATATATAATCAGAATAACAAACAAATGCAAAGACATTGCAGACTAATGGTTAGATTGGGCAGGAAATAAGACTGGAGAGTTGCTTATACCTCTGTTAAAAACAAACAAACCCTCAAACAGTTTAAAAAAAAAAGTCATAATCTTTGACCAGATCTTCATTCCTTTTAATAGACAGAGAGAGATGTCATCAGAGGAGTTATAGGTACCATTTGGGTGCAGAGATCACACAAAAGGAATACACAAGTACTGTCAAAGTCCCTGATTTAGATTTCTTGGGACTCATCAACCTCAGTGCACTTATTTAACTTTCTCAGTGACACATTTTTGCCTGCAGGCAGCAATAAACCGTCAGAAATGTAACAGGATACCCTGCCATGACAAAAAGAAGATCTTAGGGCTCCATGTGTCCAAAGGCTATGGCTGACTGATACAAGGTCAGTTATATCACCAAGCGGAAGCTGCAATTCTAGAGTGAATTTAGCTTAATTTTTTTGTTTAAAAAAAAAAAATCTGCTCTCTTGCGTACTAACAGCTGCTCATCCAAGATAAGAAATAGCTGCAGCCAGAGCTTTAGATTTATTGCTACAGTCAGTTTCCTGTTTTTTAATAGGATGTGATTTCTCCACTTTCTAAACTACTGAGCTGTATCAAAGAGACCAGATCACATTTCAAATTACCATTTCTGTCAGTTTTTGAACATATGTTTATAACATGGGTACTAGCTCTCTAGGTTTGGCATTATAGCTTTTATTCACTGACCTTTTACCCTTTGGCTACAAGGATTTGGGGTCTTTGTGTAATGTGTGTTCAGTCAGTACCCGTCAGTCTTTAATCAGCCCAGAGTCTCTCCTGTACTGAGATCTGCTTGCTGTGGACAGAGGCCCAACAATCACCTACCTGGTTATCAGGGTGCCATGGCCTGTTGGCATAACTTCTGAGCTGGGGGATTCTCAGCTAGCCATTCAGAGCGAGGTTCTGTCACTTCACCAGTGCAAAGTGGCTGGAGCAAGGGAAGTGAATCTGGCTGATAAATTTCTAGCAAGTTGAAATGCAGAACACAAAGCCTGGCTTTAATGGAGGAGACGGGAAACGCTTTACATCTTCTGTCTTACTTCACTAATATCTTTTTTCGCTGTTGTTTTCTTGATCTACTGTTGATCATTTATGCTTAATTTCTAGGGATGTGCTAATGTGAGAAGAGAATGTAATGAAGGCAGCCTTGTATGGAAGTAGGGGATTGGGCCATGAATTGAGTCCCCATATTGGCCAACTATCAGAGGAGGAAAATCCCTGGGCTCCTGATTTGCAAGGTCCATATAGGATTTAGGCATCCCAAGGAAAAGCTTTGTGCCTAAGGACAGCTCTGCTTATGATGATTAAACACCTCATTTACAGCTTTTTGCATTTTTAATGCAATTGTCACTCTGTAAGCGAAATTCATTATTGTTCAACAGCTAGTTCTACAGCCACCATTAAGATCACAATAGTATTGTAAACTTTTTAAGACTACTCCAATTTTTAAAATTATTTTTTGTTAATAAAAATACAAAATTCCTGGGTTTCCATAGGTCTTTTGGTTTTTGTTTTGTATAGCATCAGGCCAATTTTTAATTGCACCATCATTAATGGGTAATCCAAGTTTAAAATTTGTTGTTTAATAATGCATTTTATTAACATTAAGATGGTCAGATTGCTCAGTTGGCTGAACATTCATAAGCTAATTAAGAAAACATTCATCTCATAAAATGGGATGGTTCTAATACAATAGGGCATTTCTATTGCATTTGCTCTGGAAGGGCAGGGAATAAAAGTAGCACTTTTCTGAGATCTGGGACTTGCTGTATTCATTCCTGGACCAGTACCAAAAGGATCAAATGCTCCTGTGGTCCAACAGTTTGCAAACATCAGGGTCAGAAATGCATATCTGATTCACTTGGGACTCCTCTGTTTTTTCCACCAAATGCATCCGATGAAGTGAGCTGTAGCTCACGAAAGCTTATGCTCTAATAAATTTGTTAGTCTCTAAGGTGCCACAAGTACTCCTTTTCTTTTTGCGAATACAGACTAACACGGCTGCTACTCTGAAACCTCTCAGCTTTTCAGTGAGAGGAATTATTTGTCTGTGGCCATGGAAAGTCTTGATAAGTGGGACCTTTTAAGATCATGGTGATCTGATTACTGTTTTTCTTTTTCCCATTTTTCCTGGATTTTTGTAGTTTGTGTTGAATGTTGCAAAAATTAAGAACTAGTGTTGAAGATCTGGAATCACTGATACAAACTAATCTGCAATGGTTGAAATTCATGAGCTTTTAAAAATCATGTGATAATTGAAGTGTAGGATGGGGAAGCAGCATCAGAATGAGAATGTTTTTAAAAGTCCAAATGACTTTGCAGAATAAGAGACCGTTTGGCCCACTAGTGTAAAAGCTTTCAGGACCAGTAAACTTCCTTTTGATCTTGGACATGTGACCAAAGACATGAGAAACAAAATTTCACTTCCTAAGGTGAGATGGCAATTCTTGCTTCAAATATTAAGTTAATTATTTTTAAAAATAATGTAACAATGCTTTATAAATTGCACAACACAACCTGAAGGTACCTCTGAATTATAGTGTGTGTTCATAATTGAAACTGGCCCAGTGCCTGAACTGCTCACAAGGCACGCTATAATGCTATTCAAAACACCTTTGAGAAACCATATATACCAGTGATGGCATTGTGCCAGTGATGAATGCTGGGAGCTAATGAAGGAGCCCTACAAGTATCTAGGCTAATTCAAGTTCATTTCCTCACCCCTTAGTTCTAGCATCAGTTTTCCAACATGGATATTACATTTACTGTTTCCTAGTCTGGTTTTCTACTCCAGAGCCTCTTTTTGCATACTGTGGTTCTGCATTTCCTCTTGGGTACTTTTCTTATTTGTTCACTGGGCCCTAGTTATGCAGAAGCAATACATACTCAAGTGAGCATAAATATTTTGTTTGAGGGCTGTTATTACATTCATAAGCTTGCATAAAACTGAAGTGGAAAATTAACTTAAATTTGAAGTGATGTATGATTTGTTTTACATTTAGTAGAATGAGGTAGTTCATATATGTTTATCTTTTAAAAATATTTGAAAATACTCCCTGTCTCAAGAATCTTTCTGTACCTGTAATTATACCCACAGAATGTGTGCTTCCCATGGAAGACTCTTCCAGTGCCATTCATTATCAGGAAACTTCTTGATGGCAGACAGTTCTGGGCTACGTGCCATTCAGCCTACCATCCTTTTGCTTGCAGTTAGTTTCTTTGCTAGTGGAACTGAAATCCTTAAGAACAGGAGCTTTCACTTCCCAAGTCTCATCGGTTTCATCATATCACCACCTTGTTTGGGAAGGGGAAGAGCATGTAGCACTCGTACCAGTTAGCTTACCTACCAGCCTATCCTTTAGAATGATGGATTCTTAATTTCTCTGCCTTGTTGCTCTGTAGTATTTTCATCCTTCTCTAACACCTCCATAGAGGACCTGGAAAACTCGCTGTTTACACATTAACTGGCCCATGCTGCTTGGGCATATTTAACTGTTACCTATCTGAAGGTTGGTATTCTGAATTGCCTGCTCAGCTTTGTTGGCTGTTGTAATGCCACAGAGCCAGCTGGGTTCTCATGTGAGTTTTCTGTTTAGCATTACAAGTGAAATTTTTACCTAAGAAGAAAGGTAAAACATTTGAAATAATGATTTGTGAGGGTTTTGGTCTATATTTCTCCTCCTAGTGAGTTCTAAGTATAATTTAGATAACGATTTCATTTCCTTTTTGTTGGTAGCACTAGTAAGGAAAGGTATTACTACATCCAGCACAACATATATTGTTCTCTCCTTCAGGTCCTGGGTATGAACAGATCCTCAAACAAGTTTACTAAAAAATTTCTGGCCAGATTCTGTCCATGTAAGAATGGCTACTGGACAAAACAGTGTATAACTATTTGCATGCTTTAGAGTCACTGTCATGCAGTTAGAAGCATGCCAGTGTCAGTGCTTATACTCGTGGGATGAAACCTGAAAATGTGTGGAAAGTCTTTAAGGCAGGGGTGGGCAAACTATGACCCGGGGGCCACATCCGGCCCTCCAGCCTGTTTAATCTGGCCCTTGAGCTCCTGCTGGGGAGCGAGATCTGGGGCTTGCCCTGCTCCTGCGTTCCAGCCGGGGAGCGGGATTGGAGTCCACACTGTGCGCACGTGCCAAGGGCTCCTGGAAGCAGCAGCTTGTGCCCCCCTCTGGCTCCTATGTTTAGGTGTAGCCAGGGGGCACCATGTGCTGCCCCTGCCCCAAATACCATCCCCGCAGCTCACATTGGCCAGGAACTGCGGCTAATGGGAGCTGCAGGGGCGGTGCCTGTGGACAGCACAGTGTGCAGAGCCTCCTGGTGGAACCTCTGCATAGAAGCCAGAGAAGGGACATGCCACTGCTTCCAAGAGCTGCTTGAGGTAAGCGCTGCCTGGAGCCTGCACCCCTGATCCCCTCATGTGCCCCAACCCCGCCCACAGCCCCCTCCTGCACCCTGAACTCCTTACTTCTGGCCCAACCCCAGAGCCCTCACCACCTCCTGCACCCCAATTCCAATTTTGTGAGTATTCACCATACAATTTCCATACCCAGATATGGTCCTCGGTCCAAAAAGTTTGCCCACCCCTGCTTTAAGGGCATCTTGGCTTTCCTCAAAGAGAGGATAGGCAGCTGGCTACTCCAGGGTCTGCCTGGCTCAGCAGGGCATCAGAGCAATACTTCTTTATCTACTGAAGGATGCTTTCTGCACTGAAGTCCTTCTGAGCTGGCCGGTACACTGTACCAATATAAACAGCTTGGTAAGGTGTAACTGAGGCCATGTTAGGGGGTTGTGCTTATTTTAATTAAATTAGTGCCAGGAGTTGTGTGTAGAACCCAATTTTTTTCTTAGTATGGGCCTAAGTGCAGACCTTTCAATCTATTTACTCATTTATATGGCATCTTTCTATTTCTGCCAGCATGCTGACATTTACCATTTCCAGTTCATTTTAACTGCAAAGTATAAATGACCCTTTCCCACCCCAGCATGTGTACTTGCCCTAGTGCTGCAAGATCTTAGTCTTTTAATACCTTCAGTGCCCTGTTCACAACATATACCATGACAGCTTCTTCTGTATGATTCTCAGCAAGTACTGATTTCCTACCATCTCTTTTTCAGCTGCAGCAGAAGGAGAACTGTTTGTATTTCTAAATTTAGATATCCATGGATACATATAATATTTTTCTCTGTTTAATCTTGGCAGTTTAAATTGCATATGGAAAAGAAAACTGCATTCAACTACAGGAAGTCTGTGTGCTGTACACTTGATTTGCAGAAGAATAAAATGTTACAGGGAATATTTCACTCATTGTTTTGTAGAAAAACATGTCTAAAATCAGAGGTTTGCACTATTGTTTGTAGATTAATTTTACCTCCCTATTCTGTTATACTGTATTTTGACTATCACTCTTGATATGGGAGCTGGCTCTATTTCAGTGATTCTATTTGTATAGAGTTGTAAAGCAGTTTGGTTCTTATGTAATTTAAAATAAATTCATTATTACTATCAGATTCCTACCTCCATCCTTGTTCATTAGGAGGACCAATCTTAATACAGAGGTTGTCTCATGGATACCTCCCTTCTGTTCACAATAGCATGTACTATTTCCCTTTCCAATAGCACATGCCATCTCCCCTTCCAGTAACAATCGTGTAACAGGCTATTGGCAACTACAGCAACTGGAAAAGTAACAGTAGGAAACCGCTTCTATATTTTTGTTGGGGTTTGTGAATGTTTCCTTTTATTTTCTAGCAAGCTGCTAGATAGACAAGGCACAGCAAAAAATGAGATGTATTTGGCCTTTTGCATATTGTCGCCAACTCTTTTTATTTTATTTTTTTGTTAACAATTTTATTGTTAGTCTCATGGTATTAGGTGTTTTATTTTAAACCCTGACTCCTGGAAACAAGTGATCATATGAAAATCTCGCTTTTCTTTCTCTTTCTAAGTAACTATCTGATCCTCAAGCTTATCGAGAAAAGCGTGAAAATATGACTTGAATATTTTTATTATTTATGAATTTTATTTAACAAGCTCATGATTTTTATATCAGTCTTCTTGTGACTTTGTTGGGGGCTGACCCATGATTTGAATGTTTTAAGTTGGCAATACTGCATATGTTAGTCTAGATGATAGTTTACTTTCACCAAGCCAGGTGAAATTTTGAGCACAGGGACAACTTGGTGGAGGAGATTTATAGGGACCATAGGTGACTGCAACTTAAGTGGATTAGAGTTTTTCATGATGTGTGCACTTTATTGTTGGTGTCTGAAGGGGGGAACACTTTGGTGGGAGATTAGTCATTCAGTCTTGCTGTCAGTACTCCTGTCTCTGTTACGTATGAAACAGATGATATGAATAAGACAACATTTTGTGGTCCTTTCTCTCATGTTTAAGCATAGAGTCTTGGCAAGCAAGGAAGGAAGGAAATAAGGTTCCCTAGCCTTGGGAGTTTACAGAATTCTTGAGGATTAATGGTCTTAAATTGTAAGTTTGACCATCAGCTTCCCCAAGCAGGGTATTAATTGGAGTATTCTCTAATGATTAGAGGATGGAATTAGAGTCAAGACTCTTAGATTCTGTTTCTAGATTTTCCACTAATGCAGTGTCTGGTCTTAGGGGTGGTCAGTTGCCTTTCCTATGCCTCAGTTTGTTTAATTGTGTATAACAAACTCCTTTATTACACAAGGGATGTAAGATTTAATTAATGCTAGTGGAACACTTTGAGAACTTTTGGATAAAGTTGCTGTATATTTGCAAAGTATTCTTCATCTTCTTCTTATTATTAATTTTCCCCAGAAAATGCCTTGCCTATTGATTATAATTACCTAAAATAGTTGCATCACTTATATATTAGAACACTAAGAGTCATCTGATTACCCATGACCACCGTCTCTTCTCCTTACATTTCTCTGTCAAACTGCAGGATGGATTATTATTTTTTTTTTTTTTTTACTATTTCTCTAGATACAGCTTTTATGTGAAACAGTCTCCTAAGCTTGAATTTTTTTTGTTTTATTTTTTGAGATCTTTTCATGTGTAAAAGCCTGCAGACAATAAAGTTCCAGAGTTCTAATAGATTTAGATTCCCCCTCTTCCCTACCATCGGTTTCCATTCATGATGATCAGCTTCATTACTTCTGTCAATTTCATATTTCTGAGTAATACACTGATAACAGGTGTAAGATTGTAGTTGAGGAGCAGTACTAATAAGTGCCAATAATAATAATAAAGCCATGAAATCATGTAAGGATGCAAAAATATTCCATGAGCTTTTTTGTATTTGAGAGTGGTGAAGACAAAAAGCCCTGGGAATAGTCTGTGAAACAAATGTCGTATTCTTCACCAGCTTCTACATACTTGTTTGTAAACATTCCAGGGCATGCTAACAGAGTAGTGATAATTTGAGACTTCCTGAGTTTGACATGCTAATATGTTGCCACTTTCAGTATGACTCCCCCAAAAACGTGCTCAGTTTTTTAGAATGGTCCTTCAGAAGGATTCTTCTGTTTTCCCCACCATTGTATACAAATGGCTTGTTAAGTCTTAGACACTGACTGTACTCTCTGGAACTAATTTAACTTACTCCATTGTGCCCACCAAAGGAAGAAATTATTGGAGAAAAATGGAGTATTCCTTCTTTTACAAACAAGAGGCTAAGTATGCTGCCACCACAGAGATTTCACTGGATCTGAACTCTGTCACCTGCCAGTCCCCTGCTGTGGCAGCATGTTATGTTTCCACTGGACCACAAGGCACCCCAATGATTAAATAAAATATCCCCCAGGAAACCAGACAGTTGTTTGTGGTATAGCTCTTCAATCTGCTGGCTTCTTAAAGAGTAAACTGGTATGGCAGTACATACTTTAGGTAGTGAGTTCTGAAACAACCTTCATATTGATTATATTACTAAGGCTGTACTGAAATTTAGCCTCTGAGGGGTAGTCACCTGAATTATGGTTAAAGTTTATAACATTCCCTTTCAGCTAACTAGCTTTCAGATGCCAGGAGGAAGAGGTACTAATCTTTCCTTGTGGTATCTGCAACATGGTTGGTTTAGTCACTGCTTCTTCTCTCCTTTGTCACCAGATTGGATGTAGGCCCAATGTGAGCTAATAGGGGAGGATAAGTTAGGCAATCAGGCTCCTTTGTCATTGGCCATTATTTCTCCCCTCTTCTTGTGGCCTATTATCAGTTTCCCTCTTCCATTCAAGAGTGAACTCAGGAATTCTGGGAGAGTGCAGGTTTGAGATGTGCCTGTAGTCTTTAGGGAAGTTGTTTAGCTCATTCCTTACTCTAAAATGACCATTTCCCCATTATTTATTGGTTTAGCCTTTTAGGTCAGTGTCCCAAGTAAGCATATTATAGGGTCTTCACTTTTTTGGAGTGCATTAGTTCACCTTAAACCGTTTTAAAAACAAAAAGGATTTTTTTTTAATAAAACAAATAATTCTGTTAAGATTTAGCTGTCAAAACCTTATTACAGAAAATGGGAAGAGCAACCATTAGTGACAGTTAAGGGTTCAGAACTGAAATTCTAGTGAACCTGTTTTAATCAAAATAAATTGTTAACTCTATCGGGCAGAGACTGCATCTTCCTGCGAGTGATGGAAATTGCCTAACACAGTGTAGATGTCCCTAGAAGACAAATATAGAACAATATATTTTTATTTGCTATGCTTTTCTGATGCATGGTAATTATATATGTATATAATTATATACAATATAATGGGAAAAGTAATATCAAATAGTGTTCTGTTTTGTGATGATGAGACTATTATTTTCTTATTACCAACATCCGGCTGCGATAAATGATCAGGTGTAATACAAGTCACTATCATTTATTGCTCTGTCCACTGTTTGGCTTCTAATTCTGCCAAAAGCCATTTACCAGTAGTTGTCCAAATGCTATAATTAGATATATGGTTACAGATACTGATTAACACATTTCAAAACTGTTGGGGTCACACAACACAATAACTTCAGTGGAGTTGTGATTCTAGGATTGAGGTCTTATATCTCTTGGTTATGCATCTAATTGACTACTTTTTATAGGAGAAATAGTTGTCATGAAAGTTGGTTTCCTTTTGATTTCTTTTTTTTCTTCAGTAGATACAGATATAAGGCTTCTTACCCACTAATTTGTAGATTGTGGGCTTGCTACACTAAATTATTTAGCTTCTTTAAGACACTAATGTATTCTGTTGCCCTCATCCTTTTTAATTTACAAAGGAATCTACATATCAGGCTCCAGGTCAAAGAATTCACTGCTTCCAGCTGACTAGCTCAGAACAGAATTACAGGAAGAGCACTGTCACATGGTCTTTCCGCACTTCACTTTTTGTTTCTTCTCCTGGAGTTCCTTGGATTCAACTTACTCATTTGTTTCTTAGTCTACTAAGAGTGCACTTATGTCAGGGGTGGGAAAACTTTTTGGCCCAAGGGCCACATCTGGATATGGAAATTATATGGCGGGCCATGAATGCTCATGAAATTGGGGTTGGGGTGCACGAGTGGGTGAGGACTCTGGCTGGGGATGTGGGCTCTGGGGTGGGACTAGAAATTAGGAGTTCAGAGTGTGGAAGGGGGCTTGGGGTGTGGGTGCGAGGGCTCTGGCTGTGGGTGCAGTCTCTGATGTGGGGCCGGGGATGAGGGATTTGGGATGCAGGAGGGGGCTCTGGGCTGGGGCTGAGGGGTTTGGAGTGAGGGAAGGAGCTCGGGGCAGGGGGTTGGGGCATGAGCAGGGGTTCAGAGGTGCAGGCTCCCGGCAGCGCTTACTTCAGGCTCCTACACGGAGGCACAGCTAGTCGGCTCTGCGTGCTGCCCCATCTGCAGGCGCCGCCCCTGCAGCTCCAATCAGGCTATGTATGGAGGAGCAATCGGTTTTTCTCCTAATTCTCCCCTTAAATTCAAAATGTGAACATTGGACCAAATCTGCCCAACAATTTCATTTTAGATGTTTAAAAATTTACCTTTTTTTTTTTTTGTGTGTGTGTGTAGTTGTATTGTAATAGCACCTAGAGGCCTGGAACAGTTCATGGGCCTATTGGGCTACCTCTGTATACATCTGTAATAAAAAGACAGTACATTAATAGAAGTGTTTTTCAAATTTTTTAAAAAAATTGCATCAAAAAACATTTAGATCCAAACAACTATTTCTTTGCAACCTTCAGCTTTGCAGCATCTTTAGTGCTACTGTGTCAGAACCAAAAATCGAGACTGACTTCTCTGTTTGAATTATTTAGGCTAACTACTGTGCAAAAAATGCCAAATGAACAATAAAATGGGGAAAATTAAATTAGCTTTTTTTTCTAGAGTTTTAATATTCAGATATGTTGTTTGCAGATAAGAAAATATGTACAGCTAATTCATGATGGCATTGCTCCAGTTTCATGGCAGTTATAGACTCCTCCTCCTCATCTTTATATATAGTTGTATACTGGTATAAAATTGGAGTAACTGGTGAAACAAGCTCTGTATTTTAAAGTAGGATTTCTAGCTTTCCCATGACTCTTTGTAAACTTATGTAAAATGTTTTTCCATGGAATGTTTTGAAGGCAGTTGTTTGAATAGCAAGGCCAGTTAATAGAAAAACGTAAGGAACAACAGTAGGTCTACTAGCCACACAGCACGGCCACTTTGTGTGAGACAATAAACTTTAATCTTATTAAAAAAGCTTTCTTTGAGGTTGTACTTTAGGATAGCACCATATTCAAATGCCAAACATCATGCCAATCCCTCCTTTGGACAGTGGTTGTAGAGGGCTTATTACATACCCTTATAACCTGTTACATTCAGTAGTAAATAATATGTCACGCTTTTTTCAATTGATCTTCAATAGTTTTGTGTACAACATTTTTTTCACTTACAATTTGTATTCCACTTTTTTTTTCTGGCCTTTACTGCAAAACCGTTCTCTTGATAATAATTAAAGTTGAATAATATATGTTAGAGGAAGTAAAATATAAACAACCTGCGGAATTGGAATGGGCAAGTTATTTTGATAAGCTATAATTAGTCAGAATTGAGAAGGACACTATTGCATTAAGAAACAGTACGTAATTACAACTTATACAGTTGCCTCATCTGTAGATGAGGATAACAGCACTTATCTCCTGGGCATTTTGAGCCTAAATTCATTAATGTTTGTAAAGCGCTTTAAGATCTTTTGATGAAAAATGCTCTAGCACTGAAGAATTACTAATGTTTGTTTATGCAGTTGTAAAGGAAATCATACCACTTTCTCTGTTTAACATTATTACAGTAATGGACATCTGTTTTCAGTAACATCTGCATTCTTACGTTCCATTCACCCCTACTGATGTCCACTTAATTATTTTCAAACATTGTTTAGCAATATAATTATATGCAGTGGAGATGAGGGAAAAATGTAAAAGGCTGTTCACAGAAAGGAGTCCTTTTGAAGCTTTGTAATTCTGAGACACCAGTCAAAGAAGTCAGTCACTTCAAAGAAAGATCCCCCTCATTTCAGCCATAAATCTTCCTGCTAAATATTTTGGCTGTTTCAGGCTGGAGTTTTTAAGCCTACACAGTGCAACTGGAAAATAATCCTATCATACAAAAAGAACTGTACCATTTATCTCACTTCCGACTACTACTCAGTATTGCAAAGGAGGTGTTGTTCTGTTATGTGATTGAAACAAATGCAGTTATTCATAAACTGTTAGCGGCATGATTTACATCAAGGCTTTTATTCAATTAAAGATAACAGATTCACTTTCTTCATGCATGTATACACAATATACACTTTCTCTGATAGGCCTTTAAAGAGTTTTTTCAGTGATTGGTACAATTCACGTTTTGTTAAGACCAGGTTGAGAATTTACCACTGCTACCCAAGTTCGAAAGTTCATGTTGTGAGTTAGCACTAAATAGCAACTTATCTAACTTATATTAGGTTTAATATATGCAGTACTGTCTCTGTGCTCAAATTCAGCTGTTGGTAAGCATACCCAGCTTTCCTGTCCTCCCATTTAAATCAGCTTGCTTATTCAATTAATTAAGCCACTCTGACACATTGGGAGGTGGTCTTCTACTGTGGGCATCGTGAAGACAGTTGAAGCTTTATTACTAATACCATAAATACTAAAGGGCCTAATCCTGAATCACTGCAGTCAATTAAAGCAGAATTGATCCCTTAGTCTCTAAAAGACAGATAAGAATCTTTTCCTCTTATCATGCACAAGTTTGTTTACATCAGATTGTTTAGCACATGGAGTTGTGTGTGTTTTTTGTTTAGTCTCTTTAAAAAACATATTGTTGGAATGGTTACCCCCTTTTTAGGCTTTACAATGTGTGTGTTTTAAGGACCTGATTATCTCCTGCTGGGCCATTGAGCGTAATATATTGTGACTTTGGTTCTTTGAACACATAATTTGATTTTTTGGGGGGTAATTTTTAGGGGTATATGTGGCCTGGTGCATTTTAGAAATCTGTAATTGTAAATCTAGCCCTTCTTCTTTGAGTAGTGTCCTTAGGGGTGCTCCACTTCAGGTGAGAATGCACCTGTGATTGGAGATTTTCTGTTCAGCCTGCACATGTGCTCTAGTCTTCCTTGTGCCCCATACTGAGGATAGCTGCGTGGGCGAACTGGCCCTCAGTTCCGTCTGTACCATCCTCAGCCTGAGACAGAGCATCTAATGTGCTCACATTGTGCTAAGCCTCTAGCTTAACGTTGCTGTTTTAATTTTAACTAGTGGATTTAGTTTAGTTTGAGTTCACTTTACTTGATCTGGTAATGATTTCACGGGGCTTGGGGGGGGAGTTTCCATGTGATAACCCCTCCTCACCCTCCGAGGGGAGTTCCTCAAGGGTTGTTTTTTGCCATGGTATGCCAGGATTCCCAGGATTCAAATGTTGCCTCTCCTGCCGAGAATCCATCCAAGCCAGTGATGGACGCTCTGCAAAGTGCAAGATCTGCACCTCTTTTAAAAGCTTATTTGAAGAAGAACAGAGAAATCAAGTTTAGGCTCCTGATGGTGGAGCCAGGCTCTGTGACAAGCCTCTGATCTGGGCCCAGGAAAACCACACCAGTACATCAGCCTCTGAGTACACTTAGTGCCCTTTTGACCTCTGCTTCTCAGTCACTGAGATCCTTCACAGAGAAGACTTCAAAAGGTATTGACAAGCTCCTAAGAAAAAGAAGTTCTAACTCTCCTTGTAGAGAATCTTCATTCAAAATAGCCTAGTCACCTCAGAGACTGCACACTCCAGAGACCCCCAAGAAGAGTTCTGTGAAGGCCCACGCTGTTCTAGTACCAGGAGCTCTTTGAAGACAATTCTTTGAAACACTGGTACCACTTGTACTTTGGTACTGGATCCAGCTCAGGTACCACTGATAGACCTAGCAAAGTCACCAAACACTCTACTTCACAGAAGCCTGTACCATTTTCAGACTCCTTGCTGAACAAGTATCCCAGACATTGGCACCAGTACAACAGAGGCTATCTACAACCTTGGTATGGAGATCATCTAATAGGCCTGTGTCTCTGCAATCACTGCCTTCGATACTTGTCCCATCTTCCAAAATGGGACCACCAAAGCAGGCAGTCCGTTTAGTATCAACACAGATTCCTGTGGAGCCTTAACTGAGTTTGGCTCATTTATACTTGATACCACAAGGATTTAGATATTCTAGAGACTTACTCATGTCAGACAAGCCAGAAAACCTGCTTATTAGTGGGTACCCAATGAATGTCAGTACCAGGATCTATTGGGTCACCAAGATGATATCTTTCACTGGTACCTCCTAGCTCTCTGGTAGCCATCACAATGGACAGGCAGTTGCATTTGACTTTGCAAAGTGCTTAATTTGTAATTAAAGAGGTGCCAGGGCTCAAACAATTAGCTGCTGGGCTCACACAATTTTTTTGCATTCATAACTGATGTAGCAAGTTCAGAGGTGCTGGGGCTATGAACTGTTAAGCCTAGAGGTGCCAGGGTTCATTTCTGGCAAGCACTGGCACAAATTTAAGCACTGACTTTGGACTATGTTGAGGATGATTCCTCAGACTCCTATAGGGCCTTCATATAGGGTTCCGCTGACTATTCTACAAGAGACATTCCCCCATATTTCTATCCTCGGAGGGAGATCTCAAGGTACTGACAATCTTATGTTCTTCCTTACTGGCATGACCAGCACTGAATACTTTTTCCTTTGCCTTATGATCCACCTCAGTGGCCCTACTGGGAGCCGTAGACTGTATACTGCCTGCAATTCTCAAAGCCTCCGAGTTCCTCCCATGGTTATCATTGAGGGAGACACTCCCTGTCTCATCACTCACTCCTCAACAGCCTCAGGAGGAGTCTTTTGCAGATCAGTAAGCTACAGCAGACAAGGAGGTGACACCGCAAACTAATATTTCATCCTCACCAGACAAGACTTGTAAAGCCACCTCCACCTTCTGTTGCTGATGACTTTAAGCAGTTTCAGGAGCTGATGATGAAACATATTGCTAAATCATTACAGACTGTGCTAGTAGAGGTCCAGGACTCTCAACATAAGTTTTTGAACATTTTACATATATCAACTTCTGGCAGAGTAGCTCTACAAGTGAATGAAGTGAGACTTGATCCTACCAAAACCATCTGGCAAACTGCAGTCACTGCACCGCCTACTTGAAACAGGCAGACAAAAAATATTTCATATACCAATGAAAAATACATTCTTCCACCCTCGGACAAATCCTTCGGTTGCAGAGGCAGTCAATGAGTGTGGCAGACAACATCAGATGAAGTTCACACACTCTATCACAGACCAAAAGCATTTCAACCTATTTGGATGCAAGCAACTCTGCAGTTCTGAATCACTAATTATCAAGTCTTGATGGCAAAATATACCTTCATCATTTATGACAATTTCTATAATTTTATTCATCACCTTCAGATGGAACATCGAGAACAGTTCAAACCATCATTGACGAAGTCAGATCTTAGCAGGAATCTCTCTACAAGCTTCCCACAGTGGCCCACTCTATCTCATCTGCTGTTATGTGTAGAGCATCTTGGCTATGACTGGCTTTCCTAGGGAGATACAAAAAGTGTAGAAGACTCTCCTTTTGATGGGCTTAAGCTCTTCTCTGAGTCCATGGATGAATTCTTTCACACTTTAAAGATTCTAGGGCCACTCTCAGGTCCCTTGGCATTAATATTCCTGAAAATAAGAGGAAAATTTAGCAGGTTGTACACAGCACAGAAATCTCATCCAGCTCAATACTCATCCTACCATAGATTTACTGAACCAAGTAAGAAAAGGGTATTGTTAAACAGCTGGAAGACTTCTGCACAAAATACTTACCCTCAGAAATGCAAGAGATTTCACCGTTAGAGTCTGTGATGACAGACTTTGCCTGTTTTCACTCTTCCCTTTCTACTGTTCTCAACTACCTGTTGGAATTAGAAAAGTCAGTTCTTGCTATGAGATTTGTCAAGGTTCATTTGGTGGCTACCACAACCACTCGTTCATCTGTGGAGGGTTTTTCAGTTTTTGCTTACCCCATGACAGCAAGATTCCTCCAAGGACGTATGCATCTTTTCCCACAGATTAAGGAACCCACCTCAGTATGAGATTTGAACTTGGTCCTTAACTGTGATATGAAGCCCTCTTTTTGAACCAGTGGCTACCTGTTCACTGCTCCACCTGTCTATGGAGACAGCCTTCCTGGTGGTCATTACTTCTGCCCAAAAGGTTGGAGAAATGGGGATTCTGATGGCAAACCCTCCCTTCACAATGTTCTTTAGGGACAAAGTTTCATTACGACCCCGTCCTAGATTTCTACTGAAAGTTCCTTCTGAACTCCATATGACTCAGGTTATTCACCGCCTGGTTTTCTTTCCAAAGCCACACTAGATCATAGAGGAAGCTGCCTTATGTTTATTGGATGTCCAAGCGACACTGACCTTCTATTTAGACCTAAGCAAAGATTTTTCAGAAAGTCTCGTGAACTTTGTGTCAATTGGTGACAGATCCAGAGGTTCTGCAATTTCATCCCAAAGACTCTCAAAGTGGATCTCTTGTTATGACATTGCCAATGTTCAGCCTCCTTCTGTGATCATAGCCCATTCTACAAAGTCTACTTCTGTGGCCATATTGAAGGATTTTCCAGTTATTGAAATTTGCAGAACTACAACCTGGACCTCAATATGTTCTTTTCTCAAACATTATACTCTAGTTTATGCTTCTAGAGCTGATTTTGTTGGCAATGTAGTCTTCAGTGCTAGATCTGACTCTGAAGGTATCACCTCCATCAGGAGTTACTGCTCGGGAGTCACTTGAAATGGAGCATCTATAGGACACTACTCAAAGAAGGAGGAGAAGTACTCGCCTTATGCAGTAATTGGAGTTGTTTGTGATGTGTGTCCCCCTGTGGGTGCTCCATTACCCACCCTCCTTCCCCTCTGCTCCCAAGTCTTGTCTCTTGGCTAGAGAAGGAACTGAGGGCAGCTGTATCTAGCCTCAGTACAGAGCATCCATAGGGACATGCATCTCGAAGAACTCCAGTTACTGCACAAGGTGACTAACCTCTCCTTCCTATATTCCTGTTTTCTTGTGAGGATAATTCCTTTAACTTGGTATCCTCAAAAAATGTTGTATTTAAAAACAAAACATATGAGCATTTTTTTTTCTTTTACACAATTCTGAATGGTAAAGGCTCTGCTGTATTTTCTGCTTAGAAATCTGAGCACAAATGAGAGAGTGACTTCAGAGCAGGATTGGAATCTGTCAATTAAATGAATAGCTGGAACCAGGTTTTTCCCTTAGACCCAGTTACTCTTCTGGGGGGTTTCTCAAGTGATCAGAAGTGAATTTAGCTTATTCTTTCCAGATGTTAAATTACTGTTTGGGCTGATAAAATGGCATGTGCTAAAATTATGTTGTAAGCACACTTGTGGGGTTTTTTTATTGTTCCCATTTCCATTTGGATTAATACATTTTAGAGATCCAAGTAATTTTTGTACAGGTTCATTTTTAGGCTTATATCCCAGACTTCTATTGTTGTAGTACAGTACTCTCTATCCTATGTCAGATGTAGCTGGGATTATGGAAGAAGCTGGGTTTTCAGGAGGGATTTAAAAGACAAGGAATGAAATCTAGGGTCAGGAATGACACTCCAGGCATAGACTGCATCCATGAGAAAAAGGGACAGGAGGAGGAAGAGGAACAGAGGTGTCATGGAATTGGCAGTACATGGGTTCAGAACAGGAGAGAGGCATGAGACCACACTAGTGATACCAGTACAGAGATTTTGATACTTCTGTTGGTTACATGAAATTATGTGACACACACACTTGTCGTCTTTTCACAAGAATTTTAGTTGCTGTACTCTTAGGCAGGAAAGCTCTGGTGGTTTATAATGTCTCAGAGCCGCTTGACAAAATTTCAGCCTTTTAACGGACGATTGAATATGCACTGAACTTTTCAAGAAATTTGGTGATGGTTTTTTGGTCTGGCTTTAAATTCAGCAGCATAGATACTGTTTGGAAATTTTGTCTATGTGATTTGTAATTAACTGTTGATTGTGTCATCTGAGATTATGCAACACCTCAGCAGCTAGCACCATTTGTACTGTTTTTTTGGTCATTCTCATACCTGATCCAGCTGCTTGATTCTGCAGAAAATTTATTGCTTAGAATGTTCATAGCACTTCATTAACCCACATGGTGTTATTGACTTGCATACTGTTGATGATACAACGTGGCCAAAATTTTCTAATTTGGGTGTCTAAAATTGGCATCCAAATCTATAAATAACCTAAATAAATCTAAATCAGTTGCTGCTACAAAGATCAAGTCTTTCAAACTTGGATGCTAAAGTTAGGCACCTGAATAAGTGGCCCAATTTCTTCACCCACCCCGAAAGGGCTGAGCACCCACAGTTCCTGTGAAATGTAATAATAGTTGTGCGTGCTCAGGCCTCTGAGTCAGGTTTCTAAGTTTGGCACCCAGGCTTGCAGATTTTACTTGTGTAACAGCTGACTTGGATTTGTGCAACTTCTCCTTTGTGTGTTTTTTTTTTTTTTAATTTTCCTAACCTTTAGTCATTTGTTCTGTTACTGATAGTTATGGGTTTATATGTTTTAGATAGTCAAGATCCAGGCCACAAAGAATCTACAGTTTGACAAGTTACATGCACTGGTGGCAATATGTTAAAAGTGTATTTATTATTAATAATTTAATTGCTTTCTTCTAAGGCTCTTTCTTATAACACACTTTGATGAAGGGCTGCTGCACTTTAACTATATAGATGGTAGCCAGGTGTTTGTTTTTTTTAAAGGCATATTCATTCACAGAGAAGATTTTGCTTGTGTCCTTGTAGTCTGACAGAATTGTGAAAACAAACACCCGAAACTATTCTTCATTCAAACACTATTTAGTTGCTGTTCTATAATGTTTTTTGCACATTCATTAATTACCTTAATCAGGAAATAAAATTTCTTATTTATATAGCACCCTTGACCCTGAAGGATCTGAAAGCAATTGACAAACATAGCTAACTGAAATACCATATATACGGCGGGAACCCTTCATTACCATTGAATGTAGCCACCCTGAAGTGGAATGTGGAAAGGGTTTAGCACAAGAAATGAAGCATATTTTATCCAATTGAAACCACAAGGGAAATTTTAAACAGGCAGAATGTAATTACTCAAAATTATCATTTGGCCAAGCCCCTGGGGATTACAGCCCTCTCTTTGCAATAGGACAAGGGGATATACAACAAACAGATGGTCCAGGATCTTGATGTTATGTCTTGTCGAAAGATGGTTAATGGTACCTCCAGCAACACAATGGACCATAGTGCTACACTTTAGTTTGAGAGAATATAGTATGCCAGACTTCAGAATTGTCACCCCCACTTCTGCAGCACCAAAGGTCTTGTCTGTATGAGGAAATTGACCGGAATAGTTATTTCAGAACAAGCTATTCCACAATCATTATTCCAGAACAGATCTCCATGTGGCCACTCTATTCTGGAGCAGGTCACTTGATTCTGAAATAATTAGTGCACTTTGTGAGCACACTGCTTAACTGGGAATAAAATATGCCCACCAGAACACATGGTGAGCTGTTGTGGAATAGCTTATTCTGCAATAGCTATTCTGGTCAATTTCCCCATGTAGACTAGCCCCAAGTGTTCCTTAGAGGCCCTCCATCCAAATACCGCCATAGGTGCTGGCATTGAGGAGTGCTGCTCCACCCCCTGGCTTGAAGTGGTTTCCACTATATACAGGGTTTACAGTTTGGTTCAATGCTTCTCAGCACCCCCACTATGCAAATTATGCCAGCACCCCTGAGTACTGATCAGTCTCACCCTTGTTTACTTTGAGAGCTGACCACATCTTAGGTTATAAAGGGTTAATTCTGCTGTACTCTTTAGTATTGCATAACTCCCTCTGAAAGAGGTGGAGTTGCTAGGAATGCATTCCTGGCATGAACAGGCAGAGTATGCATATTCAAGGAGGAAAACAATTTAGGGTATTTTTTCCCCCCCAGATATGAATTCATACAAGTTAGAGAGGCCAGAAGAGAAAGTTCCTGCTTCATCACTGACAGTTTTAAAGGGATTTCCTACTCTGATGTAAAGAAAAGCAGAAATTAATGACAGAGACAACTTGTGTCATTCACATGGATCACTTCATAAAAGTATTAATGCAAAGGTGAACATCTGTTCAAATCCAAGAAGAGCTCTTTATGCCACAATGGAATCACGATAGTTATAGCCTGGAGGGATAGAGGGGGGTCACACACCTCACAGCTTCTGTCAACCAAACTTATTGCATACCGCAGGGGCTCCTTGCATCCCTCCATTACACCCCACAAGCTCCACGTGTGCCATGTTTCCATCCCCCTCAATTTCAGGTACTCCCTGCAATGCTACTCTCCACCCCTCTCCTATACCAGGGTCCCCCATTGTGCCTCCCCCCACCCTGGCTTTTTGCATGCCTTGATTCCCCCCATTCCTTCAATGTCCCCTCATTCTCCTTTCCCCCTATTATTATTATTTATCTGGGAGATAAGTCTTTCAGTGTGTTCAAATCTACTGGGAGGATGAGCAGGGGTATTGTTATTCTGAAAGACATTAATGGGTACCATCAACCATTGTTTAATCTGCAGACAATCAAGAGGTGTCTAAAACTGCGGCTATGCTAAACAGATGACAGGGTATGTCTACACTGCAATTAGACACCTGGGAATGGATCATGCTGACTCGGGCTAAGGGGCTGATTAATTGTGGTGTAGATGTTCTGGCGCCAACTGTAGCCTGAGCTCTGTGACCCTTCCACTTTGCAGGGTCCTAAAGCCTAGGCTCCAGCCCAAGCTCAGATATCTATACTGTGATTAAACACCTTTGCAGCCCCAGCCTTGTGAGCCCAAGTTAGTTGGCACTGCCCAGCTTCGGGCTTTTAATTGCGGTGTAAACCTACCCAATGTGTCTTCCAATTTTCTTCCTGTTTTCCAATCTTTGCCCAAAATCAATAATGTTCTGATAGTTGATTGCTCAAACTTTCTCTGAAATGTTGGCATTGATCGGATGCAGTGTTAGAAATATCATCTAGTTGATCATACAGCTTTCTCAAGCTTGGCCAAAAAAAAAGACCTGTTAGGTTATTGAGTCCATCCCCCACCAATGAGGAAGAATGGTCTCATGGTTAGGGCCCTTGTTTGATGTTTGGGAAATATAGGTTCAGTTTCCTGTTCTGCCACAAATGTCCTGTGTGACCCTGTGGATGAGTCATATAGTCTTTTTGCCTAAGTTTTTCATCTGTAGAATGGGGCTAAGAGTAGTTCCATACAATGCAGGGGTGTTGGGAGGATACATATATTAAAGATTGTGAGGCGCTCAGATACTGTGGTAATAAGTGTCATATAAGTATGGTAGGTAGGTAGAAGGCAATGGTAGGACACTCACCAACGAAGGACATGATCAGATTTTTGAAAGGATGTGACATTTGATTTTAGACGAAAGGTGAAAAGATTAACAAAAAAGCAATAATGACATAATTGAGGGAACTTTTAAAAAGCTTTTTCCTTACTTAACATTTTGGCTAACATTTCACTTCTTTTCTAGTACATTATCTTAACTTCTTGTAATTTTCTCGTCTTCTCTTAAAAATAAAAATGAGAAGAAACAAAGGATCGGATTCTAATGTTACGCCTGTATCAGTCTAGAATGATTCACTTGTCTTCAACTGAGTTATTCCAGATCTATAGTGGGGTTACTTAGAACAAAGTCTTGCCAAAGGGGTGCAATAATTTGTGTTAGGGGAGATGTGGTAACTGCCAAGCATAGAGAGCATAGGGTCTGTTAGATGCCTCAGTGGCACAAGGTCAGTCGGAGGAGGAAGTGGCAGTGGTAGAAAGTGGCTGCAGTTTCCTTTGTGCTAGGTGACTTAGGAATCTGAAAAAGACACCAAAAATGGACGGGGCTGGGTGGGAGACTGCATGGCTTGGGTGTCCAAGTAGAGCATTGATTGTATGCATCTTCTCAGGAGACTGTGCCATCAGAACCATTATGGAGTACCTGACATGAGTTAGAGCCTCCTGTGAGAGGGCAGCAGTCATGGTCCCTTCACCTCCCATCCTTTGGGTTGGATCTCCCAGTGGAGCGAGAAAGCCATGCTGGTGCAGACAGGGGTACAGTGAATCAGACCTAGAGAATGTTCCATGGTACAGCTCCTGGGTAAAATGTCATTTTAATTGTTAAAATGAAACAAAATGGCAAACTGACTTTTCCCCTCAAGCAGAAAAGTTAGGTGTGGATATTATCAACTGTGCATTATTTGTTTGCATTATGGTACCACCTAAGAACCCAGTCTTGGATCAGGGCCCTATTGTGCTAGGCATTGTACAAAGAAGAAACAAAGAACATAAGCACGGCCATACTGGTCAGACCAATGGTCCATCTAGCCCAATATCCTGTCTTCCAACAGTGACCAATGCCAAGTGCTTCATAGGGAATGAACAGAACCAGCAATTATTGAGTGATCCATCCCCTGTTGTCCAAGAAGACAGTCTTTGCCCTTGGGGATTTATAATCCTAGAAGAAAAACATCATTTGTCCATGACTCTATTTGAGTGTTGAGCATGTAGCAGGGTTTATCCAAATCCCACCCACTTCCTAGTATGGAGACACCTCATCATCTACAAAAATATATTCTGCCTTGGCTGTGTTACCTGGATAGACTGTAGTGTAAAACTTCTGCAGGACAAATTCACATGACAGTGGTTAATGAGTGGAAAGAATGTTGTCTCTTTCAAAAACCTATGAAAGAATTTTTGTTAGATGAATTACTCCAGGTGAGTCCTGTCTCCCTTAAACGTATTTTTACCCTTCCCTAAAACTGCAAGCTTGCACAGCATAAGCAAGTTGCATCAATTATTCTCTTCTCATGCCCTGCCCAGGGTTACATAGTTCTGTTAGGTGTGCGTCTGCTTTGTAATATATGGAACGCTGAAATTGTTCCAGAGGCTGGTAGTAAATACAGGCCGCAGTTTTACAGTAATTGTTTTCTACCTTTCAGAGTAGCAGCCATGTTAGTCTGTATTCGCAAAAAGAAAAGGAATACTTGTGGCACCTTAGAGACTAACAAATTTATTAGAGCATAAGCTTTCGTGAGCTACAGCTCACTTCATCGGATGCATTTGGTGGAAAAAACAGAGGAGAGATTTATATACACACACACAGAGAACATGAAACAATGGGTTTATCATACACACTGTAAGGAGAGTGATCACTTAAGATAAGCCATCACCAGCAGCAGGGGGGGGAAAGGAGGAAAGCCTTTCATGGTGACAAGCAAGGTAGGCTAATTCCAGCAGTTAACAAGAATATCAGAGGAACAGTGGGGGGTGGGGTGGGAGGGAGAAATACCATGGGGAAATAGTTTTACTTTGTGTAATGACTCATCCATTCCCAGTCTCTATTCAAGCCTAAGTTAATTGTATCCAGTTTGCAAATTAATTCCAATTCAGCAGTCTCTCGTTGGAGTCTGTTTTTGAAGCTTTTTTGTTGAAGTATAGCCACTCTTAGGTCTGTGATCGAGTGACCAGAGAGATTGAAGTGTTCTCCAACTGGTTTTTGAATGTTATAATTCTTGACGTCTGATTTGTGTCCATTCATTCTTTTACGTAGAGACTGTCCAGTTTGGCCAATGTACATGGCAGAGGGGCATTGCTGGCACATGATGGCATATATGACATTGGTAGATGCGCAGGTGAACGAGCCTCTGATAGTGTGGCTGATGTGATTAGGCCCTATGATGGTATCCCCTGAATAGATATGTGGACAGAGTTGGCAACGGGCTTTGTTGCAAGGATAGGTTCCTGGGTTAGTGGTTCTGGTGTGTGGTTGCTGGTGAGTATTTGCTTCAGATTGGGGGGCTGTCTGTAAGCAAGGACTGGTCTGTCTCCCAAGATCTGTGAGAGTGATGGCTCGTCCTTCAGGATAGGTTGTAGATCCTTAATGATGCGTTGGAGAGGTTTTAGTTGGGGGCTGAAGGTGATGGCTAGTGGCGTTCTGTTGTTTTCGTTGTTGGGCCTGTCCTGTAGTAGGTGACTTCTGGGTACTCTTCTGGCTCTGTCAATCTGTTTCTTCACTTCAGCAGGTGGGTATTGTAGTTGTAAGAATGCTTGATAGAGATCTTGTAGGTGTTTGTCTCTGTCTGAGGGGTTGGAGCAAATGCGGTTATATCGTAGCGCTTGGCTGTAGACAATGGATCGAGTGGTATGATCTGGATGAAAGCTAGAGGCATGTAGGTAGGAATAGCGGTCAGTAGGTTTCCGATATAGGGTGGTGTTTATGTGACCATCGCTTATTAGCACCGTAGTGTCCAGGAAGTGGATCTCTTGTGTGGACTGGTCCAGACTGAGGTTGATGGTGGGATGGAAATTGTTGAAATCATGGTGGAATTCCTCAAGAGCTTCTTTTCCATGGGTCCAGATGATGAAGATGTCATCAATGTAGCGCAAGTAGAGTAGGGGCATTAGGGGACAAGAGCTGAGGAAGCGTTGTTCTAAGTCAGCCATAAAAATGTTGGCATACTGTGGGACCATGCGGGTACCCATCACAGTGCCGCTGATTTGAAGGTATACATTGTCACCAAATGTGAAATAGTTATGGGTCAGGACAAAGTCACAAAGTTCAGCCACCAGGTTAGCCGTGACAGTATCGGGGATACTGTTCCTGACGGCTTGTAGTCCATCTTTGTGTGGAATGTTGGTGTAGAGGGCTTCTACATCCATAGTGGCTAGGATGGTGTTTTTAGGAAGATCACCAATGGACTGTAGTTTCCTCAGGAAGTCAGTGGTGTCTCGAAGATAGCTGGGAGTGCTGGTAACGAAGGGCCTGAGGAGGGAGTCTACATAGCCAGACAATCCTGCTGTCAGGGTGCCAATGCCTGAGATGATGGGGCGTCCAGGATTTCCAGGTTTATGGATCTTGGGTAGCAGATAGAATACCCCAGGTCGGGGCTCCAGGGGTGTGTCTGTGCGGATTTGTTCTTGTGCTTTTTCAGGGAGTTTCTTGAGCAAATGCTGTAGTTTCTTTTGGTAACTCTCAGTGGGATCAGAGGGTAATGGCTTGTAGAAAGTGGTGTTGGAGAGCTGCCTAGTTGCCTCTTGTTCATACTCCGACCTATTCATGATGACGACAGCACCTCCTTTGTCAGCCTTTTTGATTATGATGTCAGAGTTGTTTCTGAGGCTGTGGATGGCACTGTGTTCTGCATGGCTGAGGTTATGGGGTAAGCGATGCTGCTTTTCCACAATTTCAGCTCGTGCACGTCGGCGGAAGCAGTCTATGTAGAAATCCAGGCTGCTGTTTCGACCTTCAGGAGGAGTCCACCCAGAATCCTTCTTTTTGTAGTGTTGGCAGGAAGGTCTCTGTGGGTTAATATGTTGGTCAGAGGTGTGTTGGAAATATTCCTTGAGTCTGAGACGTCGAAAATAGGATTCTAGGTCACCACAGAACTGTATCATGTTCGTGGGGGTGGAGGGGCAAAAGGAGAGGCCCCGAGATAGGACAGATTCTTCTGCTGGGCTAGGAGTATAGTTGGATAGATTAACAATATTGCTGGGTGGGTTACGGGAACCATTGTTGTGGCCCCTTGTGGCATATAGTAGTTTAGATAGCTTAGTGTCCTTTTTCTTTTGTAGAGAAGCAAAGTGTGTTTTGTAAATGGCTTGTCTAGTTACCTGGAATTTTAGAAATTAAATTCAAAGGCAAATGTAGTAGGAAAAGTCTTTTTTTAATATTATTTAATTATACATGTTAAATGGTCAGTTTTTCTCCTTAGAATACAGTACATTAAAGTAGTTGAAGCCTATAATAAGAGCAGCAGAGCATATGCCTGGAATGTCCCAAGAATCTTCTTGGCCTTAATATATAGACCTTCCTCAATATTGGTATTAAATATTTTTAGGGGAAGTGAGAGAACTGCCTGTGATTCCTAAATGGAATTGGTCTCCTTGGCCTCTTCATATGCACATGCAGCAATGGGTGCAAAGTGTTGTGTTTGTCCTTTTTGCTTAGCATAGGTCCTATATCAACTTTGCTCCACTGTAGTCTTCTATAGAGAAAAAAACAGCATGATGTTGGAAAGATGAATTTTCATCTGAATCAGAACTTAATCAGGAGTAACTCTAGAAGGGGATGTATGTTATAAATAAGGCTAACAGAATTTATCAGAAATTGCAATTAAAATAGAAATGCCCCAGAGCTATGGACTGAATTGTGAGCTTATATTTAGTTCTCTCATAGGCAAAATTACCACTGAAGTCAAGAACTTCAGAGTTTGGCCAGTTATTTGCATAACCATAGTACTCTAAATCAGGGATTCTCAACCTTTTTCTTTCTGAGGCCCCTTCTCCCCCTCCCCTGCAAATACTATAAAACTCCATGGCCCACCTGTGCCACAAAAACTGGTTTTCTGCATATAAAAGGCAGGGCTGGAGTTAGGGGTTAGTAAGCTGGGCAATTGCCTGGGTCCCCATGCCACAGGGTGCCCCGCAAAGCTACATTGCTCAAGCTTTGAATTCAGTCCCGGGTTGTGGGGCTCAGGGCTTGGGCTTCAGCCCCATGCAGTGGGACTTCGTCTTTCTGCCCTGAGCCCAGAGAGTCTAATCCTGGCCCTGCTTGGCAGACTCCTTGGGCCACAGACTCCTGGTTAAGAACCACTGCTCTAAATACAGTGTTGCTACTTTTCCTCAACGGTTGGTTAAGGCTGCAGTTTTCCTTTAGCACCATCTTTGCCCTGAAGAAGAGTGCTCTGATTATGCACCCAGATTGTGTTTTGATTAAATTCTTCAGTTTTATTTAGGAGGTTTTATTTCAGCACGCACTTCCCTCAAAATGTATTCTTTTCCAGCATATTGCTTATGAAGTATGGGTGGATATAAAACATTAGGCTTGACTAGATTGTCTAGAAACAATTTCCAGCAGAGGGAGAGGGCTAATATTTTGTCTGAGTGCTCAGGTAAAGAAGAAAAATGTATTTTGTGGTTGCTGTATATCTTTATCTTTCTCAACCCCATATGTATGCTCCCTGTTCCTTTGATCAGATAGTTTATACCATCTACCAGTCTCAATATGCACCGAAAATTTCCAGATTAGATGTTATGTGGATTAAAAAGTAATCGACCACTTTTAAATTCTAGCTTGTTAGGAGTCCACTTCTGCAAAAAGGAAATAAAGCCATCTGTCTCTGCCATTTCAAGGAGACCAAATGATCTGACATCATCTTTAAGTTAAACTCCAGCAGATACACAGAAGAGTAGGGAAGTGTGCTCTTTGCAGTGAGAACCTGCAGATTTGAAAGATCTAGGATTTGTCTGCACTGCAGGTTATATCAGCATAATTTATGTCGCTCAGGGGTGTGAATAAGCCACCCTCCGAGCAACATAAGTTACATCAACCTAAGCTCCGGTGTGGACAGCACTATGTTGGCAGGAGAAGTTCTCCCGCCGGCATAGCTAACGCCCTTCGCAGAGGTGGTTTAATTATGTTGACAGGAGAGCTCTCTCCCGTCAACATGGAGCATCTTCACCAGATGCGCTACAGTGGTGCAGCTGTGCTGCTATAGCGCTTCTAGTATAGACTAGTCCCTAGTCATTGTCTAGGTTGTGCTCACATAGAGGGGTTATTGTAGTGTTCTTCCTGCAGAAACACCCAAGTTTTAGGACAATCAGTCCATGTTGCCTCTTTAGCGATTAGAAATATGCAGTAAGCCAGTTGCTGCATGCACCATTGTCATTAATGGGGATAGATCCCATTGTCTTCAGCACCATACAAATAAGCCTAAGTTACTTGACCCAAAGGAGTAACTCACTTATCAGTGAGGAGGGAGGTAGTTCTTCCATGTGAGCCAGCCATTGGAGGGAGACATACAGGCATGCACAGCCAGTACAACAATTCTGGGTCTACGTGCTGTTTTCCATTGTACCAAGGGTGGAGGACTGATATCTTTCCACGCTCATTCGGATCCATTTACATAAAAGTAATGGCTGCAAGAACATTGTCCTCCTTGTTTGAAGTGGGATAGTAATAGTGGTGTTTCTTGTCAGAGTGATGGAAAGGGTGATAGAGTAATATAGTGTATCTGCAGTGTGCATCCAGGTTATTGTTCATATATGGGAAGTACTCTGGCAAGAGTAAAGAATGTAAGGAGGTGGATGAACAATCCCATCTCCACGAGGACACGGAGTCCAATGTTAGCAACCTGGAATATGGCAGGGGTCCAGTAAAAACTATTAGAGATTTTTGGATTGGAAGAGGAGACTGTTCGGATTTACGTTGTGCTAAATCTGTTCTCTCGCTTTATCCCCCCAATGATTTTATTCACATGTCTTTGCAAGTATATAATATGCCATATCCAATTTAATATCCATGGTAGCAATGGATTGGTTTAAGTATTTTCTTCAATATTTCTTGGTTTAATCTTTTCTGTCTAACTGAAGTTTCTTATGCTTCACTGGATCACCTCTAAGATGGTGTATAATCAGCCTTTGTACTGAACGGTCTGTGTTCAGAAAAGACATTCTTGAATAGGTTATTCCAACTTTATAGATGACACAGTTGGCATCAATGTTTTACAGAGGTTTGGGAACAATATTTTGCAGGACATAGTTTGCCTCTTGAAATGAGTAGATGCTGAAAAGTTTTTAAAAGTTTAAATTGAAGTCACTACATTGCACTCTGGCTTAGCCCTGAATCTAAAAAAAAAAGTTGTTGTTTTTTTAATGTAGCACTTTTCATCTTCAAAACCTTTGCAAACATTAAATAATATGCAGTAATTCTATGAGGTTTTATTATCCCCATACATATTTTAAAACCTTAGTGCTGCACCATTTCAAAGGGACCTCACTTCAGCCTATAATTTTGGGACTTCAGTTTTGAATTAGCAATCAGTTGCAGGCACACATAGTAGAATTTAGACAGCTTACTAGTTGAGGATTTAATACAAACCACAATTCAGATTAGCAGGATTCCTGGAGTGACATTTGTGGTTTTGTTGGTGTTTTGGTTTGTCTTCCTTTTGTTGAGAGTCTCAACTTTTTCCTAAATAACATTTGAATAAAATCTGAGTCGGTAAAACACTTTTCTATGAGAAATGAAACTTTAAGTAAAGAACACAAAGAACCTCCAATTTTCATTTAGATAGATAGATAAATAAGGTTCTAACTTGGACACTGCCTTTCCCACCTGAAACACACATAGGGTATGTCTACACTGGCAGAGTTACAGTGCTGCTCAGAGAGCACTGAAGGGAAACCGCTGTTGTGTGTTCACACTGTCAGCTGCCTGCACATTAACATGTTCACACTTGCAGCATTTGCAGTGGTATTCGGAGCGGTGCACTCTGGGCAGCTGTCCCACAGAGCATCTCTTCCTCTTCTGCTGCTAAGAGTTGTGGGAGGGCGGAGGTGGTCGTGGGGCATCCTGGGTCCTGTCCCAATGCCCTGCGATGCATTGATTCGCATCCCAGCAATCCCCATGCTTCCGTCCGCATTTGGTGCCATCTTTCAACGGTTTGTGTATTCGGTGCTCTGCCTCTTCGTTCTGCAGGACTGGATCCCACACCATTGACCAATATGCTGCTCACTCTCACTAAGACATCATGGGTGGCAGTGGAATTATTCCTTAAACTACAAAGGCAAGAGAAGTGTGACACTGATCTCACCATGGGTACTAGCTACGACATGAGATTGCTTGTAGCATTCACAAAGGTGCTGACCACACTGGAACGCTGCTTTTGGGCTTGGGAAACAAGCACTGAATGATGGGATCATGTCGTCATGCACATCTGGGATGATGAGCAGTGGCTGCAGAACTTTCGGATGAGGAAAGCCACGTTCATGGGACTGTGTGATGAGCTCGCCCCAGCCTTGCAGCGCAAGGACATGAGAATGAGACCTGCCTTGTCGTTGGAGAAGCGCATGGCAATTGCACTGTAGAAGCTGGCTACTCCAGACTGCTACCAGTCAGCCACTAACCTGTTCGGAGTGGGAAAGTCAACCGTTAGAGTTGTGTTGATGGAAGTGTGCAGGGCCATTAATCACATCCTGCTCTGAAAGACCGTGACTCTGAGCAATGTGCGTGACATTGTGGATGGCTTTGCACAAATGGGCTTCCTTAACTGCTGAGGGGTGATAGATGGCATGCATATTCCAATTCTGGCACCAGATCACCTAGCCACCGAGTGCATTAATCAGAAGGGATATTTCTAAATGGTTCTCCAGGCGCTTGTGGATCACCAGGAGTGTTTCATGGACATTAATGCAGGCTGGTCCGGAAAGGTGCATGATGTACGCATATTTCAGAGCACTGGCCTGTTCAGGAAGCTGCAAGCAGGGACCGCTGGTGCTGCCTATATGGGAGGCTGGACCTGGCTGATGACGATATTCTTATGCTTATAGCCACGTGCTGTAATCTCAATAATATTTGTGAAGGAAAGGGTGAAAGCTTCACTCAAGGCTGGACTGCTGACACTCAGTACCTGAAGGCTGAATTTGAACAGCCAGAGACCAGGGCTATTAGAGGGGTGCAGCGCGAGGCCATGAGGATCAGGGATGCCTTGAGGCAGCAATTTGAAGCTGAAATCCACTAATATTTGTTGCTATGCTTGGGAGTGCAGTGCTTGTAATGCTAGGAGGTGATTGTGATTGGTGCAGACGATGCACTATGAAGGTTTAAGAAAATTCAGTTGCTTTGCAGGGCTCTGTTTGCTTTCAATTAATGAAATAAAGATTGCTTTCAAACTAAAACAATTCTTGTATTAAAAAACAACAACCAGAAGAGAGAGAGAAACAAAAATAACACATCAGCACTGTGGGGGATGGGGGAAGGGAGGATCCCAGGAAGAGGTGGGGTCCTGGGACAGTTAAAGATCTGTTGTTTCAGAGTAGCAGTCGTGTTAGTCTGTATTCACAAAAAGAAAAGGAGTACTTGTGGCACCTTAGAGACTAACAAATTTATTAGAGCATAAGCTTTCGTGAGCTACAGCTCACTTCATCGGATGCATTATGCTCTAATAAATTTGTTAGTCTCTAAGGTGCCACAAGTACTCCTTTTCTTTTTTTAAAGATCTGTGTATGTCAAGGTATCATATGCAACCTTGTCCTTTGGAGTACAGTGCAGTGGGTACTGTACTTAAGCAGGGCAAAGCTGCAAAAGAATGGGTGTATGAGTGCAGTGGGTACAGGGAGTCCGCAGGGCTGGACTGTGACGGGGCAGGATTGGAATGCAGCAGGTACAGACTGGAGCCAGGAGGTTGATAAGAGTGTGTTGGCAGTGTCTGGGGGGAGCCTGGGAAAGAGTTTTTTGTGACAGCGGCTGCAGGAGAGGGCGGGTGCGGAGCTGCTCAGTTTGCAGTGCTAGTAGCGCCTGGAGCGTTGGTAACCTGAGGGCAGGGCAGTAGAGTTCAAACCGATGACCAGAGAGCTGAGAACAGGCATTGGGGGATACCTCACAGAGGCCAGTCACAGTGCTGTAATCGACCAGGGTGTCTACACTGGCACCGCAGCGCTGTAGTCCCGGTGCAGAAAGCTGTACGCCTCTGGTCGGGGTGGGTTTTTTTACAGCGCTACAACTGCACAGTTTCTGCACGCTAAGTGGCTTGGCAGTGTGAACCCCTCAGGAGTTAGAACGCTGCTTTACTGCGCAGAAACTTGCCAGTGTAGACAAGGCCTTAGTCATAATGAGGGGACTTGTTTAAAACAGAATGAAATATGCACATAGTATTTATTTGACCCACCACTTATTGGTTTGCTTAATTGATTTAATTGAAAGCCTGTAGGCTTGTGAACAGGAATTGGTGTTACAAACACCTCTTGAGTTTGTTAATTTGGCTAGGAATATTAACTCTCTTTTGATAACCTTACAGCTGGGAAGTAGTGGTGACCCTGGCATGAAATAAACAGGCCATCATTAAAGTGTGTATATACATGTATATATTTAACTCTTATTGCTGCCCTAAAAATGTTTCCATAATTAGTTTGGTGCATGTGCAATTAATTTGCTGTAGAAAATAATACAGCGGCTGATTCACATTTGAGGTTTATCTAATTTATGAGATTTCCCATTGGTGAAACTACTCATAGAATAAGGTACTACTCAATATGAGTAAGGGTGGCAGAATATAGCTCACAGTAAGCATGTTTTCCATCCATTAGTACAGACTGTGAGCCGATTCCCTACCCAGAATTTACAGGTTTCTGTCAGCAAAATCCAGGCTGTAGGTTCCCAGTGGTCAAAAGTACTCCTGAAGCCAGGATGCATCAGCACAAACCATATCACGAGACTGAAATAGGCTACTGAAGCCAAACTGGGAGATTTTAGGTTGCTAAAAGTGCAGCGGGGCTAAGGCAGACTCCCTCCCTGCTCTGGTCCCACGCTGCTCCTGGAAGCAGCCGGTATCCCTGCAGCCCCTGGGGTTGGAGGGCAGGGGCCTTCACGTGCTGCCCATGTCCTGAGTGCCATCTCCGCAGCTCCCATTGGCTGGGAGTGGTGCAGGCTTAGCCCTGCTGTGCTGCTGACTGGGAGCTGCCAGAGGTAAGCGCTGCCTGGCCAGAGCCTGCATCCCAAGCCCCTGCCCCAACCCTGATCTTCCTCCTGCACCGAAACTCCCTGCCAGAGCCTGTATCCCCTCCATCACCCCAACCCCTTGCCCTAGCCCAGAGACGCCTCCCACACCCAAACTCCCTCCCAGAGCCTGCACCCTGCACTCCTTCCTGCGCCCCAACTCCCCACCCTTGCCTGGTGAAAGTGAGTGAGGGTGGGTGGAAGAGAGCGAGTGACGGAGGGAGGGGGGATGGAGTGAGCAGGGCTGGGCTTTGGGGAAGGGATGGGGCAGGGGCAGGGCCTCAAGGAAGGAGCGGGTAGGAGGTGAGGCAAGGATGTTTGGGTTTGTGTGATTAGCCAGTTGGCAACCATAGACTGAAATATGGGGCAGGGATAATTTCTCTGGGTGTATAATACCTGGCACCTGGGGTCCTCTAGGCATGACCACAATACAAATTATAATAATAATTGAGAGAGAAGAGATGTCTTTAGTTAAACTGTTTCAAAATGCTGTCGATTTTTGTTTATTTAATCCCAGTTTCTGACAACCTTTTGGGAGAAAAACTCTTTGTAAAAAAAATTCCGCACTCCTGTCCTTTTGGTTGAGGGTGGAGAGAATTCTTCCTGCATTTCTCTACTCCTCAGAGTTCTCCAAGAAATATCGGTAGACAAGAATCAATAGTCCTGGTACTTCTAGGGATATGGGGAGCGGGTTAGGAAGCAGGAGAAGAGAGAGGAAAATAGAATCTTTCAGGCCTTATACATCCTAATGAAGGAAGTGAGGCAAAAGCACAATTCCTCTATCCCTTATCCTGTATTTGAAGATCACTTTTAAGGACCAAAAGTGACCAAGGTCTCTGTAAAAAGAAAAGGAGTACTTGTGGCACCTTAGAGGCTAACAAATTTATTTGAGCATGCTTGGGGGTCTCTGTGTTATATTTTATTCAGAAAGTTTTATTTAAACCTGCAAAATGTCATCTTAAGACAGTGATGAAAGCCAAAGAGCAGATTTGCCTTGCCTCTTGATATGTGACCAAACAGGAATGCTAGTCTTGTGCACAGAATCAAGGGTAAAGATTTTCCTGTGTCGATATCACTGATTTTGTCATAAAAGGGTTTTGGCTGGCTTGGCATAAGCTCTCTGGGAAGAGGGCAGAGTAAAACTGATGATTTATTTTTTCAGTTTAGTCTTTATTTGGAAAATAATTTGGTTTTTAAAATTAATAAAATAAATTAATATAAAAGAAAGGTGCCATGGGGAATCCATGCTTAGTCAACTATTGATTGATATGAAAATATAGCAAAAGCAGCACTTCACAAAGTCTATGTACTTTAAAAAAAAAAAAAAAAGTGCAAACTAATCTCCATTGATAGGATGAGAGAGGATGGTGGTGGTTCTAATTAATGCCATGAGCTGCACTGGCTGTCTGTTGACTTCTGGGTGGACATTAGGATGTTGATTCCCACCTATAAAGCCTGAATCGGCTGGGAACATCCAGCTTGAGAGATTGCCTCTCGCCTTGTGCCTTACTGCTGCAGTTTTAAATTGGAAGAAGCTCGCAAGCTGGAGCTCCCTTGGTATATAAGAGAGGGAGCGGCTGGCAGGATGGTCCTTGTAACAGCCCCATAACTTTGAAATTCACTATTCATCTTGATCTTAAATAGCCTGGTACTCAAGCAGTGCTGCAAAGCCCATTTTCTTGAGTCAGCATTAGGGGAAGATAGAGATGGCAGTGCCTGGATAAGTGGGTGAGTGTATTTTTGAAGTCTTGTTAGTTACAAATACAATGCATAAATATTACAGACTGCAGTGAAGTTTAGAGGAGCAGATAAGTGTTTATTTAAATCCAGTTAAATGAATAATATTTCCTCCTTTCCCACCTGGCAATGTCTAGTTTTATGAGAGTGATTTTTGTGCTGTGTTTTAAGAGAGTGTGTTTATATAGTATTATATTTTTCTTATTATAATACTCTGAGAGCCCTGGCAAGTGTTGTTTTAGAACCAGGATTTATTATATAAAGATTAAAACATTTGTAACATGCAATTATTATATAGTAAGGCTGGGACATTCAAAGAAGCTTAAGAGTGCTGGATGCCCAGTTGGACATCTAACTCCATTAGGCCCCATGGCAAATCTCACCATACTTGCACTATATTTGCACTTCTATTGCACTTTCCATTGGTGGAGCTCAAAGGCCTTTCAAAGCCTGTGGTAAAGCTGGGAATAGAACCCATATCTCCTGACTTCCAAATTCTGTCTCATCTGTATAAGCCCTACATTGCTTTACCTCTCTAATTTCTTATACTGACCCACCTCTCTTATATGAGCACCTATTAACATATTAAAATTGAATTTTTGTTCTTCCTCTTTGTGACTGCTTAATAATAATAATAATTAATAATAATAAAGTGAAGATAATGTTTGTCTGCACAGGGAGATTGACTGGAATACCTATTGTGAAATAAACTATTCCCAAATAGCTCCCCAGGTGGACACTTTCTTCAGGAATAAAAGTCACTTTTATTTTGGAATACCGACTCTGCTTTGCGAGTGGAACTATTCCAGAATAAAAGTAATTTTTATTCCAGAAGAGTGTATCCCTATGGGGAACTATTCTGGATTAGTTTATTCTACCATAGCTATTTCAGTAAATTTCCTTGTGTAGCTAAGGCGTATTTAAAAAAAATACTTTACTAAATGAACATACTGACTTCAGGATAAGGGCTCTCTAAAGTTGGACTGACTTATGAAAACAAAATCAGAGACCTAACAAAAATATTTGATAAGACATGGGTCTATCCTGCCTAAGTTGTCTGTGATTTCTTTTTTTTTTTCTTTCTAATTTTTAGCTTCAAACTATTATTTTGGGTATATTAATGGAAAAAATAACTCTCAGGTCACAAGATTTGAGTGTTAAGGCATTGGATTGAACTCCAGATACAGATTCAAATCTTGGATCTTCTACAGAGTTCCTAAATGGTCTTGGGCAAGTCATTTAAATCTCTTTGTCTCGGTTCCCCATCTGTAAAATGTAGATGATAACACCCTTATGAGGCAGGAGAGCAGTATGAGGATAAATTTTCTGTTTGAAGTGTTCAGATGTTCTGATGATGTGAGGGCATATAAATACACTAATACACAGTAATGTGAATATAATGCGTACACGTGTGTGTGTGCGTGTGTGCGTGCGTGCGTGTATGCTCAGATGTTAGAGATGGGATACCAACAGATGCTAGTGTAAGATGGTTACTTACACTATACATCAGTAGGCATCTCTAAGTTCTGTGTGTTTCATGATGAAGTTATCATAATGCCTGGGCAATTATGAAAGCTCAACAACAGCAGCTATTTTTAACTGCTAGTAAATGTCAAGATATATAGTGTTTTGAAAAATAACTTTAACCAACTGTATGGTGGTTGCATTGCTGTGCAGTGGTTATCACTTATGTCTTTCTAATAATCACCATAGCAACTTAGTAAAACCTGAAAATAACTGATGACTGCAGTTTCATGTCAAATGTTACATGTGGGCAATGTACTATCAATTTAAAATTTCACTACATTTAGCTAAATGATGCATAATTTGATGGAAGCACTTAGTTACTTCTCTTCAGCAGAACGAAAATGATAGCTTGTTCTTATTCGCTATTCATCTTTCTACAATACTTGTTAAAAGCAAATGACCTTTTTAGTTGCAAGTGCAGTACCCCAAAACATACTCGCTAAAAAAAGAATCGGGGGATTTTGCTACCAATCCTTTTCCTTTTTTGTATTTAGGCCCAGGAGAAAGTGGCATCTTTTTAAATTAAACTGGGTTTAAACTAGTTTAGTAATACCAGAGCAAACCACTTATTTTGGTTTGAGAGACTTCTTTTGCTTTATCTTAAACCACTTCCTAATTGACTTTAGCTAAAATGGAAATGAGCTCTAGCCCTCAAAATTAAATAATCACTTCATTATATTTTTTGAGAAGTCTGCATCCCTTTTTCTAAGTCGATTCTCTTTTAGCCCAAAAGACAAATCTTGTCAGGGATGTGTATGACTGTTAAGAATAGTTTTAATTAAAAATAGTATCTAAACTATGTGCTCTACGACTCCCATTTGGCTTTACCTTCTTTGTCAGCTGCGACTGTCGTTGTTTATCCTAGCTTAGAGTGGGACATGTAAGTATTATGGAATGAAATGAATAGAATGGCAGGAATTGCCCCACAGGAGGTTTCTCTCTAATGTTTCTGACACTTCTTCCCTTTCACATGCATTCTAGCCATTTTGGGCCAGATTTTCAGTGGTGCTGAACACCTGCAGCTCCTGCTGACTTCAGCATCTCTGAAAATCAGGCCTCTTTTGAATACATAGCACTTCAAGCCAGTGTTCAGGGCTGGCCTGGGGGCACCAAAGGTTTAGAACAAGGCTAGGTTATAAGTCCTTTAGTGGAGGTTAATGGTGGGAGAGTTAGCACCTATCAATGGGGCTTGACGGAATTAAATTTTAAAAAAAATAATGTTGATGGATCATATCAGTGTTTATTTTCAAGCATTGTTTCAATTTGTATCTATTTAAATGTTCACAGTTGTGGGAAATTAGTGGAGAGGAGATGTCAGACACTGGGAATGTCCAGACAAATCATTTAATGACAGCAGACATTGAGATTCCAAAAAGTTAAAGCTTTATAATCATTAAAACACAAACTGTCAAATCACATGTCAAAATATAGAAAGTAAATATTTTTAAATCAAACTTTGAAGCATGTTCTTGATGTCTTACTCTATATTCTCAAGCTGTGTTTGTCTTAATTTGTCTATCTGTAAATTTTGATTATTATTGATGGAAATATATATATTTTTTGTTAGTGTGTGTATGCATGGGGAAATCAATATTTACCGACAATTTCTGATAAAAAATCTAATTCTTCCAACCCTACCTATACAGCAGCTGCTTCTGGAGCTCCTCAAAGATAGTCTGACATTAAAGTTGCATTTAAAATTCAGTGCCGGAATATAGTTTTAAAAGATTTTGTTTTTTTGGGGGGGAGCTGTAGAAAGTGCTTTGGAATCTATTTTACTTGTCAAGTGTAAGTCTTTCTTTGAGTTCAAACCCGTTAAGATTCATTCATTTCCACTGATCTTTAGTAACATCTTATCCTAATCCATATTGTTAACTATGCTTCATATTTGTTGTTTGTTTCATGTTTCTTTACAGGGATCCCTTGGAGTTGGCCCTGGGCATGGACAACTATTTCCAGTCCTGGAGGAGAGTAGTAACTAGTGGAGTGGCATTCAAGACAAACCAAAAAACGTGCTGAGGATATCCAAAGTGTGACAGGAAGGGACAGCCTTCCAGCCCAACAGCCATGCCTTTCGGGCTGAAATTGCGACGGACCAGGCGCTATAATGTCCTGAGCAAGAACTGCTTTGTGACACAAATCCGTCTGCTGGACAACAATGTGATCGAGTGCACGCTCTCAGTGGAGAGCACAGGGCAGGAGTGTCTGGAGGCTGTGGCCCAGAGGCTGGAATTACGTGAAGTAAGTGTGACCCAGGAAAGACCATCTGTCAGTTGTAATTTAACATATTTTTAGCTCAAGCAATTTGTCATGTAGAATCTGTTTGTTAGAATCATGTTATTCTTCGTGTTGGCCTGATCTTATCAGTAACCGGAACTTTGGCAAACGTATTGTGGTTTAATGAAAACTGTTGACAGCACACTGCCTATAGTTTGTACTGTGATTTACATTCATCCTTGCTGGGAAGAAATCTACATGATCTGAAAGAGCTTTCTTCTTTGCTTATGAAAATAAATGTATATTACTTTACCTTTGAGTGGGTAGCTGATGATTTCCACATTTGGGCATCACATCAAAAATGTTAAAACTCCCACTTGTGGCAGAGTCAGTAGACTAATGTTCTTTTACTTTGTTGTTGGAAAAAGAACTAGTTGTTAAGGATGAAAGAACCAAAATACAGTTATTTATCTGTGCAAATTTTGTGCCAAATCCTAAGGTTTTTACATAGTCCTTAGTAAGACAATCCGGATATAGACTTCAGGATTTGTTTCTTTTTCATTCTTTATATGTATAATTGAATTTATTTCTTGGTAGCAGCCCTATTGTGTAGACAATATGTATATATAGTTGCAGTATTTGGATGTATTTTTTAAAAAAAGATTGTGTCACAAAGATTATTAAAATACATGATGATCAGATCATTCCATCAGTTTAGCATAGTGACATCTCTGTTTGGAACCCATGTTTTGTGGGAAGTTTCAGTCCAAAAGAAACATGATTTGAGAAAGTTGAGTGGGTAAAAAGGAAAAGTTAGAAGAAGTTGACCTACACCTTAACTAAAGCTATACGTGATAGCTGTGTAATGGCTGACTGTTCCTTAAGACACATCTTCCTGCATTAGGCGGTACCTTTGGCCCTGGTTACGTTGGTTTTATTTTGATGTGACAACATTGATTTCAGTGACTCCACTCTCTGATTTACAATGGTGGGAATCAGGTCCATTGTCTTTTGAATTTGGGCAGCATAGAACACTATTTTAATATGAAAATAGGCTTTGGTAAGAGCAACTTATTTATTAAAATATACATAGAAGTTGAGTAGTGTATGTGGTGAAATCCTGTGGATATGTGAAGAGCTTCTTTTGGCAGCTTTTTATGTTGTATAGTTATTCTCAAAATTTGTTGAGAGGCTGAGCCTTCCCATCTTGTATCTCGTCTTTCTTTTATTTTCTACTTTGTGCCATAGGAGTGAATGGGTATTTTTAGAATTGATTTTGTAAGAAAGATACTTTAAAAAAAAAAAAGTTTAGATACTCTGGGCCAAATTCTATGCTGACTTATATCCTGTGCAGGCCCACCATAGTCAGCAGGGCTTCACAGGATGTAAGTCAAGGCAGGGATTGGCCCAAAGGGTTTGGACTGCTGCTGTGAAGTGTGCACCTTCCTGTCCACATTTATCTCCAAGTTTCTGTTGCCAAGACTTGCTGATTAGCTCTGGGTCTTTTAATTTACAATCCATATTTCCCCAAGTCCTGCATAGCTGGCAGGTGGCACCAGTGAATAGCTTCGTGAACCTATGTTATGTCTTTGGTTTCCATCCTGGCACAACCTATTCTCTGAAGGCATGTAGGGCAAAATTCAGATGAGCTGTAAACAGATGCTGCTCCCTTGGTCTCTATCTTAGGTACTTATATGGTCCCTGTAGTATCTGAGCACGTCACAATTTTTAATGTATTTTTCCTCACAATGCCTCTGTGCTATTATCCCCATTTTACAGGTGAAGAACTAAGGGCTTGTCTACACTGGCAATTAACAGTGCTGCAACTTCCTCGCTCAAGGGTGTGAAAAAACATCCCCCTGAGCGCAGCAAGCTGCCGCGCTCTAAAGTGCCAGTGTAAACCGTGCACCAGCGCTGGGAGCCATGCCCCTCGTAGAGGTGGTAAGTTGCACCACAACCAACTCTGCACAATGTATCCTCCCTGAAAATTGCCTCTCTTCTCTCTCACTAACCTTGAGTCCTACCCTCACCTTGCCTTTATCTAGATAGTTTTTGTAATTCTGCTTTAATCTCTTTTGTAAAATTATATATTTTTGTGTCTCTATATAAAAATCAGTATTTTAGACCTTGGGGTGTCTAGTGATGATGATTGTATGAAAGACTCTATTAAAAATAAACAGTAATTGTGTTTTTAATTTGACATACTTCTACTAGTTCTCCTGTTATATAACTCTCAGGTGTGTTGTAAATTGTACCTTCAGGATCAGAAATAAACACACCTTTCAGTCAGGCTGACTTGGAAGGAAAATATTTTGTCAAAAACAAAACTCAGTTTGCTTGAGTTGACTATGTGTATTGTTGTGGAAGAGCTATCAATCACTGTACCACACATGACTGAAAAACATTATTTAATGGGTTCTGCATATTTTTATTTGATCTCCAGGGAATTCAGTTCTTTCCCTAACTGAGTCAGGGGTCAAGCATAGGTCAGCTGAAAATGCAGCCATGTAACTACTGTAAAATCAACTTGAATCCTTTCTAGTAAGCATCAGCTTGAAGTCCTGATTCATTTTGAGTTGTTGACAGTTATCAGTTCCAATAAGATGAAGTTTTATGTAAGCCCTTGTAGGCCTTAATTTTCTTTGTACTTTTAGCAGTCTCTCTCTCTCTCTCTCTCTCTCTCTCTCTCTCTCTCTCACTCTCACACACACACGCGCACGCGCGCCCCCCCCAGGAAAGGAATTTAGTATAATAGGACTTACACCAGTTCTTTTATTGGAGAGGAGTATCTGTATTAAGTATTACAGAAGAATTTTGTGTGTTAGATGGCTATGAAACCGTTTCTTTTTTATTTTGGTTAAGGATATGTAAATCAATAAAAAGAAAAGGAGTACTTGTGGCACCTGAGAGACTTAACATATTTATTTGAGCATAAGCTTTTGTGAGCTACAGCTCAAATGAGCTGTAGCTCACGAAAGCTTATGCTCAAATAAATTTGTTAAGTCTCTCAGGTGCCGCAAGTACTCCTTTTCGTTTTGCGAATACAGACTAACACGGCTGCTACTCTGAAACCTGTAAATCAATAATGCACTTTTTAACTGATTTAATAGATTAGCTGGTTGATATTAAGCATGCGCAGCAAACTTTACCTTGATACAATGCTACTCTCAGTAGCCAGGCATAATGGGGTTGGGTGTACCCCTATCTTTTTAAGTAAGAAAAATGGCACCTCTAGCACCATATGGTGCCAGAGAACTTCACATGGATCACTGGCTCAGTACTGAGGCAGAGGAAAGAGTGCTACTTACTGAATCATCAGCACCTCTTACTACAACACTCTGGGCTTTTCTTGGAAGAGCTCCCATCCACTACTGGCCCAATAAAACAGGAAGTACTGCATCCTGTAGTCCTACTGCCTCAAATGTGTCTGACTTGTCTCAGTCTCAAACTAAACAGGATTATACCCAATCAATACATGAATGGGAGAACATTCCAAGAACAAGCAGCTATAGTAAGTGGTGATCTCCCCTCTAAATCAATATTGAACTGATATCCCAGGATGGGATTAGGGGGAACTCCTCTATTAGAGGTATGCTGGTGTTTTATGGCTAAAGCAGTAAGGACTCTTCCTCTTGTTTAGAGTTTAGTTTATACTTGGCATTATGGCTGAATATACCAATAGCTGTTGAGTCACTAGATTCCTTTGATTTAAGTTAATTACTTCAACAGGTGTTATTAGCCTTCCTCCTCCAGGCATTCCCACCATGCTGTCTGACAAATGATTAGGGACGTCTCTATTATAGACTGCAGGATGCAGTCGAAGTTTAGAGTTACGAACCGACCAGTCAACCACGGAAGTATTTGGAACCGGATGTATGCAATCAGGCAGCCACAGACACGGGGGGGAAAAAAAACAAATACAGTACAGTACCATGTTAAATGTAAACTATTAAAACAATAAAGGGAAAGTAGCATTTTCCTTCTGCACAGTAAAGCTTCAAAGCTATATTAAGTCAGTGTTCGGTTGTAAACTTTTGAAAGAACAACCATAAGGTTTTGTTCAGTTATGAATGTTTCAGAGTTACGAACAACTTCCATTAATTCCCCAGGTGTTTGTAACTCTGATGTACTACTGTATAGCAAAAATTTATTAAACTGAAAGCTGTGGGATTTTTAAGCCTTTACAACAAAGTTTTGTATAAAGGTCTCATTGTTCATTTTTAATGAATTGATTATTATATCTCTGAACCCCCCATGTAAAGTGCATTAATGCACTTTCACTTTAACTTCACACCTTCAGTTAATTTGGCTCACCTTTAGTATGTATCCCTGGATAGACATGTCCTCAGTGAAAACTTCCCAACTGAAAGAACAGTAGGACAATGGAACAGACCGCCTAGGGAAGTTGTGGAAGCTTCTTCACTGGAGATTTTCACAAAGGAGGCTGGATAGACATCTGTCTTGGGTGGTTTAGACACAACAAATCCTGCATCTTGATAGGGGTTTAGACTAGATGACCCTTGCGGTCTCTTCTAACTCTATGATTCTAAGAGGCCAATGACTGAACAGATATTGAAATGTTCTGCCCTTTCATCCTTATAGTTGGGGTCCCTCCATATCAGGGTTGAGGTATATTAGTAGAACAGTAGAAGGAAGGGTTTTCTGATACCCAGTTTAAAGTAAAACTAAACATTTCAATAAAGTCTCTTTGATAAAAATTTCAATAAAAATATATGGAATATATTAAAAAGTATATTAAACCCTGTAAAATGGAAACAATGTTGAAAATGTTGGAACTTTTTACAACATTTTATTTAAAGAAAAATTCCAACCTCCTCAAATTCTGATGAAAAAGTATAGTTAAATAAAAATGTATAAGCATATTATAGGCAAAGCTGTTTGAAAATTGTGACTTCTGCCCTACTCTTCGCAGTTGTTTGGTACGGTGAGGCAAACTGTCCCTGTTTTGTTTAAAATCAATGTAAAATTTCCATCAAGATTTTAAAGGAATAGGCAGAATAAAACATTAAGAAGCAACAATGCATCCCAAAGTATAAACTTAAAAAAAATAAACACACAGTTAAAACTAATTTCCTGCTACATAATCATTCCATATATGTAATCATCATCAAATGACTGTTCCTACCTTACTAATTCAATGCTATATTAGATTAGATTTAGTTGCAGGTGGGAGGAGAGGAGAGATTGCAAGGAAAAGGAATGTGTAGGAGTAGAAAAAAGTATAGTAATTTTACCCCTTTTCAGAAGAAATCCTTTAATACATGAACTCTTGAAACTAACTAGTTCACTTTCAACGTGAAATGACACAAGTATTGAAAATACTGTACTGAACTTTCAAGGTATTAAAAGGGCTTGCAGTAATACGTGTCAGCTTGGATTGAAGTGTCCAATGTCAGCGATCTTAAAAATCACCCAAATAACCAAGATTATTTGTAGTCTAAAGTTTACATCTGTTATTCAAAGGCTAGGGAAAAAATATAAATACTGTGAATAAGAGGCTTTGAACAGCAGAAGTCATTTTATCCGGGGAATAAAAACTAAGGGAAAATAAAAATCAAACATTTTGAACTACTTTAAACTTTCCAAGGAAAATTACGTGAATTCACCTCTGACTTCTAATGGCTTGGCTATACTTGTGAGTTAGAGCGCATTAAAGCAACCCCGGGTGCCCTAGCTCACTACCTGTCCACACTGGCAAGGCACATAGAGTGCTCTGACTCCATGGCTAGAGCGCTCCTGGTACTCCACCTCGGCGAGAAGATTAACGCTTACCATGTCTTGGCTGAAATGCGTGGGCGTCAGCGTGGATGAGGTGTTGCATTACTGTGCTCTGATCAGCCTCCGGAAACATCCGATAATCTTAAGTCAAGTGTCCACTCTTGTTGTTGTTTTGGAATTGCTGCAGGAATGCGGATATGCCCTTTGAAAGCTCCGTTTCTGACAGCCTGCTGCTTATCTGCTCCAAGACAAAGCAACCACTAGTGTGGAATGCTGTGGGGTGGGGGTGGGGTGTCTGCTGCTGTCTGAACTTACAAGACAGCATGCTGACATGCTCTCAGCCCCCCAAAACCCCACTCTCTCTCCCCCCGTATACACACAACACACTCCCTGTCACACTTCCCCCCACTTCCCCCCCAATTTGAAAAGCATGTTGCAGTCGCTTGCTGGGATAGCTGCCAAGAATGCACTGCTCCCAGTGCCACTGCAAGTGCCACAAATGTCACCATTCCAGTGCGCTTGAAGCTGTCAGTGTGGACAGACTACAGCGCTTTCCCTACTGCACTCTCTGAAGGCTGGTTTAACTCAAAGTACTCTACATCTGCAAGTGTAGCCATGCCCTAAGCTTCTGGCATTTTCTGGTAGATGTAACTAGGCTGTCCAAGGGAAGTATGCATCTCAGATAATTGAATGATGGCCTGTGGAAGAAAAGGTGGAAAGTACAGTGGGCATTTATGGAATGTAGAAGAAGTGATATGCTAAATGCTTTAAGGGAGGAGAAGTAAGTCACAAACTTAAAGGCTGGATACACTTGTGAATGCACACAGTACTTTTCTGTGTACGTGATAAATGACTCATAAAAAAGAGTCTCAAAAAAGAGCTGATTCTCAGCTACCTGACTTAAAAGAAAAGAAAGTTCACTGAGGCATTAATTCTTGACACTTTCAAATATTTTATAATGCTAAAGGAATTAAACAACATGAAGATTACTGACCTCCTGTATAGCAAGGTAAGTAATTCACAAATATGGAGACTCTGCCTCTGAGTATTAGCCATGGAATAGAGTGCCTTTCATCTCTAGGCCAATGATTCAGAACCAGCCCAGATATATCATTCCCAAAAGTTGGTACCATCTGATGGCTCTTTGGATGAAGATGAATAGCTCATTACACACAGATCACCAGTTTTCATTGGACAAGTATCCACATAAAAAAACCCACTGCCATAACTAGCAGAAATTGCAACACTGTAGACTATTTCAGCAAAGAGGCCAGTGACTGAAGCAGCACTTGCAATGAACTGTACTTCAAAGTGGTACTGTGAGGGGAAGTTTGCGATGGCACTACCCATAGTGTACCCATTTTGCGGATAGAAAGAGAGCATGTTGCTAGGATTCAGTCTGGCACCTTTCACACACATACAAAGAGCTGTAGGGAAAAAAAGTTGGTACAATTTTCTTCCAGAGTTTTCTAAAAATTGCCTTATGTTCCACACGGCTCCAGCCTTATGTACAGGTTTCAGAGTAGCAGCCGTGTTAGTCTGTATTCGCAAAAAGAAAAGGAGTACTTGTGGCACCTTAGAGACTAACAAATTTATTTGAGCATAAGCTTTCCTGAGCTACAGCTCACTTCATCGGATGCATTCGGTGGAAAAAAGGGTATTTTTCCACCGAATGCATCCAATGAAGTGAGCTGTAGCTCACGAAAGCTTATGTTCAAATAAATTTGTTAGTCTCTAAGGTGCCACAAATACTCCTAGCCTTATGTACATGACCTGGAATTTCTTGGAATGTACACGTTTTTCTTAGACAGTAGATATACATGCAGAAACATCGATTTCTAACACATGCTAACATCACACTTTAAGGATTTATTAGTACTAGAGCTGGCCAGAAAACATTTGTTTTGGGGAAAAAAAATTGAGCTGTTATTTGTTTTTTCATATTGATATAGAAAAAATTCAAGACCTCTCAAAACTTCATGAAAAGAGGCTGAATGTGTATAAAATCTTTTACTTTAATCCTAAAGTTCCATGTGTAGATTCTTTGTATCTCATGGTGCTAGATGGGGGGGGAACTACCACCATACCCCTCTTAAAACCTTCCTATAGAAGAGGTATTTTTCAGCTTAGCAGTTGGCTTCTACCTTCTCTGCAACAGATACATGTCCACACTGCAGTTTTACAGCCCCGCAGCCCGAGCCCTGTGAGCCTGAGTCAGTTGACACAGACCAGCTGTGGGTGTTTAACTGCCGAGTAGACATACCGTTAACATGCAACCCTGTATAGACAGTAGTGAAAAGCACAGATCCCGTATTGTGATGTATACTGTATTTCAAAAATTATTTGACATCTTCTTCAAATTAGTCCTAAAAAGTAAAAAAGAAAGCAAAAGACAACTTTGGCCTTGCATTTGCATTGGGAAAATTGACACACTATTGCCTTCCATTTTGATTTGCATTTATGACCTCAGTTGTGTGTGTGTGGTCTTGAAAATAAACTGTCTCTATTTTATTTCTTTATCTAGACACACTACTTTGGCCTTTGGTTTCTCAGCAAGAGCCAGCAAGCACGATGGGTAGAACTGGAAAAACCTCTGAAGAAACAGCTGGACAAATTTGCCAATGAGCCTTTGCTTTTCTTTGGGGTAATGTTCTATGTGCCCAGTGTGTCCCGACTGCAGCAGGAGGTCACAAGGTATGTGAATTCCTTCTGGTTGCACGGTTGATAGTAAATCTGTGGCATAGCTGTGTATGAATGGACAATTACTCTCTTTTTTTTTTTGTTTTGTTTTGATTTTTAAGATTTTGAGTGTCATCTGTTTTGTTCCCTTCCTGTCCGGTTCCAAGTAAAACAAGTGAGAGAAATGACCAGTTGGCATATCCATTTGAAAAGATTTACTCTGTGTGTTGCATCTCAGCTAGTGTTCTGCAAAAACAAGATGATAAAATACACATTAAAAACATGAAATCCTACCTGCCTGCCTCAACTGGCGGGGGAACTTGATGGGGCCAGTGGCGAAGAGGGACAGCCCCAGCAGCAAGGGAGGGAGACACTCACTGAGAAGGGCTCCATGTAGCTCCTCCCTGTCCGTTGGAGTCTCTGGCATCCATTGACCGGTTGATGGAGAGGGGCACTGATTGACCTGCACAGCCCAGCTCCAGGGATTTAACATGGAGCACAGGCCATGCATAGCCTCTTTCAGCTCCATTCCAGAAGTCCCACCCTGAACTAGAAATGGGAATCTGACCTGGCAGATGCTGTGGGTCGAGCCTGTTGCCTGTTTGGGGATCATGAAGGAATTTTATCTTGTACAGGGCCAGTTGGCAGAAGCCCAGGGAGCATTTTTGCCGCCTTTTGAACACCTTGGAGTCAGAGTGGGTTAAGTAGGAAAGTGCTTAGTACCTAACTGATGTACTTGGTTAAGTTGTTAATTTGTAGCAACTTACTGCTGGCTTCCAGTGCAGTTAAAAGGGTATTGGATGGGCCCAGTGGAAAAAGACCTGGGATTTTGCTGATGGGCCTTGGGCTCATGGTATACGGTCAGATCTTGTGGCCCTTATGGGACAAAGTCCCCACCCTTTGGCATCCTCTGACCCCCTCTTCAGGGGGGAGGGGCTAAGACTCAGAGCAAGCTGAGTCTTGGGGAATTGGTTGAGGAGAGCCTACCCTAAATTATGGATTATATGGTAGGAGCCCCATAACCCCTTCAGTGAAACCACTTAAATGCCTGGCATAGGAGAGAATGGGTTGCCTCTCCCTTGTGTTTGAGTAATAAAGTTTCAGTCTTCCGCTTCAAATCCATGCATGTGTCTGTCCCCATTTCACCTCTGTGTCTGGATTAGTTGGAAGGGTAATATAGTTGCCAGAGCTTCGTGTGCTTTTGTGTGTTCTTCTAAAAGCCTTACACATTTGACACCAGTTTACATTTTTGGTTTCTACTTTATATTCTCTAATAACTTCTGCTGTAAATAAATCTTAGTTTTGTTTTCTATCCGTATTTTTCTTTCTTGTGATTTTCTTTTTCCTCCTGCAGTTCATGACAGGTTTGAAATTAACGTGTTTTTGTTGTTAATTTCAAACCTTATTTTATATAAATTCACTGTTTATGCGTCACTTTCCCACCATTTTGACAACAAAGTTCAGGAAACAGTGGCTGGCTTTTGTAGAGCGAGTAAGTGAAGGGGGCACATAAACCACTGAGTTTTACATAGGTTCTACATTAAAATTGGGGATTTCTTTCTTGTCAGGGGAGTGGTGGATTTAAGTTAGGAGGTTTTTTAGTTTTAAATAGGGCTGTTAGTTTGTTTTGAGTTAAATTGCTTGAGTTAACTCGATTAAAAAAAATCTTGATTGATTGCCATTTTAATCACACAGTTAAACAATAAAAGAATACCAATTTAAATGTATTTTAAATATTTTTGGATTTTTTCTACATTTTCAAATATATTGATTTCAATTACAACACAGAATGCGAAGTGTATAGTGCTCACTATATTATTTTTGGTTACAAATATTTGCATTGTAATAAAGATAAAAAAAAGAAATAGTATTTTTTCAATTCACCTCGTACAAATACTGTAGTGCAATCTCTTTATGGTGAAAGTGCAATTTAAAAATGTATATTTTTTTGTTACATAACTGCACTCAAAAATAAAACAATGTAAAACTTTAGAGCCTACAGATCCACTCAGTCCTACTTCTTGTTCAGCCAATCACTTTGTTTACATTTACAGGGTCCTACCTATAATGGACTTTCACGATAGAGATTGTAGTACAGAACTTGAAGGAGGTGAATTGAAAAATATTATTTCTTTTGTCTATCTTTATTACAGTGCAAATATTTGTAATAAAAATAACATAAAGTGAGCACTGTACACTTTGTATTTTGTGGCAAAGAGTCCTGTGGCATCTTATAGACTAACAGATGTATTGGAGCATAAAGCTTTCGTGGGTGAATACCCACTTCGTCAGATGCATGTCCGGATAACGGATGCAATTGTGTTATAATTGAAATCAATATATTTGAAAATGCAGAAAACTTCCAAAAATATTTAAATAAATGATATTCTATTATTGACAGTGTGATTAAAACTGCAATTAATCATGATTAATTTTTTAATCGTTTGACAGCCCTAGTTTTAAAAGGAACACCTTTTGCCACCCTGTCCTTTCACAACTGGATATTTAGCCTCTGAAGATCTTCCCACCAAAATTGGTGACTAAACTGACATAAAATCTGCCCTGGAAAAGGGGCTGCCTCGAGAGTGAATTGTGACTCAGTCCCAATTTATTCCCTGGTTTCCCATTTGCTTCAGGGTAGGGGGGGAGAAATTCATGCCAGCCCTTCAGCGGGTCTCATTCCTCTTAGTGTACACACTGGGGGATAGACTTAAGGCACTGTCTTTTCCTCACCCCTGCCTGCCCACCTGCATGGAAGGGGCAATAGTGGCCCCTGGGGTATGTCTACACTGCAGTAAAAAACCTGCGATAGACGCGTGTCAGCTGCCTCAGGCTTTGGCTGCATGGCTATAAAATTGCAATGTAGATGTTCGGGCCCAAGTTGGATCTTGGGCTCTGTGACCCTCCCCTCTCACAGGGTCCCTGAGCCCAGGGAGGGGCTTCAATGTGAGCCCGAACATCTACACTGCAATTATAGAGCCCTGAGAGAGGCCAAGTCAGCAGACGCAGGCCAGCTGTGGATGTTTTACTGCAGTGTAGACATACCCTTGGATGCTGTGACCTGCAGAGCTGGTAGCTCTCATAGAGGAGAAGAGAAACACCTCCTTACTACCATGCACAGGTGTATTAGGTATTTGACAGTCTTGCTGTAAATTAATTTTTTGGGAAGGTAATTCTGAGGCCTTTTAAACCTCTGTTGTACTTGCGAGTACTGCAGGTTTGAGTGGCTGTGGATTCCTATAATTACATTTTGTGTTTCTTTAGGCTGTGGTTGACAGTTTTTCTCATTAAGTGGTAACAGTGAACATAGTAACTCATTAATGGATCTCTGGTACAGTATATTATATTTACAAAGGCATTAATATTATGAACGATACAGTGGAAATATGTGGCTTCTGTTTTTCTGTTACGTTACTTGTTATGAGAACAAAGAGAGTCTGGAAATTAAAGGGCAGTAAATTTAGAATAAAAAAAGGAAACACGACCCCCTACATAGTTCTACAGTGGTCTGTCAACGCAAAATTACACCTAGGTATCAAGGAGCTGGAAAATCTTATTGTACCTAATGTTTAGCTATGCAAATTCAGATAAGGACAAGAAATTTCATTTTTCAAGGCATGGAATGCTCACTTGTGGGGATCTGGAAAAATTCCCTCTTCCACCATGGGTAGTGGAGGGTATCTGTCTGAAGCATCAAAGATCAGTTGAGAGAAGACTAGCTGGGCCAAGAGTCTAATAATTTCTGACAAATCTGGAATAACAGGATGGTTATGGAGAATAGTCAAACTTAAAAGGAATGACAGCAACCCACAGACAGAGAACATCATACGACCACTGCTCCACTGGAGGCAGCTGCTCCCCAGGATGGGGATTTGACTCCATATTTCTAGGAGAGGAAGCTTTAATGTCTAGTCATTGCTCCATAGGATCAATGCTAGGCCATATTCCATATTTGAAGGTATATTGGCTGGTTGTGGTCCTCCTGATGAAGTTTCCAGAATGCCCCTTCCTGGAAGTACTGCTCCTTAGTGTATGCTAGCAGCAGCCTTGTATCTGGCCTGTTAATTACAAATTTGTATGAATTGGAATTTGATTTTTTTCAAGTATCTCCTTCTGTTCAAACACATCATTCACTCCATTTAAAGCTGCAAAAACTACCAAAAAGAAACCAAAAATTTTACTGCCCATGAAGCCAATGAGAGAGCCTTACTTCAGGAATTTGCTCTTGCTTGAAATATGTCTAAGCCTCAGCCTGGTCAAGCATTTCGTTTACTGGCAAAGTTTTTTCTCTGCCCCTGCTCTATAAGATTAGTAAGTGTGGTTCTTCTTGGAGTGCTAGTTCACGTCCATTCCACATTAGGTGTGCACGCACTGCGTGCACGAGCGTCAGAAACTTTTTCCCTTAGCGGCTCCCGGCGGGCCCCCCCGAGTGGCGCCGCTGCACCCTGCAAATATACCCCCACTAGCCCGAGCTCCTCCAGTTCCTTCTTGCCGGTGACTCCGACAGAGGGGTAGGAGGGTGGGTGGTGGAATGGACATGAACAACATATCTGGAAGAACAACAGTTACGAGAAAGCAAGTAACCATTTTTTCTTCTTCGAGTATTTGTTCACATCCATTCCACATTAGGTGAATTACAAGCTTACCTCTGGAGGAAGGTAGGAGTCACAGAACAACTGCTCAGAGGACATATATGATATATGAAGGCTGAGATATGAAGGCTGTTATGCCTTTTAACATAAAAATTGTCCGTTAGTTAAAAAGGACTGGGATCTGCAGGGTGGGGTAGAGACTCCTGAAGCCCTGCCTTGCCTACACAGAAGAATTAGTAATAACCAGACTACAGATCAACTTATTAGTCACCTAAACAGGGCCCTATATTTGGGAAGATATTGACTCTTCATCTAAATCACGTGAAGTGAAACCATGAACTATGGTAATGATTACCTTTATAAATGCACACCATGATAACTCATCATTGGATGAGCGAGTAAGATAACAGAAAGTCCATGGTGACAGAAAACTACACCTAGAAATTTTTGGTAAAAGTTCCTTTCCAGTTTAGAAATTCATAGCAGAGTCTAATATAAGTGCAGACTCTTTTTGCTGCGTAATCAGTGGCAGTTTTATTATTTAAGTGTTCACATAGTTTTGCTACCTGGTTTATTCACAGATTTTTCTAGGATTTCTGAAACTATCTGCCCTTAATGGCAATTATAGCAGAAGCAATTGGGTTGGGAGTAGGGGTCTTGGTACATCAGCAAAAGAGTTTTTTCATGGAAGGCACTATTTCAATTACAGGCTAGTTAAACAACAACTTTTCCAGTTGTCCAGCTGTTCTCCGAGTTACCAGCCATCACAGGTGTAGATGTGGTGTCTGCTTTGGATATTTAAAGAGCCTTGGATTTGTGTGGTGTATGATATAAAGCAGTCTTTGTGATGCCCTGCAGAGTAGATATTTGCATAGATTAGAAATTGTAAATCTGCCTTTTATTTGCTGCTAACTCAGAGGAGGCATCCTTCCAACCATTTGTGCTGAAAAATAAGCCTTTGTATAATGTCTAGAGCAAATCAACTTGTTTTCATTGTACTGTTGTTCTGCAAACAGACCCCACGTGCTCTCATGGTTGCTTCTCATGTGGGTGTAATACTGTTTTCTGAACAAGTATTGGTTAGTCCCCACTCACTGCAGACAATTTCAGGAGAGGTGCGAAGATTGTATTCAGATCTTTAGGCATGATTTTGCACGGTGGTGTGCATCTTGCAGTGCCTTTTTTAAAAACTCCACTTTGCAGGAGGCATTCAGTACCTTGTAGAATTTAAACCCATTGTTTTGAGTGGTATTACTGTTTGTCACCTTGCAGAATTGGGACTTTGAGGCCAAATCCTGCAAGATGCTGAGCACCTTTCCTCTAATTGCAGTCAGTGGGGTTCAAAAGCATACAGCACCTCACAGGAGGCATGCTGCACCTTGGAAGATTTGGTTTATTGTCTGTGTAGGAAGATCAGAGTACTCTGCATCTTGTAGGAGTCGCTCAGCACCATGGTGGATTGTGCCCCTAATCTGAATCCCACTCCCGCTCTGCATTTTCCTTGAGGAAGGCAATGTACAGTTTTCATGCAGGGACCAAATTTGGAAACGGATGGCCACAACTGCACCTGCAAAATTTGGAAACGAATGTATTTGCAGATGGAAAAGGAGCATTTCTGGCTGCCAAGCATGTTTTTGGAGGCCTTTTGAAAAACTGGCCCCAGCACTACCCTCTTTTAATGCATCCAATGAAGTGAGCTGTTGCTCACGAAAGCTTATGGTCTAATAAATTCGTTAGTCTCTAAGGTGCCACAAGTACTCCTTTTCTTTTTGCGAATACAGACTAACAGGGCTGCTACTCTGAAACCTCTTTTAACTCAGTTTACATCCATTTCTTCCTACGTTTCACCACCACCTCTTTTTTTTTTTTCTCCCAGCTTTACTGGTCATACTTTCAACAAAGGTTTCTTCTTCACAGCCCTTCTCCTCCTATTTTATTTTGCTTCAAATGCAAAGTGAGGAATTGATGATGTGCTGTTACCATTAACATGGCAACAGATTGTTATGAACGGATGCTTTTGATTTCACTGGAGAATAGGGCTGGGAGAAAATCTGGGTTGTGACTAGATGTGGAACATAAATATATTTGGGGGGGGAACAGAAAACTGCTGGCAAGATCAGTTTGTTTTGATCAGGGCTCTTTTTGATCGCTCCTTTCCAATTTTTTTTTCCTCCATTGAGGAAAAGTCCCTCTTTTAAAGATCTCAGCTATTTGAACTTATGTTTTTTCTTTGAATTTGTTTTGTTTTGTGCTTTTTAGATCAGTTAAACGTCCTCAAATGCTGAGGAGTGTGGTTACTGTTTTTATAATTTTTAATACAAATACCATTTGATTGTTTTTGCGTTAGTCACTGTTGTTTTTAAATGGTGCTTTTGATTGCCTTAATAAGGATAACATTTTTCTATTCCAGTCAGTCCCTCTTTGTGGCAAGCTCAGTGATGTGGAACGATTTTGGCTGTTAATGTGGTACAGTACATAAACTGCTTTTCTTTTAGTTTTGGTCACATCTCTAACTTGTGGCTGAGAGTCTTTGTCTGCTTCAGAATTCAAAGTGGAGTAATGGGTTTGAGCAATATAGCAACGCCATTAGCCAAAATAGATATTCAGAACACCATATGTATGTCAAGAAAATCATGGGGTATGTACCATAGGATTTATTCAGGATAATCAAGAGTGCATTTGCCTGAAGTCATGAGACATGACAGACTGTATGGCAGTGCTGATTAATGCACACCTCTGGTGTGAAGTAAGGCATAATGCAAAGGAGTGCCACATGCTTGTATCTTACTGTGATTTTATAAGAACGACAAGAAACGTAGAAAGATCCTTAACATTAATATTGTGTAAAAGATCATCAGAATTTTTAAATACAAATTTCAAATGTAAATTTGTAAAATAAATAAAATAAAATGAAACATCTTGTCACGTGATAGGCTGGGTGAATTGTGCGAGGACTGACAGTGAGGGGAGAAAAGATACAAGGAGTGGAAAGAAGGGATTTAAATACACAAGGCCGGAGTCTGATCTCTCTTACATCAGTGTACACCTAGGTTAACTCTACTGAAGTCACGGCTGTTAATTAAGATGTAAAACTCCTGCCCTCACAGCCAAGTTCTTAATCACTGAGAGCCTAAAGAGGCTGTGCAAATCCTACATTTAGTTGCTGAAGTACGCACCGAAGAATGTAAGTGGCATTTTAAGTCTCAGACCAGTGGCTGTGTGTTAGACATCCCTCATCTGTCCCACCTCACGGAAAGCCTCACTCCCCATGATGTTACTGCACCTGTTATTCTTAAGAGCATCTCACTCTCACAGTGGACTGTTGCGGAAGCTTCCGGCATTGCAGCATCAGCCTCTCTCTGAAGCAGGTTGTTGTTTTATACAACAAGTGAGCATGCTTTGATTTCTCCTTCAGTGCAGATTTTATCCACTCTATACAATTTTACCTGTCTGGAGTTATCATCTAGCCATTGGTATCTCTAGATTCTGATGTCTTATTTCTGTAGCTTTTCAGTGCTCTAAGGGAAAAGACTTTTTGTTTTTAACTGTTTGTTGTCCAGTTAAGTAACTTTGAAGGCCTCCAAAATGTATTGATTTTGTGTTACCTGATAAGACACCGGGCCAGATCGTCAGTTGCTGTAGCTTCATTGACTTCAGTGGTAGCAGTTCCAGTTTACACCAGCTGCAGGTCTGGCCCACTGATTGTACTTTAAAAGAAGTAACCATTTCCAGATATATAGCGATCATAACAAAAGAGCACAATAAGTGTTATCCTAAAACAGCAGGTATTAGAAATGGAAAAGAATGACTGAAGTCATATCTATCATTTCCTTCTCACTGTTTGCAGGGTTGTCATGTCTAATTTTAAAAGTTCCAGCAGTGAGATATCTACCACTTCTCTATCGGGGAAACTCTTTCATAGCCTAATAGATCACATGGTTAGGAAGATATTTGTTTTCCCTGACATCCAGTTTAAATTACCCTCTTCTTAGTTTTATCTCTTTACTCTAGTTAAACTTGGTTGTCCCCAATTCAGTAATTCCCTCCAAGGAAACTGAATGATTATGCACATTAAAGAGATACTATCGGATGAAGTGAGCTGTAGCTCACGAAAGCTTATGCTCTAATAAATTTGTTAGTCTCTCAGGTGCCACGAGTACTTCTTTTCTTTTTATAAAAGTTATTAGTAGGCTACACATAGGCTAATTTTGGCAGTTGTCTAATAGGCCTTACCTGAAGGATTGATCCAAAATGCTATAGCAGGAGTAATGTGATGAAATAAAGAAAAGGAAAAGTTAGACTTCAGCATAAATACCTTAATAATGAGATTGGACTGTAATACAGTCTCCCAAAAGAAGCAGCAGAAACTTGAATCATATAAATTCAAAGTGGACAAAGCAATGAAATTTACCTTAGGGAAGAATCCTGTATTAGACTAGATAATCTGAAGTATTTTCCTTTTCCCGTTTCAGTGTTTCTGTGATGCTTTTTTTTTTTTTTTAAACCACTGGGTTTCTTTAATACTGATAATTACTGCAGCACAAAATATATTCACCAGCTTTATTGCCCTTCCCTATTGTAAACAAAGCAGTGTTTAAATGGCTTTAATATTTTCCTTTAAAAAACCAAGCAAAATCTGAGTGCTTTATGTTGTTATAATGTGGTGGGAGGTTTTTGTTTTTTTCTTTAACAACACTCAGTGGATTCTTTCCCCACTTTTTATGTTAGCTAGAAATGTTGTTTTAATGGCTGGTAAAACTCTCTTGTGGACTTAAAAATAAGAGCTTCTTCAAGGCAGACTTAAGATTCAGCATTAATTCCTGTTTATAAAATAATTTGCTGAGGATGGCAAACACTTCTCCCTGCTGACTCCCTCCAGTGAATAAGGAGCTTGTTCTCTCTGTGTGTTGGTTATTGAAAGCTGAGCTTTACGTGCCAGATATTTTCAGAAGCCGTTGACACCCAGATCTAATCTAAAACATTATACTATGCTTTGAGCCCGGAAAGCTAGTGTGTTTTCATGCGTGTGGTGGGGGTAGAGTTGAGTACATATTTAAACATTCCATGGAATAATGTTGTGTAAATGTAAGTGTTAAGATCCAGGCTACTTTAAAAGGGGGGGGGGGAATGCTGGCTCGTATGTTTTGAAGGTCAGAAATGTTGTAATAGCAATGTCCTGGCATTAGAAAGCATAATGTTTTCATGTTGATCATTAGGAAATATTACTTCATTTTGATTTGGGGGCTTAGTCTCATATTCATGCATATGTCACTCCCATTGGGACTTGTGTACCTTTAAAATCAGCTGGGTTTTTGTATAGTGCCTTGTTAAATGGCAGCTTTTCCTCAAGGGTTAGGTTTTGAGTTCCTAGTATTCTAAAGTTATGCGTCCTAGAGTGGGTGGATGGCCTGGCCTGCCCTTTCTTGGGCTGAACCCACCCATGCCGTGTGCTGTGGCAGCTGGCTCTCGGCCCCTTTGCAGAGGAATGTTCCCGATAGAAGTAGAATAGCTGGGGCCTACCACCCAGGAATGACTCAAGCCCATTGTTAATAGGAATACATAATCTTACAGGTATGTTACACCTACTGTACACTAATGTAGGAAACAGTCTTGCCAACTCTTGTGATATCACGTGTCTCACAATAGTTGTTAAATCCCGAGCTCCTGGAGTCATGCAATTCCATGAGAATTTTCATTTTATAAAAAGTAACATATTTCTAGCCAATGCAGTTGCAAAGAAAAGCTTGAAAATGTGACGCGAGTACACCTTAAAGGCTCAAAACCCAACATGAAAACAAGAACCACCCCAAATGTATTGTTTTAAAAAAATCTAATTGATTTAAAAATAATCTGATAAATTTCTGGGGGCCTGATTCATGGCTTTTTAATGCTTGGGGGTTGGCAATACTAGAATCAGCCAGCCATTTTTGTGATGGAGGGCAGCCAACTGGATAGAGGGTGTATGCAACCATGAGAGAAGTGGAAATTTTGGCTTTGACCATGGAGGCAACCCCCTAACATTATGAACAATGCTGTATGAACCACAGAGAATAGACAAGGGCTTACTTCTTGGGACTTTGTTTCACTCTGAAGGAGGACTAAAATTCAACATTTAATTCCCTGTTGGGAACATTTGCTGAGGATGGCAAACCCTTCTCCTTGCTGACTGGGCTTCCATAAGACTTTTCAGACCTGTTGCTCAGAACATGCTGCCATCCTTGCAAAGGGAAATAATAAAGATGCATCGTGACAATCATTTTAAAGATCCGCTCAAGTCATTGTATTGTGCTACAAAGGTGTAGGATGTGATCATGTCTGTTCTGGCTCACCCCAATGAGAATAAGGGCCTGTTGTTTACTCACTAGGAGCTCAAGTTGTAGGGGTTTGTGTTGTTGGTGCTGCAGGTCCTGGGATCTATCCCTACAGACAAACTGTTGTCTATGCATATGTTGTAATGAGTTTGTTTCACTAGCTCTGGATGACCTCGTCTTTCTTGCACTTACCTCTGAAGCAGCTGTTGGGAGATAGGAAACTGGAGTAGATGGACCACTAGTAGGATCCAGTACATAAATTCCTATGTTCCTGTATTTCAAGTATGCTGTGGCTGTAGGCTTTTCTCCATTAGATTTTTCCAGTACTGCCCATAAATTTTTCAAGCACCTTCCAGCTGAAGTCTGCTTATGTTATCTGAATGTGTTCCTTTGTTTTTGTTTTATGCTTGATTGAGACTCTTTTAAAACCACATTTTGGCACCATTGTAAACTTCCTGTGATGTTCTGCAAAAAAATTAAACTTTTTTCCCCCTTTTGAAATGAAGTGGAAAATTACAAGTCTAGCTTTGTTTACGCGGCAAACTATCTTAGGGAAATGAATGGCCTTCTGAATAATGAACTTTAAAAAAAAACAAAAACCCTATAGCCTAAGGGTTTGTAGAGGGAAGTGGTCTTTAACAGCAAATCTAGCTAGTCATGTAGCACTTCAGATTATAAGACTTGTTGCATTACTCTCGGAGACTTTGTCAACATTTTGGTTTGTGGTAGGGCCGGTGGGGGGGGGACCCTCTTTTGTTTATAAAGGCCTTCATTATGTTTGATTATTGCTATCTTGATGGGTGCAATGTAATTTTTTAAAAAAATCAACATGTAAGATCCCTGTGAACCCTGGTGAGAGGACACGGTTTGTGATAATTTCCCATGAATCAGTGTGTACAGCACCTAATTTGCTAGCCTAAAAAGAGCCCACATTTTAATGATTTTTATGAAGATAAACAAGCCTAAGAAGCTGGAACAGCAAAAAGTGATGTGTTAGAGCTAGATGTATTTCCTTTGTAGACTTTTTCCTGTTCCCTTCCCTCTTTTCAATTAATTCTCATCTCCTATATATTGGAAAGGAAATACTTTAATTAAAGTGATCCATGTTACAGCACAAAGACCAGCTTATGGTTATTCACTAATTATAAATGACAGTTTCTCATCAACCTGTCTGAGACAGCCTTACCAAAGCTCGAGATACTTTTTTGTATATTAATGTAATGTTTATTGCGTCCAGACTTCTCCAGGAGAAGGATGTTGTCATGTTGCATGACAACACAGTTTTTTTCAAATAAATAAATATTTAAATAAATACATACATGCATACATTTTTAGAGAAATATTTGTTGAACTGACCTGCACCTTTCTTGTTCTATTTATACCTTCTTCCTTGTGGCTGGCAGAAAGGAATTTGGTCCTAGCTGTAGTGAAACTAAGTGAGGTTAGTGAATGGATAACTTATGTTAATTAATCTGATGTTGTCTCTTTTCTCCCCCCAGTATGTTGTGCAAAATTTCAGTATAGCTGGCATGCAGATGATTAATAAATCAGAGAGGGCTATTTATTTTTTTCAAGGGCAGAAGTGCTAGAAGGCTATCCACTGAATTTCTTATGTTAGGAGTGAGAAGAATAACTTTGCATCCCTGGATCCCCAAGTAGCAGTTCTGGCCATCGGCCTTCCCTTTTCTCTACATTTGGTGAGACGAGTGCAATCTTTCAGGCAGAGGGTTAAGGCATCGTGATCTCCTTTCTTTGTAATAGCCTAATTTTTAGGTGACAATGTGATTTACGTGGGGTTATCCTAAAAAATAAAAATACCTTTTTCCAGTCGGTATAGAACAGTGTTGCCTGCTCATTAAGCAGTGTTGTGTGCAGAGTGAATGTCACACTGCTTCCAATTTGTCTTCAGGTGTAGCTGAAGGAACTCTTTTTTGACACACACATGCCCTAAATGATTTGGGACTAGTTTTCTCAAGAGCTTAGCTCTTCCTGTGAGAGGCTGCTTCATCGGCAGACACACACTGGGGCTAACAACGTTGGTTTCAACCAAAGATACGTATTCACTGCAGAGTTAACCTGAGCTCTTACTTGGGTGTTGTCCCTAACCCCCCTCTCTCATACACAAAAACTTCTCACCTGAGTTAAGTGGTGCTTTCAACCTGATATGCATGGGAGTGGGGGTTAGAGCCTGGGTTCTGCTCACTCAGGTTGGTAACCCACTCACTTTGCTGTGAGAACACAGGCTACATCACTCAAGTGCTGATAGTTCTCAAGTGCCTTCCCACAGTTCTCCCTGTATGCTCAGCAGGACAGAGAAGTTCTCCAGTTATTTGGTGAGAAAGAATCATAGAGTGGCCCAGCTTACTGCAGTGCAAAGAACCGTGGGATGTGGCCACTGGAGCACAGCATCAGGGAGTACACGGTAACTCGGGTATAGCTTTGTAGTGTGGCTGCTCAAACATAGGCTAGCTAGGCTAATCTGGGTTCTTAGATATGGGTGCAGATCACACAGTCTCACTGCAGTAAAGATATATCCCATGAGAATGCTGGCAGAAAGGGTTCTGCATGAGGGAACCTTGACCCCAGAATTCATTCCTAGCCTTTGGCTTAGTGAAGTCTGGAATTGGGGGGATATTCAGCCACACTTAACGTTTGTCTACGTGATGCACTAAAAGTACTGTTACTTTTAGAGCACGTTTCCTCTGTAGCATGGGGCACTGGTCACTTGAGGGAGGCTTCTCTGCTCCTTGAAGTCTTTAAACCACGATTTGAGGACTTCAATAGCTCAGACATAGGTGAGGTTTTTCGTAGGAGTGGGTGGGCGAGATTCTGTGGCCTGCGCTGTGTAGGAGGTCGGACTGATGATCAGAACAGTCCCTTCTGACCTTAGTATCTATGAATCTACTGTTGTTGTAGAAGTAGCTCAGAGCATGCTAGGAAACTTTTAGTGCACAGTACCAGGGTCTCTGCAGCTAGTTAGTGCATGGAAAACCAGCGGACTGTAAATTTACCACCACTTGCCTCATCCTACATTTCTCCATAGACAATACCCTTATCTAGTTTCATTGCTTTTGTTGGGGAGTTTGCTTTAGAATTTGTGTAGTGGTGCCAGAATGGCATTTATTTATTTATTTATTTTAAAGAGTGCTGTATCCTTTGGCTGCAGGGATGGATTGTTATGAGCACGTCTTTAAAGCTGAGATATTTGTCCTTAAATTCTGAATATTTTTTAGACTTTGCCTGGAGGTTGGGATAGATGCTTTTTCAATCCAAATAAATAACAATATTGACATGCCTAGGCACTTTATTTTTCTCCATCTTGCCATCCCCCTTTATTTTCCATTAAAAAATAAACCAGAGGAAATGAACTGACAACCCCCCCCCAAAAAAAGACCCACCCCACCATATATGGATGCTACATTAAGATTTTTATATATAGAAACAGAACAATTAGGAAATGCAAAAATTGAAATATAGTTCTTTTCTGGGGTGGCTCTAAAATTTTTTATTTGTATTAGAGTAGCAGCAAATGACATTGGAGCCCCACTGTGTGAGGTGCTGTACATGCTCATAGGAAGAGATGCTCTTTGCCTCCAAACGCTTGTGATCTGAATATAGACAAAGAGTGGGCGAATGGAAATATCATCCCCATATGACACACGTGGACTTGAGGCATAGTGAAATTGTGATGTGTTCTGGGTCAGAGAGGAAGACTGTTGAAGAACTGCCAATTGAATCAGATCTCCAGAGTCCCTGTCCAGTGCCGTAACCATGAGACCATTGTTCTTGACTAGGTATTGTGGGGTTCCACATTTATCTCTCAATGAATTCTATATCAGTTTTGCTTTTAAATGCCAGTGCTGTAAATTCAGTCTGGGATCTGAAAGCATTTTGGTTTGTGCACCTCCACAAATAGTAGAGATACTGGGAACCAAATGAAGTCCATACTTTCCGGTACAAATCCCACTTTCCTTAGATTATACCTTCAGCTATGCATATGCAGCTGCACTGAATGCCATGGTGTAACTGCACAGTTTGAAGACTATGGTGTTGTACAGATGACTCTGCAATTGGGAGCTAGTTAACAAGTCTGTGTTTGTGTAAGTCACAAAGAATGCATTTCACTTCCCAGACCTGTGCTGGTTTGGTGTAGTAAAGAAATGGTACCCTTTTCACTGCAGATCTTACTGAGTACACACACACTGTGACCTGAAGAAGAGCTCTCTGTAGCTTGAAAGCTTGTCTCTCTCACCAACAGAAGTTGATCCAATAGACGATATTACCTCACCCATCTTGTCTCTCTAATATTCTGGGACTGACACAGCTACAACAGCACTACACACACACACACACACACACACACACACACACACACACACACACACACACACACACACACACACACACACACACACACACACACACACACACACACACACACACACACACACACAGCAGATCTGCTGTGTAAGAAAGTGCCATTTTTACAATTACATTTCAGAATAGATGACATTTGAAGGATCACAGAATAACATTCTCACCTATACTGTACATGTGTAATAGTGCTCAGATACCGAGTCAGCTAATAAAGGAACCCTGAATATATTACAGTGGGCCTGTGTTTTAAACAGGACAGTCCTGAGGACCCCACACATTTTTGATACGATAATGTGATTCACACGTAATCACGCAAAAATGTATAGGCTGTTGCTTTTAAATGTACTACGTCAAAAAGTCAAGCAGTGAAAACCTTATTTGAAATAACCTATCTAATTTTTATTAAAAATGGTTAAATGTGGTAGTCATACTGCAAGGTATGGCAAACTTTCGCCGCCTTTAAGATACATACAAACCATGGAACTAGTTCTAGAAGCAGCCTTCTTGAACTAAATACCTTCAGCGTTTTTCTCCTTTTGGCAGGATATAAGGCTAAAAAAATCTGCAGTTGGATGTCAGTACAGTCCTGGGGACTTTGAATGAGTTTAAAAGAAGCATTTGTGTGGAGGTCCTTATGAAAACCTTAACAAGAATTTGGCAGAAATACCAGTGTAGGAAGATGGTAGATTCCTGTGCAGTGAGATGTTTACTGGTTCACTGTTTTATCTTTGGCAGCTGCTGTGGCACTTGGTATCTTCAGCTGTTTTTGAAGGTTTTACAAAGAATAATTAATTACTCACTTAATAAAACAAATCCACTTCACCCAGCAGGCAGGGCATTGATTCACATAGTGTGCTGGCAACATCCTGCCTTTCTTTAGTAGAGCACTGCTCACTAACACAGGGTCATGTTTGCTGAGACGTTAGAATTTCTCTGTCTTCTAGGTTTGATCCATTATCTCCTGATAAGTGGGGACTAGTTTATATCGTATCAATGGAGGTGTCAAGGTCTCCAAGGTCTTTGCAAAAAAATAGTCAAAAAGTTGAGTACAATTTATTGCTTTCTGCAGGATTGCTAGCTATTAGTTACTACTGCAAAGGGGAGGGTACTTGGGCAATTGTTTCACAGGAATGTATCTTGTTAAGATATACTGATAGTGCTGAAGCCAGATAGTTTTATCTATTTTGTAGAAGCTTCTGACTCCTCACATTTCATTTTAAGCAATATTTTCGTGCAACATTTCCAAGACAAGTCAGTGACAAAGGAACTGTGCAGTGAATGGGCTAGATTCTGATCTCACTGCAGGGGAAAAAAAAACCCTTCTCTAAAATAAATAGGTTTACACTGTTCTGAGTTTGGAATCTGATCCAAAGACTCTATTTATGGCTTTCCTAATCAGTTGAAGATTTGTGATCCTGTGTCTCCCAGTATTAATGATAGAATACTTAGAGGTACATTTAATCCTGGCTTTAACCCAGCCTCCATTTGTACATAAACAAAATTCTGCTGTCAGTACCAGAGCCTGCGGTTTCCAAGTACAAACACCTGCATGTGTTCTGTAAAAGTTTAAATGTATACTTGCCCTTCAAATAAAATAGCACCTGAGTACACATAAGTGTCAGAGTTTGTTCCCACAAATCCCATTATTTTGAGATTGTGAACTCACACATATGCAAGTGCACAGGTGCTGTTGTGGGGGTCAGAGATGTTTGCACTGCTAAGTGTAGGCACAGTGATGTGTGAATGCAATGGGTGGCTGGCCTTTGAAAATCAAGACGTTTGGTCTCTTCTGGAGCAGAGTGCTTTTAAAAAGAATTCTGTAAGTGTTTGTGCCTAAAGAATAAACTAAGAGCAGTTGCAAGCTATTTCTGAATTAAAGCACATTTTTTAAAAGAGTCTTCCTTCCTATGAAGTTCTTACCTTCCAGGCTACATAACGTTTGCTCTAGTCAACTCATGAAATTTTTTTAGCATGACACTCTAACCTACTTGACCACTAACCTGGCTGGCTACCAGAAAAAACTTCAAACTGTTGACTCATGTTGCTTCTATATGTAACTTAAGCCATCTTTTCCCACAGTGATGATAACTTCTAATGTTAGTCGCACTTACCTTTCAGGGCAGGCAACAGTATATTTTGAACTGAGTCAGCCAATGTTAGTGGAAGAAGTAGGCTGAGCTATAGACATTTGTATTTTAGGGCAGAATCTAATGTAATTTTTTTCTTTTGGGCTGGTAGGGGGAGAGCACAAACTTCTTTGGACTTGTGGTTCTCTTCCCCTAACAAGATACATATTCCTCCACATACACAGCCATGGGTCATCTTTTAGTTTCTATACTTATAAAAGTAGAATTGCAGTTATTCAGCATAAATCAGAGAATAATTGAACTGCAGAGTCGCAAATAACCCATTGGAAGCCTGCATTTCTCTCATTGCTTACAGACAAAACACAATGAAGGAGGTTTAGCGAGAGAGATTTTTCACAACAGATTTGAAATCCACTTGAGTTTGATAGGGGAGGCAGTGTAGCCTAGTGGATAGGGCAATGGAGTGGGAGACAGGAGACCTAGATTCAGTTACCCTCTCTGCCAGTGCTTTGCTGGATGACCTTGGGCAAGTTGCATCCCTCCCTGTGCCTCTGTTTCCCTATCTGTGAAATGGGAACAGTAATACTCACATCCTCTGTAAAGCACTTTGAGATCTATGGATGAAGTGTTGTATGTTATTCATTATTGGCCTCTTGAGTAATTGGGCTACAAAATATTGTTTCATTTTATTTGTTTATATTTTAATATTTTATGTTAAAAAAGAATAATAAATGTGGGAAGGAAAGGGGAGGAGCGTTATCAAAATAGAATATTTTGTCATCAAGTACCTATACGTTATTTTGCTTTACAACCAGGTCTAAAAGAGATCTTAAAAGGGTGAAGGCTCTGTTTGTCTTGTCCAACAAGGAAGAAAGGCCTTCTTCATTCAGGCCCAATTCAGAAAGGTACTTAAGTCCTGTTGGTCCTGTTCATTTGCTTAATATTAGACACATGGTTAAATGCTTTGATGGATCAGAGCAGCAGGCCTCAGCACGCTTTCAAAGGAATATGGTTAACAAAGTGTTAACCATCAAGTCTCTTGTATTAGGGTCTCTGTAATATGCATGTGTGCATCAAACACCCTCATTTTCAACAGAAAACCTGCCAAAATGTACATTTCCCTCACCCCTTTGATTCAGTTTGTAATTTGCCTTTTTTCCCATTCCACTCCAAGCTCTAGAAATTGGGCTAGCCAAACTGAATGCTGAGGTGTTTATGTTGTCATTTGGGTTTGTATTCACTGAAATTTATGAAGCCAGTTCAACATGAAGAAGTCAAGATCAGCCTGTGTGAAGATTAGACAATACCACAAATGTTTACTTTAAAAAGCATGTTTGGTGTATTGCATTGAATAATACCTCTGGTATTTTGATTAACCCAGATTAAATTATAGGTGGTTATTAGGGAGTTTATTGTGCTTATAAATTGTACCTAGTCTCCCTGTAATTTGTTATAATTAATTCAAGAGTTCAAGGACAGTAAATAAGGATCAGGTTGTGGCATGCCTTTCTCTCTTGCAAAAGCATGTTATTACTGGTCTTTATTATTTAAGGTCTAACTTCATATTTAAGGAGTTATTTTAACGTAGAGTATCTAAAAAGTATAATACATTATTAACAAACAGTAAAGATTCTAGGTTGGAGGTTAGACCTGTTGTGGCTGGGGTTTCTTTCTTCGTAAATATTGTAGAAATTGGTGGACATTGAAAGACCAAGTCTGCTGGGTAAGCTTTTCAAGAGAGAAGTGTGTGTTTTTGAAAGGCTTGTATCATGCCTACAGCCTTAACAAGGCCTAGGCACATGTAGCAGCTTGTAGTTTGCAGGAAGAACAAAAAAATTGCTGAGCATTTTTCACCTGAGCTTGTGTTTTAGATGTATCTTTTTCTCTTCCCTCCCTCCTCCCCCCGCTTTTTCCAAAAGAATTTAGTGCTGGTGGAAAGTGCTGAATTGACAGGCCTAGAGACAAAAGGAGTCCTCTGTTAATGAACAGAAAAGGCACACATGAGCAGCAGTGGTCTACACTGCTCTGCCCATGTACTTCTTCAACTCTCATCAGGAGGGAGAACTTGTAGGGCTGAGTTCAGTCTCCAGGTATATTCAGTACTTGGTCTCTCTGATGATTCTAAGGGTATGTCTACAGTACGAAATTATTTCGAAATTATTCTATTCGAATTTTCGGAAGCGATTTTATACGTTTGCTCTTGTGTATCATCACTAAAGCGCGTGAATTCGGCGGAGTGCGTCCACAGTACCAAGGCTAGCATCAAGTGTCAGAGTGGTGCTCTGTGGGTAGCTATCCCAGAGTTCCCGCAGTCCCTGCTGCCCAGTGCATGATGGGGCAAAAACATTCTCGTGAGTGTTTCTGGGTGTGTGTCGTCAGTCACTCCTCCCACCATGAAAGCTACGGCAGACAATCGTTTTGCGCCTTTTTGGCGTGCAGATGCCATATTACTTTCAGCAGTCGGTGCAGTATGGTGCATCGCTTATCTCTTGGTACTATGAATCTACCTCGCATTTCCTCTCGTCTTTCTATGTAATCTCTCTAAGTATCTACTCTTTCTCTTCCTCATCGACCGCTTCTGCTGCCAGCTCTGCTCGGCCATCGTGAACCGAGCAGCACAGCTTCCACCACCAACTCTGCTCTACCGCTTTTGCTGCGCTACTGATCTTCTCCATGTTGTCTGTCCTGGGCTCCCGCCTCCATGAAAGCTACAGAAGACGACCATTTCTTGCTGTCCCCAGCCCTGAAGCGTAAAGACACCAAAATGAGAGCCGCCCTCACAGTTGAGAAGCGAGTGGCCATAGCCCTGTGGAAGCTTGCAATACCCGACAGCTACCAGTCAGTCGGGAATCAGTTTGGAGTGAGCAAATCTACTGTGGGGGCTGCTAAGCTGCAAGTAGCCAACGCAATCATTGACCGGCTGCTATCAAGGGTAATGACTTTGGGAAATGTGCAGACCATTGTGGATGGCTTTAATGCGCTGGGGTTTCCTAACTGCGGCAGGGCGATAGATGGAACGCATATCCGTATCTTGGCCCCAGAACACCGGGGCAGCCAGTACGTAAACTGCAAGGGGTACTTTTCCCTGGTGCTGCAAGCACTGGTGGATCACAAGGGACCTTTCACCGACGTTAATGTGGGATGGCCAGGAAAGGTGCATGACGTTCACATCTTCAAGAACTCTGGTCTGTTTGAACAGCTGCAGGAAGGGACTTAATTCCCAGACCAGAAAATTACTGTTGGGGATATTGAAATGCCTATATTTATCCTCGGGGACCCAGCCTACCCCTTAATGCCATAGCTCATGAAGCCGTACACACACACCCTGGACAGTAGTAAGGAGCAGCTCAACTATAGGCTGAGCAAGTGCAGAATGGTGGCAGAATGTGCTTTTGGATGTTTGAAAGCGCGCTGGTGCAGTTTATTGACTCGGTATAAAGCATAAGCTTTCGTGAGCTACAGCTCACTTCATCGGATGCATCACGAAAGCTTATGCTCAAATAAATTTGTTAGTCTCTAAGGTGCCACAAGTACTCCTTTTCTTTTTGCGAATATTCCAATTGTAGTTGCTGCTTGTTGTGTGCTCCACAATATCTGTGAGAGTAAGGGGGAGATGTTTATGGAGGGGTGGGAGGTTTAGGCAACTCACCTGGCTGCCAATTTCACATAGCCAGACAACAGGGCAATTAGAAGAGCGCAGCAGGGTGCGCTGCGCATCAGAGAAGCTTTGAAAGCCAGTTTCATGACTTGCCAGGGTATGGTGTGACAGTTGTGTATGTTTCTCTTGAAGTTACCCACCTCCTATATATATGAAAAGAAATAGTCACAATTGTTTAAAAACCATTCTTTATTATTTGTTGCACAACACATTGAGAGAAATCAGAAGGGTGGGGGGGTACTGGGGGAAGGGGGTGGAGGAGGAGGGAAGGACAAGTCCAGAAACCAAATCACTTTTTGGATATGCCAGCTTTCTGCTGCTTGTGCAATCCTCTGGGGTTGAGTGTGTGGGTCCCTGTAGCCTCTCCTTCCCCCCCCCCCCCACCGTGTTCTTGGACAGCTGGGTGAGGAGGCTATGGAACTTGGGGAGGAGGGAGGGCAGTTATACAGGGGCTGCAGCAGCAGTCTGTGGACTTGCTGTCTTTCCCGCATTAGATCCACCATACTGCGGAGCATGTCAGTTTGCTCCCTCATGAGCTTGATCATAGCATCCTGCCTGCTCTCATCATGTGCGTCCTTCCTCTCTTCTTGTTCATTTAACGCTTTACGGGAGTCCGCAGTTGTTTGCCTCCACGCATTCAGCTGGTCCCTATCAGTGCGGGAGGACTGCATGAGCTTGGTGAACATGTCATCCCGAGTTCATTTTTTCCGCCTTCTAATCTGGACTAGCCTCTGGGACGAAGTAGATAGGGGCCACGTTGAAACATTTGCATCTGCGGGAGGAGAAAAAGGGAGGGTAGTATTTTAAAAGATACACTTTAGAGAACAAAGGGGACACTTTCTCAGTGAAACAGGCAATTCATAGTTCACAACACATGTTCTTTCTGTACAAGGTCACATTTTGCCTCTTATACTGAAGTGCCTGCCACTTTGGTGTGAGTAAGCCATTACACGTGGCCTGACAACAGAATTCAGCTTGCAGGCAGCCGTGGTAAGCCCTAGGGGCACGCAGGGTTCTGCTTCTTCCGCATTCATTTCAATGCTTTCAAACTGCCAGGCCCCCTTTCCCTTAGCAAGCAATGCCTGGTGGGTTTGCCATAAATCATAAACATAAAAGGAGGGCCTGTGGGCTCTCTGGGATGATCTCTTCACACAACACTCTTTTCCCCCCCCCCCCACCCGCACGGCTCTGATGAGGCTCTGAGCAGGGATGAGCCCTTTAAACTAAACACGAACAACCAATCGTGGCTGGGTTTCCCCCCACCGCATGGCTCCGATCTGGCTCTCACTCACCAGAAGTGCCTTCTCCAGGGTCATGGTCTGGGAGCCCACATTGGGAGTTGGGGGAGGCTATTGGGTCCAGCGTTAAGGATAGTTCCTGGCTAGGGGGGAAAACGGATTCCCCACTTGCCGCGCCTGTTCACTGTCGTCGTCGTCCTCTTCATCCTCCAATAACTCATCCTCCTCCCTCTGTTCAACTCCCCCTTGCAGGTGTCCACGGACAGTGGTGGGGTAGTGGTAGCGTCACTCACCATAGTTGCATGCAGCTCACGGGAGAAGCGGTATGTATGGGGCTGTGACCCAGAGCGCCTATTCTCCTCCCTGGCTTTTTGGTATGTTTGCCTGAGCTCCTTGATTTTTGTACAACGCTGCTCTGTGTCCCTGTAGTAGCCTCTTTCCATCATGGCCCTGGAGACTTTAGTGTACATATTTGTGTTTCTTTTTTTTGGAACGTAGTGCTGTCATAACAGATTCGTCTCCCCAACTGCAATGAGATCCAGTACCTCCCGTTCAGATCATGCTGGAGCTCGTCTGCGAATCCGGGACTGCGTGGTCTCTTGTGATGGTGGACTCTGCATGGTCACCTGTGATGGTGGACTGTGCTGATGATCACTTGTGCTGATGGTGACCAAACATGAAATGAAATTCAAAAGTTCCTGGAGCTTTTACTGCCTACCTGGCTAGTGCATCAGAGTTGAGAGTGTTGTCCAGAGCGGTCACAAGGGATCATTCTGGGATAGCTCCTGGAGGCCAATGTCGAATTGTGTCCACAGTACCTGTAACCCGGAATTGCGATCTCGATTTTAGCGCTACTCCACTTGCCGAGGTGGAGTACAGAAATTGGATTAATGAGCCCTTTAAATCGAAAAAGCCGGTTTGGTCGTGTGGACAGAATGAGTTTCATTTTGAATTAACTTGGCTAATTCCAAAATAACCGCGTACTGTAGACCAGGCCATAGATTCTGAGGCCAAAAGTTACCATTGGGATCATCTAGTCTGACATCTCATATAGAATAGGCCAGAGCACTTCCCCAAAATAATTCCTAGAGCATAGCTTTTAGGAAAATATCCAATATTGAGTTAAAAATTGTCAGTGATGGAGAATCCACCAAGAACCCTGGTAAGTTGTTCCAAGGGTTAATTACTCTCACTGTTAAAAAATTTATATCTTATTTCTAGTCTGAATTTGTCTAGCTTCCACTTCATGTTGTATCTTTCTGGGTTAGATTGAAGAACTCATTATTAGATATTTGTTCCCATGTAGGTACTTACAGACTGTAATTAAATTGCCTCATAAACTTCTCTGTTTGTTTGAGCTCTTTGAGTTTGTCACTGTAAAGGCATGTTTTCTCATCCTTCAATCATTCTTGTGGCTCTTCTCTGACCCTTTTTCAATTTATCAACATCCTTCAGTTGTGCACCACCAGAACTGGACATGGTATTTCAGCAGAGGTCTCATCAGAGCCAAATACAGACTTAAAATAACCTCTCTATTCCTACTCAAGATTTCCCTGTTTATGCATCCCAGGATTGCATTAGCTCTTTTGGCCAAAGCATTACACTGGGAACTCATGTTCAGCTGATTATGAACTACGACCCTCAAATCTTTTCCAGAGTCATTACTTCCCAGAATAGACTCCCTCATCCTGTAAGTCCCTACATTCTTTGTTCCCAGAAGTATACATTTACGTTTGGCCATATTAAGATGCATATTGTTTGCTTGTACCCAGTTTACCAAGTGATCTAGATCACTCTGATTCAGTGCCCGGTCCTCTTTATTATTTACCACTCTCACAGTTTTTGTGTCATCTTCAAACTTTATCAGTGATGATTTTATGTTTTCTTCCAGGTCATTGACAAAGGTGTTAAATAGCATAGGGCGAAGAACCAATTCCTGTGGGACCCGCTGGAAACAGACCCACTCTGATGATTCCCAGTTTAGTTTTATTTTGAGACCTGTTAGCCATTTTTTAATACACGTAATGCATGTTAATTTTATGTTGTTCTATTTTTTTAATAAAAATGTCCTACAGTCATAAGTCAAATGCCTTACAGAAGTCTTTATATTACGCCAATGCTATTACTTTTGTCAAACAAATTTGTAATTTCGTTAAAAAAATTCAGTTTCACAGGATCTATTTTCCATAAATAGATTTGCATTAATTACATTATCCCCTTTTAGTTATTGATTAGTCAAGTCTTGAGTCAGCTGCTCTATTATCTTGCCTGGGATCAATGTCAAGCTTATAATTACCTGGGTCATCTTGTTTACACATTAAAAAAAATTATCACATTAGCTTTCTTCCAGTGTTCTTTAACTTTCCCAGTGTGCCAAAACTTAATGAAAATCAACATTAATGGTCCAGCTAGCTCTTCAGCCAGCTCTTTTAAAACTCTTGAATGCAAGTTATCTGAACCTGCTCATTTAAAAATGTCTAACTTCAGTAGCTTCTGTTTAATATATTCCAGAGATACTAGTGAAATGGAAGGCATAAACCATGAGTTTGCATCATCTGTTTTTCCCCAAATGTAGAACAAAAGTATGTATTGAGCATCTGCCTTTTCTGCATTATTGTTGATAATCCTGCCACTTCCATGTAGTAAGTGACCAGTACAATTGTCAATATTATTTTTATTCCTAATATATTTTAACAAACTTATTCTTATTGTCCTTAACTCTGCTGGCTATAGATTTCTCCTTGTGTCTCTTGGCTTCCATTATCAGTTTTCTACAATTCCTAATTTTTGATTTATACTCATTACTTCCCCTCTAAACCAGGTTGGTTTTTTAACTAGCATAGCTTCCTTCCTTGATTGTGGCTTTTCGGCATCCAGTGACATAGACTTAAATGATTCCCAATTGTCATTCACATTTTTTCTGATTCAATTCTTTCTCCCAGTTGATGTGGCTCATTATTGTTTTCACCTCTATGAAACTGTCCCTATTAAATCACCAAGTATATAAATAACTGTTCTGGAATTTATTCTGCTTGCACATTATAAAATGTGATCAAGTCAAGATCAATTCTATCCAAGCTACCATTAACCTTTAGTTCTGTGATCAGTTCTTCTTTATTTATTAAGACAAGGTCAAATATAGAATTCCCCTGTGTTGGCTTCAGCACTTTTTGAGTTAGAAAATTGTCATCTATAATATTTAGAAATTCCAAGTATGTTAAAGTACTGGCAGCATGAGACTTCCAGCATATGACACTCAAATTAAAGTTTCCCATGATTACACAGTTAGCGTTGCGAACCCTCTCGGTTTCACCCAGAGTCTCCCGGAATCAGGCTCTATCTTCCAGAGGCTACTGAAGCCAAACTGGGAGATTTTAGGCTGCTAAAAATCTGGCGGCACAGCCGGGCTAAGGCAGGCTCCCTGCCTGCCCAGGCTCCGCGTCGCTCTAGGAAGTGGTAGACACGTCCCTGCGGCCCTGGGAGGGACAGGGGCAGAGGGTCTTCACACGCTGCTCCATCCCGAGTGCTGTGGAGGCAGTGCCTGCAGGCAGGGGCAGCGTGCAGAGCCCCCTGCCCCCCCAGGGCAGCAGGGACATGTCAGCTGCCTCCAGGAGCAGCGTGGGGCCAGGGCAGGCAGGGAGCCTGCCTTAGTCCCGCTGTGCTGCCAACCGGGAGCCACCTAAGGTAAGTGCCACCCTGTTGGAGCCCTCACCCCCTCCCTCACCCCAGCCCTGAGCCCCCTCCTGGAATCAACACCCCAAACTGCCTCCCGCACCCAAACCCCTTCCACAGCCATGAACCCACTCCCCCACCCAAACTCCCTCCCAGAGCTTGTTTCCCACACTCCCTCCTGCACCCCAATCCCCTGCTCCAGCCCTGAGCCGCCACCCCAACCCTGTGCCCCAGCTGGAGCTCCCTCCTGCACCCAAACTCCCTCCCAGAGCTGGCACCCCACACCCCTCCTGCACCCCTGCCGCAGGCTCAGCCCGGAGCCCCCTCCCACACTCTGAAAGTTTCGCCCCTAGCCCAGAGCCCACACTCCTGCCCCAGCCCGGTGAAAGAGAGTGAGTGAGAGTGGGGGAGACCGAGTGCTGGAGGGAGGGGGGATAGAGTGAGCGGGGTGGGGCCTTGGGGAAGGGGTGTGACAAGGGTGTTTGGGTTTGTGAGATTATACAGTTAGCAACCCTACACACAGTTCTCCCCCCTCTCCCTTCACTTTATAGATAGGTGCGTAAGCATGCAATCAGCCATCCTGCTCCTCAGTGTAATTTGGTGGGCTGTAGCAGAGACCAACTTGTACCGTATTTTGTGCTTTATCTATTAAGACATTGCTTCACCATCATTCAAGATCATTTTCTTCCAAGTTATCAGTGACTTGGAAACAGGTAATGCTATTTTTTATGTAGAGCATTACTCCCCATCCCCTTTTTGCCAACTCAATCCTTCCTAATAGCTTATAATCATTGATTTTAATATTACAGTTATGCAGATCATCCCACCAGGTTTCAGTAATGCCAGCTAGACTCAATTTATGCTCATAAATGAGCGATTCTAATTCCTCTTGTTTCTTACCCACACTCTTAGCGTTGGTGTATAGGCAATTCAGGAATTTCCTCTCTTTGTAGTTTCTTGATTAAATTTGTTCTCAGCGTCTCAATTTTGTGCTAAGTGCTCTTATCTTTTTTCTTTTTACCCTCCCTTTTGCTATTAGTTTAGCCCCGGGGTGTTCTCAACAAATTTTTTGGTTGCCTCAGAGGAAAAACAAATAAATATGCACATTTACGTCCAAATCATTGTAATTTAAATTTATTTAGGGTTTTTTTGAAGATTCGGTATTAAAAATAATGTACAGTTGACTCTAGTCTTTACTGAATCTAAACAGAATAGAAACACAAATAAGGTGCTTTGCCCATTCTTGTCTTTTACATTTTTGGTTGCTTTTTTTATTTTAGACTTGCTGGCTAGTAAGTCTGCTACTGTGAAAAGTGATACTTGTATGTTAATATCACTTTTCGCAACTGCCCAGCTACCTATAAAGTCTCCTGTGAAAAGTGATATTAACAAACACATAAATATCATTTTTCACAGCAGACTTACTCAGCCCCGGCATGCCAGGGGACAAATTAAGCCCTGGATGGGGGGTGTGTAGGGAAACAGGAGGGCAAGGGTAATAGGGGGAATGGATGGGGGGCTGAGGGAGGCAGCGGGGCCAAGGGTGATGGGGTGGGGGTGAGCATGGGGCCAGAGCCCACTGCCGCACAGCCAGGGGCCAGAGCCCGAAGGGATTGGGGCCTGGGAATGGACCCCAGGGCCTGGAGATGGAGCCCGAAGCCCTGTGGCTGGAGCCTGCTGCCTGCTATGCCAGGGCTGAGCCCGACCCCTCTGTCCCCAGGAAGGTGGGGAACTCACTGACTGCCTGCTCCTCCAGTGTTTATGTCTCCAGATGGGGCAAGACCCAGCCCCACTTCTTCCCTCCCCCCAACCCAAATCACCACCCAGGAGGTTGTGGCTGCATGAAAAGCCCATGATGGCCGCACATAGCCACAGTGCCGCATTTGAGATACATGGGTTTAGCCCCCTCTAGCCAGCCTGTCCCCACAGAGATTGGTCCCCTTTCTACTGAGGTGGAGGCTATCCAAACTATATAGACCTCTCTCTCCACAGAAGGTGAACCTATGTTCCACACAACCAAAGCCCTACACCACTTACCTAGCCACAATTCACTTCCAAACATACCCAGCAAAGATGCTGAATGTGATAATGATTGGCGTCTGACCACTAGGAATTTCACTAGCAATTCAATTCACATTGACCACCAAACGGCAACAACTTTTGATCCCCAGTGAGTTTGGCTGGATTTGAACTAGCAGTTTACACAAGAAATATTTCAAATCCAGTTCCAAATCCCAATGTCTATACTTTTTTCTTTCTTGAATGCCTGATTCTCTTCTCACTCGCACCAATTTGATTCTGTTGATTTCCCTAGAATTACTTCTGATTTACAGCAATAGGAGAGCAGAATCAGGCCCCTGATGCCTGAAATGCACGTTTTTGTTTGTAATCTGGTGGTGTTTATGTATAGCGTGGAACAAAATACAGTAGATCTGAAATTTTGATTGGCAGTCTTTTTTAGAATGCATAAATAAGAACAACTTTTTAGTAGTAAATTGAGCAAATGGGGCTTGAAAGTAACATGAGCAATGCAGCACTATTTTTTTTATTAGGATATAACTTTAATTAAATGTGCTAGGGTTTTCACATTCTGCTGTCTTTAGATAAGTGATTATATTGTAGCTGGGCCTCAATTTGAAAAATATTAGGCATCTTTTTTTGGGAGCTTGAATCAGTTTGGTCTGGTAACTTGCCTTTGCATATGTTTCTTATTGCTACTGGCAATATGAGTAGGTCAGCTAACAGTTTATATTATCTGAACATATGCCCACAAAACGCCTGCTGAAATGAATGGAATGCGACTCTCTGTGAAGTTGGCATCTCTGTTAATCGAAGTCGTTCATCTTCTGCTATCCCCCACACAAATTTCCTTTTCAGTAGGCCACTTTCCTATAACTGTGGATAGTTTTTTGGTTGCTTGGAGGTTCCCCTCCTCAAAGTCCAGTTGGCAGATTTACTGCATGAGATATTTGCTAGCCTGCAGGAGAGGGTTGACCCAGTGGATCCTCTCAGCTTTAAGGGTTGGAGATGCACCCAGAATTCCAAGGAAATTCCCCAACTGACCCTGAAAAAGCCCTTCTGAGAAGAGTTACAATAGCAGGTTTGCAAACAGATGCCTCTAACGAGTTGAAGTAGGCAGAGGTAGGTGATAGGAGTTGTGTATTTGAACTATCCTCCCTTTTGGTCCTGTGAACAGATGTCAGGGGAATAATCCTGGCCCAGCAAGGACCTTTTGTATCAGTAGGGAGGGCCAAAGACTCCCAGAAGCTGTTTTCTTTTTTTTTTAATTTCACAAAATGAAATGTTATGGCGTATTTTTTTTTTCACCCAGCTCTAGAAGGCGATTCTGATTCTGTCTTTGCCAGAGTTTGTTGATCAGTCAACTGCAGTTAACCTGGAATTTCTTGATGAGGCTGTTCAAGCTCCAGGATTTGCTGACCCAGGAACCTTTTATTTATGACTGCACTTAAAAGTTGGCATGGACAGCTTGAGTTTCTAAAGGGAGGAGTCTGATGGGTACAGTACTGGCTCTTCATTTTCCTTCAGTTTTTTCTGGCTAGCCTGCTGAGGGTTTGGGGTTTTTTTTGTTTTGTTTTGTTTTTGTTTTGTTTTGTTTTTTTTCAGTTGCAGGGTGTGGCAGACTTCCACTAAATGACAGTCTTCCAAAATATTACTCTTTAGTAGTGAAACACAGCTACTATATTTGATATTCTACCGTAAGTAGATAAATGGCTGTCATTAGTATCCAGAAGCCTCAGGCTTCCATTGGAAGATTGGTTGGTGCAATTCCAGTGGAGCAAGTTAGAGTTATTATGGTAGTCGTTATCAGAATCTAAATGATTCCAGTGGCAGGGATGAAGGCTTGCCATATTTTCACCTATCATGAAATCATCAATATATACATTTTTATTTTTGAAGTGCCTTTAGATTAAACTGTACTGATTGAATTACAGCTTCTAAAATCTGTTTCGGCACATCTAGGACCAGAAATCATAACACGATAGTAACACTATTTATACCAATATACTGAAGGTTGTATCTGGATGCCTGAAAGGACTGAACATTTCCCTTTTTTCTATTGTTATTTCAAAACCTATCTGCAATGAAGAAAAGGTTTTGCCCTCTCTTGGATGCTGTTGGCTTACTACAAACTCTTTCACATGGGTATCACCTCAGACTGGTGGAGATTTGTCTACATTACAGAGATTCACCATTTCAGTCAGTGCTCATCAGCACCTTCCTTTGCACTCTCAGCATGTAGGCCAATGATTGAATCAGCATGGAAGATGAAAATATAAAAGACAGATGAATTTAAAAGGAAAAAAAGGAAATACTTTTTAAAAAACACAACACACTCAACCTGTGGAACTCACTGCCACAAGATATAATTGATTTCAAGAGCGATTTAAATGGTATGGACAACAAGACTATCCATATTGGAGATGCTGATATTTAAAAAATAATTCTATTGGAGGGATGTAAGCATGCTGTTAAGAAGAAACTTCCCTTATAGGCAGGCTATTTCATGATTGCCCAACGCAGGGTTTCTTGTTTCTTTCTCTGAAGAAGGTGATTCTTGCCACTCTCGGACAGAATCCTTGACTAGCTGGACCAGTGTTTTGATCCAGTGTGGCGCTTATTATGTTACTAATTTGATAGGTCTGTATTATGATCTAATCACTTTTTTAAAAAAAATACTGAAATAGTAAAAGAGCGGAAGGATTGAATGCTAAAATCCTGTACTGTGCCTCTGATGGCCAATCTACCTTCCCACTGTTTTCTTAATGATTTTTATTGCTACTATGTAACATTACAGACATTCTCTTCTTTCCTCCATTAAAAAAACAAAACAAAACGATGTAGTTTAGCAGTTACCCAACACATTGGTTTGGCTCCAAAGAGGTACCTAATGAGTTATGAAAAACTGCTAGTCAATCCAGTAATTACATCATTAGGGACAATTCTAAAGTGTTGTACCTCTTGAGAAAGTAATGCATATTTTGTAAGCTACTACCAAGAACTTGTGGTTGTTTTTCAAATACATCCAATGTAATCAAATTTAAAAAATCTTTCTTTTTAAAACATTCTTTAAAATATTTATTTATACTTGGCAAAAATTCCCAGCAAAATCAGACTTGGATTTATTTTTAAAAAACTAGAAATAACATTTGCCAGCCCTCCAAAACTGATGTGTCTGGCAAAGAAGCCCACACTTTTGATGCACAGTGGAGGCAAGTACAATAGAAATATTCCAAGTACAGTACTGATCATAAAATCCTTTCAGTACATAATATATTTTATTGTTCTTTAGGTGACTTAACCAAAGAAATTAGGTTCTCTGTTGCCGACAAATGTTGCAGGAGTGTAAAGGAAAGCAGCCTGATTGCCGCTGATCGTGTTTTTTTTTTTTCTTCACAGTTGGATAGTTAAACATTCTTCATGATTTCTTTTCTTTTTGAATCTAATTTGGTGAATGTGTATGTTACGGGGATGCCCTATCCCTATGTCAAATATTTGCGCACACTTGGGGAGAATCCCTTGCACAGTATAGAAGATCTGCTGTAGCATCTCCTGAGGACTGGAAGCCAGAAAGAGGAGGGGGGGTCCTGATTGATTTGTACAGCTTCCTCTGTCCAATGCCCATTCTTCTCCAGTGCTTGTGTAACCCACACTCCTTCTGGGTGTGGTGTTCTGGCCCATCTAGTGGCACTGAGAACACTTAGAGAGAGAGAGAGAGATTAATGAGTCCGCTTTACAGCCTTAGCTAGCAGGCAGTTGGCTTTTAGCTCATGCTTTTATAGAATATCAGGGTTGGAAGGGACCTCAGGAGGTCATCTAGTCCAACCCCCTGCTCAAAGCAGGACCAATCCCCAATTTTTACCCCAGATCCCCAAATGGCCCTGTCAAAGATTGAACTCACAACCCTGGGTTTAGCAGATCAATGCCCAAACCACTGAGATGCTATAGAGGCTCATGCACTAAGCTCCAGAGGTGCCCGGTTCGATCCCGTTCGCTGACGACCGGCGTCTGTTGGCGTTACACTAGTCTCACTGCAATGCCAGTTTATAAGCACCACAAGTCTTGAAATATTCATTTGGTTTAAGTTGAAATTTAAGGGGCTGTATTTTTGGCACTGGAGTTCCTGGGTTCTGTCTGCAGTGTATGTCTACATAAGTACGTCTACATAGCCCGTGGGAGCGAACCTCTAAACCCAGGTGAATGGACTTAGGCTAATGGGATTGGCACTAGCGCTCTAAAGATAGCAGTGTAGACTGTGAATTGAAGTTGCAGCTTGGGTTGGCGGTTGGGCTCTGAAGCTTAGGGAGCATGAGCCCTCTAACCAAATCTATCGACCGGAGGCAGTTCATTATATGTGCAGCAGTTACATTGTCCTCCTCCCAAGAAGCAGAGATCAATAGAGTGCTTGGAATGCAATGTTTTCCTTACAGAGTTCTATCTGGGAGTTTGTAGCAAAAAAAGGGAAGGACCCAACACTGATATGGCTCTGCAGGACTGACTCACATACCTGCTATCTTTGAATGCCCCCATAAACTTCTCAGGATAATCTCTCCTCCAATATTCACCATACTTAGCTTTTGGGATTTAAGAAGTTCACCACCCAAAATAACAAAAGTCTAAAACAAATGGGGAACCTAATTATTTCTTTGTTATAATAGGGGCACCGGTTATGTATCAGACAGAGTGTGGTGGTTGAAGCATCCCAATAGGTGAAGTCATGTTACGAATACTAAACCAAAAGTATTGTGAACAAACGTGATGATGAAACCAATATGAAAGATAGCGAAGATATAGGCTGTGCTAAATTTATAATGAAAAATTATGTTGTCAGTTGGAGTTTCTCAAGAAGTATGGAGCTCTAGCTAAGACAGGCTCTGGATGATGGAATGAAGTTTTAAGCCTGCACCCTTTTTCCACGTTTTTAAGCTCATTTGTATTTTCTCTTTTGCGGTATTGACTGATTGATATTGATATTGGCAGGTTTTGTATTTTAACAAAGTTCAGATACTTTCTGATATCTGCTTGCAGTTTTGTTACTTTTTAAAGAACGGGACTCACTTGATGAAGCAATAGAAACAAATATACTCGTAATGTTTTCTGTGTTTGCTGAATGGAGTTGTGGGAAATTATATCCTTGTAATTATGGTTTTGTTCAGACTTGTTGTCCACTCCCATTCCCCTTGGAATTGACTACAGGCTGGCAAACAGCGGTAGACTTTATTAAACTTTAAAACTATGCTCAAAAAATGTTAACCCAAAATTAGCAAAGAAGATTGAACCTCAGTTTTCAACTCATATTTTAATTCTCTACCCTTTCCCCATAACTCTGAACCAGGGCTTCATAACTGTGAACTTCTTGGTTTCTGCCATCTTGTGTAACAGTTTGTAGCAATGAGCAAATATGTTTTTGTCTATTATATTTGCTTATTTCTCCAACATACAAAACATTGAAAGTTTATAAAATACATATTTTTATCTACTTTTCTGAGCCAGTTTCTCTGAATTGAATATTTATTTAGGCAATTTTAAAAAATGTTTTATTCACCTAGGATTCTAAGTGAATATTTAATTTCTGTTAAAACAAAAAACACATAATCTTGGCTAGTGACGTTTAATTAATATAATTTCATGTGAAGGAGCCCTAAGGATTTCACAGCTTATGGGCCATAGCCTGACTGCAAGTATCTCACCTGCAGAACGAGCACAGAGCCAGACCATGGCCTTGCAGCATGGATGAGCTTTGTACCTATGGAGCAGTAGTGGAGTCTCTCCTCTATTCCACCCTTTCCTAGAAAGTGGAGCCCATGACTTCTTCCTCACAACACATATGATCTAGTGTGATGTCAGGGAATTGGTGATTTCCCAGGGACCCTGCATATTGGAGTATGACCATCCCCTATCTTGGAATAGAACCAGAGTTGGCACCCAGCAACAGTCCCAACATTTGTCCAAAAAGCTCCCATGATTCCCATGGCAAAGGCGATGTCAGAGCCCCTTATTATCTCTCAATCTCAACAAGCTTCTCCCAACCCTAGCAGGCTTCTAGATTTTACTCTGCTCCTGTCAGGGCTACATTTTTCTACTGTACCCTTGGAGGGGTTGTGCATCCATATTATTCTCCTGCAAGCAAATGTTTTCCACCCAAAAAGAAAATGCTGTGTTTATAACTTTTTGCTAATTTCAGAGTGCCTTTTTTTTTTTTCATGGTAGCTTTTGATACCCATCCCCAACAATCAACCCCCTTTAAAAATAAAAACAACCACCAGCCAAAGCTAAGACTGGAATTTTGGGCCTAAACTCAGCTGTTCATATTCCTTTAAAATAGATCAAAGAGTGGGGATGCCACATGTGTTTTTTAAAATTAACAAAGTGGCTTTGGAATTATAGATACCAAATTCCCCTCTGCCTGGTGGGTGCTCAACCCTGCCCCTGCACCGCCCTCGCCCCACCCCTTTTCCCCCTTCCCCAAAGTCCCTTCCCCCATTCCACTCCCAAGTCCCCGCCCTTGCCCCGCCTCTTCTCCTCCTCCTCCCCTGAGTGCACTGCGTCCCCGCTTCTCCCCCCCATCTCCCAGAAAGTCCTAAGCGCCACCAAACAGCTGTTAGGAGGCAGGTGGGAGGGAGCAGGAGGAGTGGGGATGTGGCGTACTCAAGGGTGGGGAGGTGAAGAGGGGGGAGCTTGGCTGCTGGTGGGTGTGGAGCACCCGCTAATTTTTCCCAATGGGTGCTCCAGCCCCGGAGCACCCCTGGAGTCAGTGCCTATATTTGGAATTGTACTCATCCCAAGCCAGTTAATTTCCTTTTTTTAAGAAAAGAATGGCTGAAAATTGTCCAAGCAGACTTTTGTTTTGTAAATATAAATAAATAATTTGTTCCAGGTTGAGCCCTTGCATGCCAAAATCTCACCGTACAGCATACGTTTATGACCAAGTTATAAATTCTGAAAATAAGGGTTTATAAAGAAAATGGTGACCACCTAGTAGAAATAACGTAAGCAGCTATGACTTAACTCTTTGTGCAAGAGTACTATAAAGTGACAGTACTTAAAAACTTGACAGATGCTTTAGATAGCCAAGGAATGATCTAAAGTCCACCTTCCATTGACTTCAATGGGCTTTGGAGCAGCGCCTAAATAAGGATTCTTCTTAGCATGTACCCAATGTGCCTCAAGTGGCACATGATCAGGATTCATCACCAAATTTGGTCGCTGGTTGGATCGTTAGCTTGCCCGGCCCAGGCTGGGTACTGACGGGGGGGTTCATGACATGAACGCTGATCCATGCCCTCCAACTAAGGATTGCAGTTAGCTAACTTCCATATCTGTAGTATTTCCTACAGCAAATATGGGGAAGTACAAGGGAATACTCTAATAAATACTGAGTTAACAGTATGTATTTTCAATGAGGTTGGTAGGTGTTACATTTCTACTGTTTTGTTTTATTTATTTATTTGGATTTCTTTTTTTATCAAGGGTGCTTATATATCAGGAACATTAGCAAATATTAGAAAATAAATTTAATAACCAATCTCCAGACCCAGCAGCAGCCAATCAGGTTTAATATATGCTATCCATTTAATACAATTCAACACCACACAACACAGTGCCTTAAACAGGTGCTGTAAAAAATATTCAGGTCAAGATTTTAAAAAGTGACTTGCGCTTGTGGGTGTCCCCATTTTTGGGTTTTCAATGTGAGATACTGTAAAGGAACCTGGTTATAGAAAGGTGGGTGCTAAGAACTTTCCTAAAATCAAGCCTTTTAAAGATGTTGCAAGTTAAACACGTAGAACAGAGGTCCCCAAACTGTGGGGTGCGCCCCTTAGGGGGTCATGTAAGAACATTCGGGGGGCATGGCAGGGCCTGGGCCAGGTCCCACAAGGGGCATGGAGGGAGCACCACCCAGCCCCACTCCACTCCCATCTCTGCTCCAGATCAGCCTCAGCCCCCAACCATGGCCTGGCCACGACCCTGGCCCCAGCCCCAGCCCCGGCCCCTGGCTGCGGCTCCATTCCCGGCTCCAGCCCCAACCGTAGTTGTGGCCCCAGCCTCGGCCCTCTTACCCCTGTCCATGACTCCCCTTCCCACCCCACCCCCGCCCGTGGAGCTGCAACCCTGCTCCTGGCCCTGACTCTGGGGATCAGGGGGCACAGACGGGGCAAGGGGGGGCATGACAGTGAAAAGTTTGGGGACCGCTGGTCTTGAATTTTGAGGCACCCAAAATCACTAATTACTTTTCCAAATCTTGTCATGACGTCTGATGCAGGTACTGTGGTATCGTCATATATTTTCTGCTGTTTGTGTATTCTGCAGTGTGGCTTGTCTCTAGTTTTTGCAGGAACTGTGGTTGAAATCCTGGCCCCACTGAACTCAGTGGCAAAACTCCCATAGACTACAAGTCATTTAGTGCAGATTGTGAAATTATAAGTATAGTGTCCCCCTACTTCCATTTAAGGTGATGTCAAAGGCAAGTCTGGCAGTCTTTCTGCCTGCCTCTGGTGCCATTTTTTTGCAATTGCAGATTATCTATGTTTTGCACAGTAAACTGAATTCCAGGCACCACAATCCCAGAGTTGTGAAATTTGAGATTGGAGGCAGAAAGGCCAAGCAGAGAGGCTGTGTGCTATTCTTATTGGCTCATGCTTTCCTTTCTCACAATCAGATTGTTCAGAGTGCTTTGAAATTAATGGGAGTCTTTCAATTTTCTTCAGTCTTTATGTACATGCGAAATCAAAATTTATAAAATGAAACTGGTTGTGAGTTACCAGAGCACAAGAAAATGTGTGAAAAAAATTTTAGCTTTGATTTGATTTATTTTTTTAAGTCTAGTAACCCAAAATTATCTGCAAAGATTTTCTTCACCTACTTCACCTAAAATTCAACTTTTGGGCTTTAAGTAAACTTGAACAATTTCAGCTCGAAGGGGAATTTCTCTAATTTGAAGGAAATGAAAATGGGCTTTACACTGAAAATGCCTTCTTGATCAAATTTTAGTATTGCTACTATTGCTGTAATCCTGAGAATAAAAGTCTCATCAGAACTTTGGTGCTGTCTAGTGGCAAGATCCTGAATCTCATTTGTTCTGATGTAGGAGTTCACTCTAGAAGAATGTGAAAGGTTTTATTAGATTAATGAAGCATAGAGAAATGTCAGATGGCACTTTGAGCTGCTTGCTCTTACAATTTGAACAAGGATCTTTTCTAATACTGTTAGGAGTTGTCTACACAAACAGATTACTGCTTTAACTCTGGTTTCAGAGTAGCAGCCGTGTTAGTCTGTATTCGCAAAAAGAAAAGGAGTACTTGTGGCACCTTAGAGACTAACAAATTTATGACCACTCTATACAGCTAAATTCAGTGCCTTGCATAATCACAGGTTTCAGAGTAGCAGCCGTGTTAGTCTGTATTCGCAAAAAGAAAAGGAGTACTTGTGGCATCTTAGAGACTAACAAATTCGTTAGTCTCTAAGGTGCCACAAGTACTCCTTTTCTTTTTTAAAAGCAGTACAATTCTCCTAGTGTGGACCAAGGCTTTAGACCAAGCCTAATTCCATTTCCTGTTATCCTCCATATTCTGTCTGTGCCGTCCTCCCAGACTAATTTCATTCTGTTGCATGTGATCTGGGAATATCATGATGTATGTTCCAAGAGACAAGCTTTCGAGCTTACACAGAGCTCTTCTTCAGAAAGTTTGTCTCTCTCACCAACAGAAGTTGGTTGAATAAAAGATATTACCTCAACCACCTTGTCTCTCTAATGTCCTGGGACCAACATGGCTACAGCAACACTGCATACAAGGATGTACGTTCCTCAGTTGCACCTACGGAATTTATGGGTGGATTCAATTCCAGAAGCTGTAACTCTTGTGGTGTGGTCCAATACGCACACAATGGAATTCTGATTTCTCTCTCGTACAGTTGAGAACAATGGTCCTGATAGGGATCACACTGGTGATTTTAGTCTATATATTTAAAGTGCTATAATTAAGATTCTATGTATGGCATCTGCAACATACACAGTACAATTTAAGTACACAACCTTTGCGTAAAAATGTTCTGTCTGTAGCCATCTTTGTTCTGTAGAAAATATCCAAGAACATAAACTTTGAGTCTCGTTTTGTTGTTTCACTTATTCACAGGTATCAGTATTACCTACAAGTGAAAAAAGATGTTGTTGATGGTCGATTGCGTTCTTCGTTGGATCAGGGGATCCGGCTGGCTGGCTTAGCTGTGCAAGGTAAAGTTAAATTACCTGCTTGTCTTCTTCCAACATTGCCCTCTACAGTTAATTCCAAGTGTTCATTTGACACTAATTAGGCCCAGTCCAATTTATGTTAAGGATCATTAGTCTTTCCATTGATTTCAGTAGGACTAGGATTGGGCTTTTGATGAATTACTTGTACTTTCAGGTGTAGAATCATGGACTGGGATCATAGGTACTATATAAGCACTGTTCAGCTCCAACATTGGATTTTCTGGATTAACAACAAACAAATCTAGATTCTTCTTCTAATAATAGTGGACTACTTTGTAAAATGATGAGAGCTGACTGTTTTTCAAACTTTGTTTTCAGTGTAATTCCATTTTCAACCTGAGTTTAATTTTGCCTTTAATTAAAAATTCACTTTGCTGTAGCGGGCACGTCCTATCAGAAGTACTATAGAGTACATAATAGTGGTTATTACAGCTGTTTATTATTGTGATTTTACTCTTAGCCTAGTAAGGAGAGAGATAAAAAGTATACCTATAATATAGAAAAATAAATGTGTATTAGGTTATATCATTTCTCAGACTGTCTAGTTCTAATAGACTTTAATAGGCAGAATTTCAAAACTTGATGCAACAGATGTGCCTGCTGAAAAGAATCCAAATGTAAATGTTCAAATCAGGTAATTGTACATACAAATAATAGCTAATATTATTAAAATAATAGCACAGTTACTGGCTTCTCAAAGATTAAAAGATTTTTGTGGTACAACAGGTCCCTAGACATTTTTGAAACCTATTTGAACATATGACCATCCTGTCTCTGCTTATTTGTAGAGCATTCTGTTGCTGAAATGAAATTTTCTAGAGCTTAATTTGTGACCTTCTGGAACTTCCATTTCTGTGTGGTCTAGTGGTTAGAACAAGGATCTAGCAATAGAGAACTTGTGTGCTACCTCTGACAGCCACTGACTGACTCAAAGGCCTTTGCAAATCTCTTGTGGATTGATTTTCAGATCTGCTGAGCATCTTCCATTCCTACTGACATCAGTGAGATCTGTGGATGCTCACCACCTTGAAAACCAGATCATTAACTTACTCTTTATCTCAGTTTAGGAATACTAATATCCACCTGTTTAGAGCACTTTGAGTGCCCAGGATAAAAGCAGTTGAATGGGTGAAGAGTAGTAGTATTCAGTAAGTTAATATGATCTTTGCCAGCACTGATAGAAATACCATTTTAATGTTCTATTGGGTGTTCAAAAACAAAAGGAAAAAAGAAATCCTAATGTTTTCTTCTGACCGTTGCCCTGAAATCTTTTAGTATAATTGAAAAGATATGTCCACCTTGAACTTTTCAGTATGGTTTAATGAGGTTTTCCTAAAGTACAAGGCCAAGAATTGGTGATGGACAGACACCAAATTGGATTACACTGTCTCAATTTGGGACCTTTCCAGTGGCTTTGTGCAGGCCCCACTTACCATATACTTGTCCATTCTCCTGTCTCTGTAAGTGGTTTGAGTAATAATCACTTCTTTTGTTGTGAATTTTCTGCATAATCTGTTATCATGATAGATAGCTGCATCTGACATGTCAATTTTTGTTGCTTACTCATGACATTGTGTTGCTGTCTTTTATCTTTTGCACATGATCCTGTAAAGAGACTTGGAATATATTCAATTATTTTTAATTGCGTACTTTGTGTTTTATGTCCATATTGATTCCCTGTGTATTTTAAAACATAACTCTGAGGTGAAACAAAACTAAACAGCATTTTTGGCATCCTGTACTATGTGAAATTGTCTAGAAGCTTAGCAAGAATGTTTGGCTACTGTGATTTATGGTGGGGATTTCCAACTTCTAAATACTAGTATATTGTAGATGGGGTTTGATCTTGTTCGGTTAAAATAAAATAAAATAACTTTCCAGCAAGTTCATTCTTTAGTTATAAGCTGTTATTATTTAGCAAATAGATAAATCTAAATGGGGCTTTTTTGGGGTGCGGGTGGTTTTTATTTGGGGTTTTTCTGTGTGCGTATTTCAGAAGAAGCATTTTAATTTTTAGGAAGCACTTTCAAAACGTCACTATTTTAAGAACATTTAAATCATAATAATCCTTTGGGTGTTGCATGTGGGTGACAAAGAGCAGTGCTGTGAGTGCCAAGATTGTATCCGCTCCTTAATGGAGAGAGAGAATGGGGGGCATATGAGAGGGAATTGCCAGGATAAGGGAATAAAGTATTAAACTAGCGCTCATGGCAGGAACTTTTGGCTAGCCTGGTATATATCAGTCTGGGATGAGAAGGAAAATCCAAGTTTACTTAAACCTTTGCATTGATATTGTTAATTTTCAAGGGATTTCAGCCTCCTGGGATGTTAAATCTAGCACCTTTCACATAGGTCTTTGTGGTGTTTTAGCAAAGACTGAGTGAAATGTTCAGGGCCACACTGTACTATGTGTTAGGGGAGGATGGAAGCTATGAGGAGCAAAATGCCTACCAGAAACCACCCCATCTCTTTTGGGGTGGCAGCAGCCAATGAGGCATCAGTATGGAGTAGCTCCAGGGAGTGGGGCAATGAAAAAAAGGAGAGGATCCTTGTGTAATTGTGCCCAGGTAGTCTTTAACTGGTCTTTAGTGACACCATTAACTCGGGTATGGACATTTAAAAAAAAAAAAAGATAGTTTTTTAAACTGGTGTTCAAGGTCTCAATCCTACAAACACTTTGGTTTCTGTGGGTGAACTCACACGCTTAAAGTTAAGCATGTGAGTCAAAGTTTCACAGGATTGAGGCTTTAGTATCCATGGAAAGTGCTATGTAATATGAGTAAATGTGGTGTTGTTTTTTCCAGCGGATTTTGGTGACTATAATCAGTTTGAATCTCATGATTTCCTCCGAGAATATGTTCTGTTTCCTATGGTGAGTTACTTTTTTCCCCTCTTTATTTCATGGTCTCCTATGAGTAATTCCTCCATCCCTCAGAGGTGATGGTGTTGATAGCTCAATGAAAAGTATTAGTGCTAAATTTTTAAATGACTAAAGTAAGCTTTGCCTCCAAAGAGATTGTGTTTCATATGGTTTTAGCTAAACAACTACATGAAGCACAAATTTAGCCCTTTGTGAGCTCTATTCATGCTTATTTCTCCCCTAGGAACAGATTTCAGTAGAAGAAATATATTTACTTGAACAAAGTATAAAGTTATACAGCATTTAACATATTCCTGATGGGAGTCTGTGGGCAGTATTGCAATAAAAACAGTAAATAATAATGGGATGTGAGGACTGGCTCATATAACAAATGCAGACTTACAGAGCAAATCATACAGTCCTTACTAAAGAAAAATTCCCACCAATATGGATCAGCCTTTTGCCTGAATAATAGGTGAATCAGAACTTCAGAGTTTGGCCACAGTAAGTGTGCAGTAAAAGTTATTCAAATCTAAATCTGAAACTATCGAATCTTTCAGATATTTAATGAACTATTTAATGTCCATTGATAAATTCTGCAGAGAAATGTAAAATTGCTGCCATAAGAGAGAATGAGGTAAAAGATATCAGCTACTTTGACACCATAGCAATGAGTAATTGATGGGAGAATGAATAACTTTAACAAGCTCAACCTTCATAAAATTTCAACAGTCAGGCTCTGATCTTGACATTCTTTCTGAGTTGAAATTAAATGTGTAGGGATTGTAAAGCTATAGGCGTTTTCATCAGACAGCATGAGTGGCTGAGAAATGGCAATTGAATGTCAGTCGTGTGCTGGGAATTCAGAAGTATCTGAGAGAAAACTGCAAGTGGAGGGGGAAAATAACGAGCCTACATAAGTGTAAGAAGCCATATGTTGTGTATGCCGTGGCAGATGGCATTTAACTTCACTGAGCAACGCATGTAGAGTGACTAGCAGAATTCTTGTTTTCATGAGGCCTTTTTTTTCTCATTTACTACTAGCTATTTTGGTGTTACTCCATGAGGGGTATTTTTTATTGTATTGTGGGTAACAGCCTGGAGCAAGATTATGGCTGCACTGTGGACAGAGAGATGTGCAGTGAATCTACCACTGTGTGGTAGATTTCTCATTTCAAAGGACTACACTCCTACTACTTAGCTTTTTCAATACACTGCAATTAGTTTTCTGTCAATAGAAAAAATAAAGATGGGTCTCAAAGTTTGGATAAACTTCTCCCTAGTTTGAGGGAGTTTGAATCCAGTGTTCTGGATTGGGCCTCTCAGTTGATACCTTCTTTTTCCGTTCCTGCCCTCTGTTGTCGTTTAGACTAGGTTGTTTGACTTCTGCTTTGCACCTGCCATCACGCTGTCTCTTACCTATCTTTTATGTTGTTAATACTACTATTGTATTATATTATGTATTATAATACTATTATGTATTAGTTGTATTACCATAGTGCCTAGGAGCCTAGTCATGGGCCAGGGCCCCACTGTTCTAGGTGCTGCACAAGCACAGACATCCTCCAGCACTGAAGAGGTGTATTGTTGCTGACACTTCCAGCCGAAGCAGTTAGCCCTTGAAGCATGTTGTCCTCCAGCACTGAGTCACCTATTCTACTTCGTCCTTTCTCCTGGGCAGGGTTAGGTAACATAATGGTAAATCCCCCTATACTAGTGCTATAACCACTGCTAACTGTTGTAGACTGCCCCAGTACTAGAGCAGCGGTGAGAAGATTTGTGCAGCTCTTAGGAGTAGATGAGGTCTCAAAGTGGAACATTGATTTGCTAAAAAATACATTATTGCAGTGTGCTGGTGAATGGCGGAGGGGCAGCTGCATTTGGACTGTTTGATCTTGTGAGGCTACATTATGTGTCAGATGGCATTTCTTCAGTGAAAAGAACAAAGATATGTACATAGAACACCCCACAGGTGTGTAGCTGTGTACAGACACGTACCATGTCATTTTTCATTAGCATGATACCACTTTGACATTTTTCTGTGGCAGAAACAAATATTGCAGGGAGGCCTCCATTGAGCAAGAAACAGGCAGTTTAGCCACATACAATACACACAGCCTTGAGGTGTATTTTTTATATGAATATAATCACTTTGAGGTTTTGCTCGTTAACTTTTTAATTTTCCTTTTTTTTTGCTTTGATTTTATGACCAAACTTCCTTTGTCTTGCCTCAGTTGATTTCAGAATTATTCCTGCCATACACACACTACCACATTTACAAAATGTACAACAATTTTCTCATCAACTGTGTGTTGAAAACACAAGGCAAACTTTACTATGCACTTAAAGGAACAGCAAAGCTTTTGATCCTCCTTTTTTGAACAGTTACTAAAAGAAAAGTTAGGTCTTTCTGTTCTGTATTTGGGAAGAAATTTCTAGCCTCCTTTTTGTTTTGAATTAACAATCTTCTTAAAATTTCCTATTTCCCCTCCCCCCTCAAGTTTTCCCTGAAGCTCTGGTACCTTGCCCTCAGAAAATTTTTTTTTAATAACAAACAAATCCAGATTTCCATTGCAATCAGTATTAGGTATCTTTGCTGTCCTGCAAGCTTAAAGACATATGGCAACCCTAAAACATACACCATCACAATGTGTCTGTTCTGTGTTTTGCTTTGTTTCTTTCCTGATTAGTATCCCTCAATAAACAGAGTGTTCTTATTTGTATTCTTATAGGACTGGACTCAAGATGAAGCAGTCCTGGAAGATCTGACTCAAAAGGTAGCTCAGGAACATAAAACTCATAGGTGAGTCCCAAAATGTTAAGATACAGGTCTGTTCTGTTTTCACTGGCAGTAGGAAACTGGTACATATGGCTATTCTTCTGCTACTTTAAGTTGGGTTTTTATTTAGTTTGTACAGAAAGTTAATCAGCTTCTCACAAAATTTTACAAATATAAACTAGCCCTGGTTGCCAACCTGTTTTAGACATTGGAGTAGAAAGTGCCTTTTTGTCACATTGGTTGCTCCTCTCTAGATTTGGATTGTGCTTTCTACCTCCTACTAATGACAATATAGAGAATGAATTAAAATGTCTATCTCATCTTGATAAAATAAGTAATGATCTGTTTTTTAATTATATTGTACATTTTCTTCAGAATCTCATTAGTATCTAAAGTGAGTCAATCTAGATTATTCTGGCTCTGCCATTTTTTGGCTAGAACCTTTAATATGACTTGTTACACGAAACAATTTCTTGCTGTCTTATGTTGTTTTAATTGTAGTGGCGTACCAGCAGCAGAAGCTGAACTTATGTACATCAGTGAAGTGGAACGTCTGGAAGGATTTGGACAGGAAAGCTTCCCTGTGAGGGTATGGGGCTCTAGTTACTATTATTTACATAGCCTTCTTACAGCCCACATCCAAAAAAAAAAAAGACAATAGAGGGTATATGATGATGTGTGTGTATAACTCTTGTTATTGTAAACAATATGTGTACATCTAAATGAAGAATGAACCCTTTCATGTACCAGAAGATAGAGAGAGGAGGTGTTTTCTAATAGAGCAAGGATTCAAGATCTGGACATCTTGGGCCTGATTGTTCATTGTCTAGCACCTTGAGTAGTCGTATATACCTGTGCAAAGTCAGTGTAAAACATTACCAAATTGGAATGGTAGTGTTTTGGATCTGTTTTGCACAGGGGTAAATGACTATATTAGGAGCACAGCAATGGAGAATCAGGTCCCTGATTTTATCTTGGCACTGCCATTGATTTTCTGATTTTACTGTTGTTAAAAGTCACTTAACTGCTGTATTTCAATTTCCCCATTTGTTAAATGAATATAATAACTCTTGTTCGCTTCATGGGAGAGTTGTGAGACTTTATTAGCTAAGGTAGGATGTTTAGATGTGGTTTGTATGACCGTACTAGCTTCTGTCAGCTGAAGAGAAGCAAGGTAATGTTAGACTAACAACTGTTGTGTTTTTTTTTCAGGGTTCTTAAATATATTGTTGTCCTTTTTATGTTGCATTCCCTTGAATTTTTAATTAGTTTTCCTTATCTTAATGCCCCACGCTGCCATCTGCAACCTGGTTAAGTTTGAACAGCACATGTCACTATGATCCACTGGGTGGCTAAAAAATTGAAGAACACTTTTAGCCTGTTCTGCAATTGCAAACTCTCCTTCTGTGTTTATTTGTTAGAAATACTGGACTGCTCAACAGTTCTCCTTGTCCCTGACCCCAGGCACTTCCTAGTAAAAGTGTTTTTCTGCCTCTCCTGCTCCTGAGATTAAAAAATAAGAGAACCCTGAAGTTAGCCTGAAGGGACAAAAAAACCAAACAGACTGTCTGATTGTACTTTGGATCTTGTGATGGCCTCCATTGAAGTTAATGGCTTTTTCACTGGAAGGCAGAAATTGTGTGGTCTTCTGATGTCAAATCTTTATGCATCTAAAAGAAATGAAAGCTTTGTTCTGGGATTAATTCCCATTAAAACCTCTATACTGTGGCAACTTGTTTCTTTAACAGAATTTCTCATTCTGCCTTGTTGTTGTTGTTGTTGTTGGTTGCTGGGTGAAGCACCAATTGCATGCTCATGCAGTGCAAGACGCAGAAAAAACCACCACCCACCCAGGAGAGCTGGCAGGATAAATGTATGGACAAACATAGTGTATTGAGAGACCCTGGAGAAAGTTCTCTTTTGGAGATGGGCATTCGAGAGCTGATTCCTTTTTTCCTTCCTTCCTTCCACACCTTTAAAAAAAAAATTAAAATAAAATCTTCACCATCTCTTTGCTTATTACAGCTCTTCCCATGTTTAATCGGAGAACGTCCAAACCACAGCAGATTTGGAGTATAATTTGAAGAATTCTGGTGTGTGCAGCATTGGAAATCTGCATGTACAGGCCTTGAAAAATGTACCAGACATCTACTTACTGGGGGATTAACCCCTGCTAGCTAGAAATAGATACAAAATGCATGTGTGGGGCATACTACCAGTGAATCTTTGGGACAAAATCTAAATGCGTGTTCATCCACAGAGCCTGAGAATGAGAAGGTAGCTAGGATTTCTAACAGGATGTTGTCTTGGACACTGCCAAAGGTATTCATCTTTTTGTATTACCCTGTTGGTAGTAGGCATCTGATAAATTTGAAGCTCACCACTCTCCAGAAGCTGGAAGGGATACAGGATTCCCTCTTTTCTCAAAACAGCAGTCAATGAAGAGAGATATGTTAGGGAGGTCCACCCTCTGTCTCTTTTCCAATATGTCCTGAATGGTGTGAGGGTGCTGGGGAACAGAAGGGAGTCTCCTCTATTCTTTCCCCTTCAGTCTGTTTTGGTCCCTTTGGCCCATATACTGTGCGTGTCTCAGCCATGCCTGCCTCAGCTGCAGCTCATAGAATTCTCCCATAGCAATAGCAGAAGATAGTGTCTCTGTGGCCCACTCAGCATGAAAGTCGTCTTAATTTCATGTTCTGAAGCTTTGCAAACCAGTAAGCAGCAGCTAAAGCAATTGGACTACCTGCCTACAGACTCAGGAAGACAACACTGCATCACTTTACATTTGGGTCACGTTGGATTTATCTCTTGGCAATCATAAGAGCTATAGACATATTTATTTTTGTAAAATATTCAGAAATGTGATGGCATAAGCACCAGCCCTCTCCAGGGAAAGCTTTCTACTTGACACTAGCAAGTGAATTTTTTCAGGTTTTGTATATGGGATGTGCCTGTATGGCTATTGCATGCCATTCTGGACCATGTTAAATAAGAAGCACAAAGTGTCTATTCTGTACAAAATAGGAAAAACAAAAATGTTACTTTGTATTTCAAAGAACTGAGTTCATGTTATCTTCAATAAATGAAGGTAATAATACTTATTGTAAAACTAATTCTTGATACACCTCTACCTCAATATAACACGACCCGATATAACACGAATTTGGATAGAACGCGGTAGAGCAGCGCTTGGGGGGGGGGCGCTACGTGCTCCAGCGGATCAGTGCGTCAGCGTATCTGGTTCCGAAAGGCTGCTCTGAGCGGCATGTTAAGGGTGCTTGGCCGGGGCCAAGGGGTTAGATAAGGGGCAGGGGTTGGGTAGGGGGTGGGGTCCTGTGGGTGACTAGGGACGGGGGGGGGTCTCTGGAGGTGGCGGTCAGGGAACAAGGAGCAGGGGGGCTTAGATAGGGGGTTGGGGTCTTGGGAGGGATGGTTAGGGGCACGGGGTCTCTCGAGTGGGTAGTCGGGACAAAGAGCAGGGGTTAGTACTGCATACACCGTGTTAGTTCTAACAAAAATGATTTGCTGACTATTAATAATGGAAATGCTCGAGGCCAAAGCAAGTTTGATATAACACGGATTCATCTATAACGCGGTAATATTTTTTTTGGCTCCTGAGGACCGCGTTATATCGGGGTAGAGCTGTATTTATACAGTGGTTTACATCTGTGAGGTAGGTAAGTATTATTTCTTTTAGAGAAGGGCAAATTGAGTCACAGAGGACCAGAGTTGCAAATACAGATCTCCACAGATAACAGGAATAATTATTTTGGGATGCAGTTTATCATTTAAATGTATGAGTACCAGATTGCATCCACAGATCAGATACTTAGACATCTAAGTTACCTAAATTGTGTCCCTGGGTATTTGCACCTATCAAAATGGAGGCCCATTTAAGACCAGTCTCAAAATCTGGCTCCAAAAGGTCAAGTGAATGGTCCAAATCCATATAGTATGAATTTAAATGCAGGAATTTCAGACTCTGTCTAGTGTTTATTCCACTAGAGCACACTAATTTCCCTTGTGTTGCTCCATACAGTAATCCTTTTTAGCCACATGGCTTATATTCATATGACATTTATTTTGAATTATTGTGTAAATATCTTGTAAATAAGAAGCAATTACGATGCAGACTGTGGAGGTTTTTGGTTAGTTAATGTACAGACAGACTCTGAATGCCTGATGTGTTGTATATCTTGGGGGATGATTTTGATTTAAACATTTTATTGTAGTTCCATGGGTGTTCTTCATGTAAAACCAGTTTTTGTATTAATTAACTAAATGTTTATGTGGTTTTTGTGCAGGACAATCATGGAAATGATATGCAGCTTGGCATTTTCTTCATGGGAATCTTCATAAAAAATAGAATTGGAAGGCCAGCAGTGATATACAGGTATCATCAAGAGATGTCTGCTTTTAATGTGAATTCCTTTTACAGGAAGCTGTGCTTTTTTTCCAATGACTTCGGCATCAAGTGTGGCTACAGTGGGTCTGTTTCTGTGAGTAAAGGAGTACTGACATGAGTAAGGGTTTTCAGGATTGGCCTCTTGGCCATAAAAGTCTATGCAGTAAAGGACAGTCTGTGATAGATGTCTGTGAATGGGGCTGATGTCTAGAGAGACAAGGCTATCATGTACACTTGAATTGCTTATGCGATTTGGATGCCTTTTCTCCTCTTGCCTTTCTAGGGTCAGTTTATGCTTAAATCACTTATTTTCTTGCACCTGAAAGCAAATACGTTAGACTTCAGTGGGGACTGCTAGGTGTGTACGCTTCCATAGGTCTGGAAATAGGGATGGTGGCGGTGCTGCAGCACCCCCTGGCTTGAAGTGGTTTCCACTATATACAGGGTTTACAGTTTGGTTCGGTGGCTCTCAGCACCCCAACTAAACAAATTGTTCCAGCACCCCAAAATCAGGTCACTTATAAGAATAAAGGAATTTTAGGCTCATTTTTTAAATTCTTGACCATTGTCTTTTCTTTGTGTGTGTCACTATGTTCATTTATGGAGCTATCTAATAATAATGTGACAACTATCCTTGAGAAACTAGGTTGAAACTAACTCATTTGGCATAGGACACTGAGCAGCCTTCAGATAAAGAGTTTCTGAGATCAGAATCTGGTAAAGCAATATCTGAATTTAAATTTGGCCCTTGTTTTTCTCATTGTGGGATTACTCAGTGTTGCTAATGCAAAATATGAGCATCTGGCCAAAGGATTGTTTTATCAATTCCAATTATTGTTTAATTTTTGTTTATCTTTGTTATTCTATCAAAAAAAACCCTTTATTGCTCTATCAAAAAAAAATGTAGCAAAAAGCTGCGAGTCAAATCCTTGCCCCTTTGAAGACAGCGGCAAAACTCCCATTGATTTCAGTGGAGCCAGGATTTCATCCCCCGTCCCCCTTTTTTTATTGTTTCTGTGGTCTCATGGGTTATTTTTGTTTATTTCATTGTTATCTTAGAATGATAAACCACAATCTGTGAGATTGTTTCTGACCAGTGCTCTTGGTGTGTGAATGTTTGTACAGCACTCATAGTAAAACAGATGTTTTAAGGAGTCATACTGTAATTTTTAGCCAGTGGTTGGAGCTTTTTTTCAAAGACCTTAGCATTTATTTTAAAGGGCTTAGATTATTTTTTCCAACATCATCAAGATTCCCATCTTTTTTTGCATTTTTCATGTATCTTTCATTTTTGAATGTGTAGTTTTATGAAGAAATCAGAGTAGATTTCTTTTAAATTGTGCCATTCCCAAGATTTCTTGAAAATATAGGTTGCAAAAGTGAGACACCTCTCAGATTATTTTTTTTAAAAGGTATAGATGTCCTCAGAAAATACTTGCTTGTTCTGTTTAAGCATGCATTCCCATGCATGTAATAACAGGATGTATCAAGTACATTTTCCAGAAGAGCAAATCATTTCTATCCCAAAAGTTTTCATGTGATGGACACACATGACGCCAACAACTAGTTATAAAAAGGTCATAATACTGGTCTTTATCAACCTGACAGTCACTGGAGAAAAGAATAAGTTAACACATGGCCAAAAAAAATTAGGAGCATAAAACATAAAATAGTAACATGGTATCTTTTGCTGGTATAAAAACAGTAATGGGTAAGGGCTTGCTTATCTACGCAAACAATTAATTTGGGGCAAACTGGTGTGTGCATGTGCCCTGGACTAGCCTGCTGTGAACTAACTGTCTATGTGGGCCCTGCTGACATTCATTAAAAATTTGTTAGTGCACTTTAGTCTCATTTCAAAAAGGACTAGATCAAAGCACATTAACAAACTCTAGTGGTTTCGTGTAAACACTACCTATGCTGACAGAAGGGATTTTCCTGTCGATGTAGATAATCCACCTCCCCAAGAGGCAGTAGCTAGGTCGATGGGAAGAATTCTTCTGGCAACCTCTTGCTATCTACACGGGGACTAATATATATATATATATACGCTGCTCAGGGTATGGATTTTTCACACCCTCACCAATGTAGTTAAAGTGACCTAATTTTCTGGTATAGACTATGCCTCAATCTAGGAAATTTGGAAACAGTTTTGAAAAAAAAAATCCAACAAGAACTGTACATATTTCCCTGCCAACTAGTCACAGTCAAATTGTAATTAAATTGTGACAAAATGCAGTTCAGTTTATAGTTAACCATTCATATATTTCCAATTGTATCTTTTATTGTAACCCTTAACATTGCTGTTTTTGAAGAATAAATGTTTTACTCTAAATTCTGCAGTGTTTGGGGATGCCTTTTTCTTTAATCAGAGCATGTGATTTTTTGCGGGCTGTGTTTCTTCATCAAACAGCATTTCTCACATAAAATGAACCTGCACATTAACTAATACATTCCTAACATGTCTGTGAAATGTTTGACTGTGCATCTTGGCAAAGTCAGCAGCATTTCTTTTCCACAGGTGGAATGATATTGGGAATATAGTACATAACAAGTCTTCAATCATCGTGGAGTTGATCAACAAAGAAGAAACTGTGCTCTTTCACACAGTAAGCAAAGTACCTCAACAGTATCAACAAAAAAACTTTTCAGTATATCAGAAAGACTGTACTTCAAGTCCCAATGTCTGAATAGAGCTGTGACCTCACCCCCCTGCATTTGGAGGGTGGCAATCACAAATTCAGTCGGTCACCTGCTCACCCTTTCCAACATTTCCATCACTTGTATTTGGAGGGTGAACTCAATTTATTTTTTACTTTTTAATGTATGTAATGCCTTCTAGACAGCCTGAAATCCACTCTATTGGGAGCTCTGTGGACATGACTGCCTTTTGAATGAAATGTCCATGGCCTGTCACCACACCATATTCTCATAGCTGCAGAAGCCTGAGCAATGGTGGAGCCTATATATGTGCTCTCTGGAGCTCTAGGAGGGACTGTGCAATGCTCTGAGAAAACTGCAACTTCCCATAACCCCCAACACAGGCCAGTGTGTAAATTACACAGCCTGGCTCTAACTGTTCTTTTTGTTTTTTCACTGTCATTAGCAGCAAAGTGGCAGCATGTAAAGACATGCTGATGTGTTTCAGTGGTCCAGGGTTTGAGGGCACTGCATATGTTCTTGGCAGCTGACTTTGTGTGGCATCCCTTAAAAGGCATTATTGCTGTTGAATTTTTTAGAACATTCTTTCGGTTGCTGAAATCAAGTCACTGTAATAGCAGCAGAGAGAATAATCAGACGGCTTTTCCAATTTTTCTTCTTGTGTTTTAAAGGATGATATTGAAAATGCAAAATATATTTCACGGCTGTTTGCTGCAAGGCATAAGTTTTACAAACAGAATAAAATCTGCACAGAGTGAGTATGCATACTTCAGATTTCTTTTTCAATACACTGCATTGGAAGTGCTCTGATTTTTGGGTGGCCTGTCATTTTAAAAAAATATAATTGTGCAATTATTCTTTACCCTCTCTCCTTCTTACCAAGATATAGCAAAGGAATAATTCCTGTACCATATGAGGCCTATGTATGACTATGTGCTGCTTAAGTCTATTTTGAGCCCTTAGTAATGCACAGGCCTTGAGCTTGCCCTCTGCACAAGGATGGATTTCACCCTAATGAAAGAGGAATGGGTGGAGCTTAGGTTGTATAGTGTAGGGACAGAGGCCAGTTTATTAGCTGCAAATATCTCTCAACATATATCCACCTATTGGAGTGGAGAGCTTTGATTTTAGAGTTTGACATTTTTAGAATAATGCTAGGTTATAGAGCAATGCCATGCACCGAGAGAATTCCCTGTAAAGTATCCAACACATTGATTAGTTAATTGTAAAACTGCAAAGAAGCTCCCATCATCATCACCACAGTTCTGTTTACCCAGATGGACATCCATCTGTTCTGCTGGGTGTTGTCATTTGTTGGAAAGTGGAAGGCCAAAATAATGGAAGGAAAGACTAGAAGATGTGTGGGAGTGTGCGCACACATACGCGAGCATAAAATAAATTTTCAAATGGGGTAAGTTAGTGGAGGGCTGATGAAGGGAATTCTAAATATGATCACTGTCTTATCACCCAAAGAAAAAGCTTGTAGTTGATCAGATTTCAAATGCTATCTACTATTCTTGGGAGATGGACATGTTTCCAATATTTTATTTATTTCTTGGTAGAAATATGTTCGCACTTTCATAATCCAACATTGTGGATTTAATTTTGTCTTGAACAGTGTGATGGATTGGGTCACAGAAACCCCCTTTGGAACTGCCACCTGATGTGCTGGGACTACCTCTGAGCCCAGTTTCCGTGCCAGCTTGGGACTTCAGTACCTTGCCTGGTTGTGCCAGACACTCTAGCCTGTTACAAACACAGACCCAGGACTGAACCACATCCCACAGAAGCTGCAGGCTTAACTGAAAACAACTTAAGAAGTGCTCCCAGTTCCCAATGGGATCCAAACCCCAAATAAATCCATTTTACTCTGTATAAAGCTTATACAGGGTAAACTCGTATATTGTTTGCCCTCTGTAACACAGAGAGAGAGAGATGCACAGCTGTTTGCTCCCCCAGGAATTGCTTGCTTGCTCTGGGTTAATTAACCAAGTAAAAAGTGATTTTATTAAATATAAAAAGTAGGATTTAAGTGGTTCCAAGTAATAACAGACAGAACAAAGTAAATTACCAAGCAAAGTAAAATAAAACACGCAAGTCTAAGCCTAATACAGTAAGAAACTAAATGCAGGTAAATCTCACTCTTAGAGATGTTTCAATAAGCTTCTTTTACAGACTAGACTTCCTCCTAGTCTGGGTCCAGCAAACATCACACCCCTGTAGTTATTGTCCTTTGTTCCAGTTTGTTTCAAGCATCTCTTTGGGGTGGAGAGGCTATCTTCTGAGACAGTTGAAGACAAAATGGAGGGGTTTCCAGGGGCTTATATAGTCTCTCTCTTGTGGGTGGAAACCTCTCTCCCACTGTGTAGAATTACAGCTACAAGATGGAGCGTTGAAGTCACATGGGCAAGTCACATGTTCATGCATGACTCAGTTCTCTACAGGCTGAGCCATTGCCCACATGTTAGCCTGATGTGAATTGACATCTATCAAGGTCCATTGTTAGCCAAGTACTTCCATTTACTTGAATAATCTTTTCACACTATGTTGACCAAATCTGCCTTAGGTTCTTTCTACAGCAAACACTTTAAATAGAAGCATAGAGTCAACGCTCATAACTTCAGATATAAAAATGATAAATGCAGTAGAACATAACCTTTGCAAAGATATGTTACATGGGATATCTAGCATAAAACATATTCCACTTATGTTATATTTACACTTATAAGCATATTTCTATAGAGCATTATGGGGTGCAATATCACACACAGTTTGAGGAACAAGTTCAAAGGGAAGCTTCTGATTCTCTCCTCTAGAAAAACAAAAAGCAATGTGATGGCTAAAAGATTAAAAGAAAACTTTGAGCAGATCCTGGAGAGGAGCATATTTCTACTTTGAAACTATATACCAGAGTCAACACAGAAGCTTTTCCTATTACAGTAAAGGCTGCTTAAATTCAGACTTCATAAGCAGTGGCGTTTGCTCAAGTTATTTATCCCTTGACATTGAGGGGTAGGTGCTCGGATACCATAAGTCCAGTATAGATAGACACCTCAGATATATAACATCCTAAAAACGCTTGCATTTTTCTATTCTCAGATAAAAATAAGTAGCAAAATGAAATTGCTGAGAGAAATAAATAGGACTAAAATACAGTTACTAAGTTAACTGGTTTTGTCCTTGCACCACCATTTGTGTTAGAGTTGCATGTATTGATAGCAAGCAACATATTGCAGTGTGTTTTCTAACTGAACACTTTTCCCAACTTCTGTGTTAAAATGACTCTGTTGTTGTTTGTATTTCCTCTGTGTGCATTTCCTCTAATCGCACTTAACATCATTCACCAGATCAGAAATTCTAAGAGGAGAAATTCCACCTTTCCTCTCTACACGTAAGAACTATATTTCTGACTCCTCAACGTTTCTTTTCTTTCCCCCTTCCTTTTTAAAGTATTCCCACTAATCTGGCTACTCCAACATTATACCTGCCTCCACTACCTTTGTCCTTCAGACGCTCTTTCCTCTCTTGATCTCTGTGCACTGCCTTTTTGTGATTTGCTGTGACTTCTCCAAGATGCCGTCACTGTTTTTCTGTTCACCTGTATCATCTTGAGAGCTGGCCCATGCTTCCTCAAGAGACTTCTACTTTTTACATTTGTCATTTTTAAACCAGAGTTTATTTTCTTTCCCTTGTTTCCAATTAGGCCAAATAGGATAATGGCCAGAAAGCATGTTTATTTTGGAATAAAAATACATCTATACTTAGAGCAGGAGCTGAATTATTTCCATCTGTTTATTTGATACATATCTATCAATAAGGAATATCTTTCAGTATCTTAGGCTCTTATTTTCCTTAGCCAGTCTTGAATCAGAATTTAAACTTTGTAGTAAGACCAGTTCCTAGTATCTCTCTCCACTTTTCCCTACAGACAATCAAGTTCTCCTCCCCCTATCAGACGGCGGCCCACCTGGAGTAGGTCATCCTTGGTATGTACTATAGCGCGATCTTCAATAATAATGCTGGTATTGCTGCTACGGGGATGGGGCAATACATGAGGTGGGACATTTTTTAAAGTTCAAATATATTAACTAGACATCGGCATTCTTGAAACTCATTGCTGCCATATTGCCTACAGGAATTGCGTTCGTTTAAATGGAACGAATTAGTGCTACTGATTCTAAAAATTATAGGCCTTGGGGCTTTAATGTTTTTACTTGTCCTGCAAAAATGGAACATCTTTTCTGCAGGAATGCAGTGATATTCAATGGGATTTGTCCTGCAGGGTAAGAAATCTCCTGTAGGTTGGGGTAGAATTTGAAAATCTATTACTGTATATGTAACAGAACCTCAAAACATACAGAGGCCAAAACTGAATCACTGCATGATTTTACAGTGTGTTGCCCTGAACCCTTCCTCCGTCCTCTATTTTTTGTCACCCTAAGGTGTCAAGTCTGCATTTAGACTGTGGGAACTTTATCTCATTATGTGTTTCTGTGAAGTGCCTAATATTTCTGAGTAAAACTTTTACAATCTGTACATGATTCTGTGATTCAATATTTTCTTTCTTTTGTAAATCCATGCAGCTAAATAAAGCTGCTTACAATTTTTGACAATATTTTTAATTGAAATTTTCACAAAAATGAGACAATTTTCCTGGAAATTTTTGCAAACATTATGTCCCATTTTTCAGCCAGTTGTAGGGATAAGCTGAACCACACTCTTGAACCACTCCCAAGAAATAACGAATTTCAGCAGAAAACCTGAGAGAGAATGGCAAGGTGCAATAACATTGCCAATCCCTTCCATAGAGGGCAAAGATTATCATGACTATATAAAATGGTTTTCTTGTGAAACAAAAGAAGATAGGCTTCCTTCTTGCCTCATTTCAGGCACAGTGATGAAGTACAGTTTTCTTGGTTTGTAGCACCTTCCTGAAGTAATAAATCTTATTAGCATATGTCGGTGTGACAGAGTCAGTGTTGGTAGTTCTGTTTTGGACACCTCTAATCCATGCACAGCAGCTCTCCCTTTTCAAGATGGGCAGTCCCTGTGTTTTAACAAAATCTGTACCATTTATTCATTCTGTTCCTTCTACAAATCTGTTCTAGTCCATTTTATTTCAGTGGTATTAAAAGTTGTCATATTTTCCTCTCCAAAAGCTTTTAATAGTTTTCACATGTGGGTGTGTGAAAACAGGTACCTATGTTTTAAACTAATAGTCCTGCCCAGTTTCCTTTCCAAAACTGCCTGTCATTTTAAGCTTACTTCCAGAGAGCTATTGGTTAGCACAGTTTGGTTATTGCACTTTCTGTGTTACATTCTTTAAAATATAAAATTCTTATTACCTGCTAATTTGCTTTATGAGCCCTGATGTGAAATATCTAATGTAAGGAAATGAAAGGGCCCTTAAATACCTTATGATTTTGTTTTCACAAAGAAAACAAAACCCTCTTCCTATCAGATATGGAAAATGGAAGCCTACATTTTAACAGGAAAAATTAATCATGCCTCTTTTGTTTAGATTCTGTGTGTAAACTATTGGCAAATGAGAAAATGGATTGAGAGCAATGAGAAGAGGAATAGGTGACTCTCCTCTCAAAAACAAACTGGTTTTCTCTCTGTTCAAATGACACCTTCACGTGCTTGTTTTTAAAAGTAGTTTTGCTCACTTGTTAGAGTAGCTGTTCTTTATAGTAATTAGCTTTGCAGACAACCTCCTTGAGCTGTATACAGCAGTTCTAGATAGCACTATAACTACTCCTTGGTCTTCTATGGTAGCTTTGTAATAAATCAGTAGGCATAAGTGGGATAATGAAGTGAACTCTGTGGTGTGTCTCTGACATTTGACAAAATGGCCTGGATTCTCATTTACACTAAGGCCTCCTTATACCACTTGGGCCGCATAATTACATTTACACCCACTTCAAGCCCCTTTTATACTGCTCTGTCATAGTCTTAAGGATATGATAATAAATGAGAATCAGGCCCATTAAGTCTGTACTTTTTTATTTCCATTGGGCAAAAGTCTATTTACTCTAGCCAAACTTCCGATGACTCTCACATAGGTGGAAGAAAGCCTGTAAGAGGCCCTAGTGTGGTTTTGTTTTTTAACCCCCCAGTGATCCCTGAATTGGATTTCTGACTCCTCCAGGCTTCAAGCTGCTCCCCAACTACTTCAGGGTAGACTGTTTTGTCTGGTCTCTCAAAAAAGTCCTGCTTTTCCAATAACAGAAGAGTCCTTCAGACTAGTCCCACAATAATGTGGGATTCAGCTTGTTTCCTATATTTCCTAATATATATGATACATTCCTAGCAGGAGACCCACTCTCTTTGCTGTGAAGGCTTTTTTTCTGGCTCAGACCTTCGTAGGGTCCTTCAGTTCTTGCCAGACTAAGTTCTGCCTCTCAGGCTGCCAATAGAACCATTCTCTGCTGACTAGAGGCATGCTCTTCGGAACACCCTCACCTGTAACTGGGTCCAGCAGGAGCATTTCCTGTTTTCCTCTGGTTCTGACTTAACCATTTTCCTGTCATATTGCATGCAAGGATTTGGATGCCTCATCACAGTCACTTTCACTTTTTTTTATTCCCCTGATCCCATAGAAAATATAGGTGTAAGCCAAGCCTATCTCCTTTATTTGCCCGTTCAGTGGCTAGCTGTCATCTTGGCCCTTTGACTCTGCACAAAGATGAACTGTGCCTCTTCTCTCCTTGAAGCTATGGGCTCAGTCAGTATTTTGCTCTCCTGGAACCAGCCTGTGTGAGAGGTGCTTCTGAGGTGGTTCTGCAGGTACATTTGCTCAGAACTCGGAAAAGTTTGCCTCTCTCTGAACACACCTGTGTGTGCTTCCATAAACTTCTCAACTTAATCACACCCACAACCGAGGTGGCTGCAGTGCCATCCTCCAAATACTTCACTTTATGCGTGGACAAAACTGCTGATTATGACATCATCCATGTTTTATATTATTACCTTTAAATAATCCATTGATTTAATACTAAAGCATCCCTGTCACTGATTCCTACCATATCACATGCTAGCTGCAATATTTATCAGTTGGGGATTTGCTCACTGAAATTCTGCATTCAAGACACTGTGTTACTCTGCTAAGCCACCTCATGTTGCTATTGCCTTTGCCCTCATCTCCTACCTACTACGACTTGTGTTTTTGTCTCCTCTTGTTTTTGTCAAAACCTCATTTCTAAGCTATTCCGGGGCAAGGACTCTGGGTGACAATGTTGAAAAGTAAAGTGAGCAAGGAGACTTAATCCCATTTTCAAAAGTGACTTATGTGTTAGAGAGCTTAAGTCCAGTGATTTTCAATAAGAACCAGGTTCCTAAGTAGCTAAGTCACTTTTGGAAATGGGATGTAGATGCCTAAGTCACATAGACACTTTTGAACTCATTACCCTGTGTCTTTTGTTTGTAAAGCTCTGTACACTCTGCAGAACTCTGTAAGAAAATGTTCTGTATTGCGGAAAGAATCTAGAGTAATTTTTTCTGCACTTCATATGCAAAAACTGTGGCAAAGCTCCAGTTTGCCGAGGCTATTCATATTTCTTTTTTTTATTTCAGCCAAGACAGCACCCATTTATACTGCCGCCTATGCATGTCCAGTGCGGAGAACACTACACTGAAACAAACAACTCACAAGGTATTTCCTTTCAGAGATCTGCAGCTTAATGTGCCAGCAAAAGGGCTCTTGTTCATCAGATCTTGATTTCCATAATGCCATCCTCACCAAATGAGAGTTAGTATCACTCCTCCACAATAACTTCATAGTAAAGGTTGCAGCCGGGTTCTGTTTAAAGCCCAGTTTTCAAATTTATCTAAAATACACATGCACCGTTAGATGGGCTTGGAATTTGGCATACCAGTTAAGTGCAGTGGGTAGAGTTTATAGGGCATGTTTGGGGTCAGTTAGTCAAGGGGTTGCCAAGTTACAGGTCTCCCCAAATGGCCTGATTTTAAAATTGCAACTTTCTTATACTGCTTTTTTCTGCAGATCCAGTGAAACTGGGGAGCTGAGGGGGGAGTAGATCCACATAGCCTGTATATTACTTGATGGCCGTTGCTCTGTTCTAGTGCCTGTCACTAGAGTCAAGCTTCAGAAGTGTGTGAATAAAAAGTTGTATTTTTTGGCTCTGTGCAGGGTTAGCCTCAGAACGGTTGTCTGAGGAAAGTATGATGGCATGAATCTAAGGAGTAGAGAGAGATTCTCACAAAATATCCTGTAGCCTAGTGCACTGGCCTGGGTATGAGGAGACCATAAGTTCTCCTGACATCTGTTTGTATTTCCATGCACTGTTATTGACATACTTCTACACTAGGAAGACGCAACTATCATTTCCCACCACCCCTTTTGGCAGATGAGATGATGGAAATGTTGCACCAAGTCACTTCCACTAGAACTGGAAACAGAGCCCAGGCCTCTAATGTGACAGAGTCACATCTCGTTCACTTAACCACCCTCTCTTTTTTAAATGATTTTCTCAAAGCTATGTCTGCATACTGTGAGAGACACAGCTGAAGTGCCCGAGCCAATCATGTCACATGATGGAATCTTAATGTAGTGATTGTGTCTCGTGCGTGAGGCAGGGGCTATAGAAAGGAATGGACTGAGATGCAGCAGGAGTGGACTTTACCAAAGACTTCTCATGTGATGTTGGGCAATTGCTTGCACCAGAATCATTGGAGGTGGCCATCCTTCTGAGTCCTGTGAGATTTAGGAGGAAGGATAGTCCTATGGTTAAGACACTCAGCTGTGACTCAAGATCTGATTTTTTTTATATTCCTGCCTGTGCCGAAAACTCCCTTTGTGACCTTGGCCAAATCATTTAATTTCTGAGCTTCAGTTACCTGATCAGTAGGCTGTTTTGCTTCCTCGGGGGCATGATCAGCCTGCTTTGGCTTGCTTAGAGTTCTGGAGACAAGAAATTGGTTTGATGTTGAGGAATCTGCGACAGCCCCGGCCCCCCTTCACAATCTCTGCTTGCTTGGGGCAGGGAGGGCAGTACATCAAGAGGAGACCTAAGAGAATGTTCAGTGGTACAGTAGCTCTGGGACCTAGTGCTGCCCATGGTGGGATGTATCTTTAGATAACAGCTGTGAACCTGCTAAGAGGCAGATGGATGGAGGGGAGAGAGAGAGTTCCACAACCACTTCCTCTGCCTTAGGAACCTGCCAGAAGGTCTGGATCTGAACTGTTCCAAAGCATGGGCATGATTTGGATCTAGGATGTAGATGCAGCCAATTATACGAACAGGGTTCAACCTCCAAATGTTCCCAAATTGCAGGAGTGTTTGGATCTGGAGTATTGTTTTGATCCCATTTCTGACACAAGTAACAAACTACAGCGTGTGGGTGTATTACAACATTTTGGACTTTTTGGGGGGACGGAAAGAGCACAATGGATTCTGCAATGTGAGGCAAGGTAGAGAAAAGCTTAGGATATTGGGTACAGGAGTGGCAAAACAATCTAAAAGGCCAGTCCTGAGGCCACACGTCCTGCACGGATGTACACAAGGCTGCCTCTTAATCACTGATCCAGAATGCATTTGAAGTTTTGGTGGTTTTATTTAGGAAAGGTTTTGAGGATCGTGACATTGCATGTGCCCTTGTTTGTTAAAGTGTCCTTTTCTTTATCTCTACCATACACAGACAGCATTTTCCATGGAAATGAAGAAACATTCTATTGTAGGTCTCAGACCAGCTTGGACAGGTGTCCCATGGACTTCAGCTACTTAAATGGTAATGGGCCAAATGGCAGTATGTGCAGTGCCCACAGCATGAACTCCCTCAACCGTTCACAGAACTTTGTTCAGGCGTCTCCAATGTCCTCCAATCTCAGCATCCCAGGAAGTGATATCATGAGAGCAGACTACATCCCCAGCCATAGACATAGTGCTATCATAGTGCCGTCCTACAGGCCAACGCCAGACTATGAAACTGTCATGAGGCAAATGAAGAGAGGGGTTATTCACATGGATAGCCAAAGTCAATCTTTAAGGAACCTCAATATTGGAAACACACATGCTTACAACCAACCAGAAGACCTGGTGTACAGCCAACCTGAGATTCGAGAGAGACATCCCTATACCATTCCTTATGGGCCGCATGGTGGTTATAACAAACCTGTTGCCCCGTCTGACCAAATGAACCCTAATAATGCAGTGCAGAATAAGGCAGCAGCCAGTGCCATATCCCACACAGTTAGCACGCCAGAACTGGCTAACATGCAGCTGCAGAGCAGTCAAAACTATAGTACTGCCCATATGTTAAAAAACTACCTTTTCAGGCCACCACCTCCATATCCACGTCCGCGTCCTGCCACCAGCACACCTGACCTAGCGAGCCACCGTCATAAATATGTCAGTGGCAGTAGCCCTGATTTGGTTACTCGGAAGGTACAGCTCTCAGTGAAGACATTCCAAGAGGACAGCTTGCCAGTGGTTCATCAGTCACTCCAGGAGGTTAGTGAGCCCCTCATGGCAGTCAAACATCAAGCAGCTTTGAACAAGCGCCATAGTTTGGAGGTCATCAGCAATATGGTACGTGGTATAGAAGCTATGGCTTTAAAGACTTTAAATGCCCCTCTGCCACGTAGAAACACTTTGCGAGAGCAGGTGCAGCCAGAAGAGGCAGTGCAGGTGGAACATGCAGTTCAGCAGCTCCCTTGCTACCATCACAAGAAGACGTTCTCGAGTGCCACGATGCTGATACACAGCAGTGAAAGCGAAGAGGAAGAAGAAGCTGCAGAATCAGTGTCACAGATAGCACCGCTCCATGAAAATGTGGAATATAGTGCTCAGTTGCAAGCTGCTTTGGCTAGAATACCAAATAAACCTCCTCCTGAGTATCCCGGGCCACGGAAAAGTGTTAGCAATGGAGCCCTGAGGCATGACCAAGTAAACATTTCAGTGGCTGTAGCCAGGGCCAAGGCCATGAGGCCAGGGCCTACCAAGGCCATTAGCGTGTCTCGAACTGATCAAATGACAATGAATGGGTCCTCACTTGGACCATCTATCTCAGAGCCTGACCTCACGAGTGTAAAGGAGAGGGTCAAGAAAGAACCAGTGAAGGAAAGGCCTGTGTCCGAAATGTTTTCTATTGAGGACAGCATTATAGAAAGAGAGATGATGATGAGGGTAAGTATCTTTCTCTAATACAGAGGCTTCTTTGAACCAAAGAACCAACCTATTTTTGTTGTTTTTTTAATCTCCCAAAATGCGTAACTGAAAACGGTTATATCCTAAATAATGAAGAATGTAAAACAGCCTTATGCAGAAAAAAGAGTTTTTGACAGTCAGAGGATTAGCTGGAAGGTAAAAGTGAGTAAAAAATGCAGGGTCTGATTCTCCATTGCCTGGCTGCTTGTGCAGTCATTTAGAGCTCTGTAATTTGAATAGGTTTGCAATGCCATCACCAGTACGAGTGGAGAATTCTGGTTCAGTAGCATATTCTCCCTACTTTGCAGGGAAATAAAGCAAAGCACTGCATAATATGCAGTGTTAGTGCAGAGAGTCCACCCATGACATTTAGATGGCTTATCACTTAGGATTGCTGCTTTTACAGTGATGTAGCATATGCTTAGCCTACAATTTTACTTAACCTACATGATTGAGTTTTATGAGGAAAAAACTTTGGTGGCACTAGAATTTGGATTGCTGATTTTCTAAACTAGTGACTTGAAGCACAACAAAAGGAGCAATACTGCTAACTTGAGGAAGTAGAGATGCTGTTTTTTCTTTCTCTAAAGTATAGGGAATGGGAATCCTTAAATTCTCATTCAGTTTCCTAGAACAAACATATGATGCTTACTCAACTGCTTTTTCCTGCACAGCTGCACACTACAGCAGTTTTCAGATGAAAGTACCAGCCCACAACACTCAGTTAATGAATTATGCACATACCTGGCGAGCACAGTGTTTAAAGAGATTAAACTGATAAGAGTGACTAACTGAAATACTATTTTTTTAACAACTTAATTTAGACATCCTTCATTACTGACATGTCTTTTTGAAGACACTTATTATTGAGTGTCCATCTCTTCTGCTTGTTGTAGGAATATAGTACATATGTTCCCTAAAATATAATATAATAAATGGACAGATATAAAGTCTGATCTTCCATAGACCTCAATGATAGACAGCAGGGAAAGTATCAAACTATAAAGACTTAGTCATGGGCTTAACTTTAGAAACTGTGAATAGTCCTATTGAAGTCAAGTTAAGAAAGTACATATTTCTTTTTCAGGATGGGTCCTAGGGCAGAAGAAACTTTGAATCCATTTACATTAATGTGATGTCCAAGTGATCTGGGGGTGTTTAGAAAATAATACTAGCTTTGCTGTTAATATTCTTCATGGCAGGGCTATTAGTCAGCAAATAAAATGAGGTTACTTAATATCTACATTTAGAATGAAACACTTCACTATACCCCAGGGGATTTTTCAAGCTTGTTTAGAAAGCTGCCATTTTGTTGTTGCTGATTCTTGCATTTGAAGTAATGATTTAGAAGTAGTGAGAACAAAATTATTTGTTAGTCTGAAAGTTGACAGGCCCTCTATTTCCTTTGAGTTCTGCTAGAACAAATGCAAAAATGGATCTCTCAAATCCTGAAAACTGTCACTTTCTAGATCATTGATTCTGATTCTTGGGGTCAAAGTCTCAAGATGGACCACAAAGCTGTATCCTAGAGGTTATGTTATTCCCTACAGTATTTCAGCTGTTATTTAACAAAAAAAAAAAAGTTATAAACTTTCTGCTTGCAAAATATAAATTTTCTCTCACATGTAAATACTGCAGTAGTAAGGCTTATTAAATGTGTAGCATCCCAGAATATATTCAGTAAAACTATCTGAATTACATTTTTTGATCTCTTTCAGATATGAAGTGATCAAAGGGATATACATTGAGTGTAATTGTCTTCCTTAGCTGTAGACAGCCCAAGGAATTCAAAACAAGTTTGTGTGTGTGTGTGTATTACAGCATTTTGGACTTTTGGGGGGACCAAAGAAGCACAAAGGATTGTGAGACTGGGCACAGAGGATTCTAGGATGTGGGGAAAGATAGAGAAAAGCTTGAGGTATTGGGGCCAGGAGTGGCAAAATAATCTGAGAACCTCCATTCTGGATATTCATTCAGTATTAGATCAACTTTGTTCACCCCATCAACACAATGTGCATGTTTGCTTTTTAGAAACAAAGGTTATTCTCTTTTTGCTCAAATTGCTTTTAAAATGGTTTCCAGCCTAGTTCAGCAATCACATGACATTTCTACCTCTTTCACCATGGGCATTAAAAACTATCAGCTAACCATTTGTGAATTTGGTGCCGTGGCTGATCCTGTAAGCACAGAATTCACCATTTTCACTTTGGGACATTCTGTTTTGTCCAAGACAGCAGATTTTTATGAAGCTTTTGCCATAGCAGAAAACCAAACAGAAATTGGGCAAAATTACCAAATCTTGAACTGTCTGTAAATCTGGTAAAAACATGGTTTTAATTTTTGCTAGTTTCACCAGTAGAATGAGTGTCTTTATGCAGTTATGCCAAGGTACCTAATGGCAATGAAAAAGTTTGCAGACTGGCCCGTTCCAGAAACAATCCATTTACTATATGCCTGTGGGGAGTACTTTTCCAGCAGGAGAGCTTGGACCATGCTGTAATAGCAGTTTTCAAAAGCAGCTGTGATCCAGACAGCCTTTGTGCATTGCTTTCCCCAAAAATCAGGCAGGAAGAGTCGCCAAGAGAATTAAATGAAATATTTCCCCCTCTTCACTTTCCTGGAGTTGTGGCCCTCCACCTCTTAGATGTATCATTTCCCACTAGTCACAGAACTAAATTAGAACTCAAACTCTCCATACAGCAGTGTAATGTACTACACAGATATGATGTAAAGCAAGTTCTGTGCATTGCATCATATTAAAATATGTTTTTAAACATCATGAGATCATTCTTAGCATCCAGTATACAATGGGCACCATTAACAGCTGGACATTTACCAAACACAGTAGTTTAAATTTACCAAAGTATTTCTCATTCTAAGCATTAAACAAACACCTCAGCAAAGATAAAACTTGCAGTGGGGCAAGCGATGTATATTTTTCATGGTTTTCTGCTGCAGTAAATGGAATTGAACACTGTTTAAAACCAGTATAGGATATATTTGCATAAGTATTGCCATCATGACATGGTGGGATGATTCTTTATGTCCTGCTAGCAACTTACCATTACAGGAAATATGCCCAAGATTTGTATTTGCAATTCTTTTGGTAGCAAGTAAGCTATATTTTACCTTTGGATTGCTCCTTTGAAATTAAAATTGTGCTCATGTAGGAGTAGGTCCCTGGGGAATAATAGGAAGAATTGGAGGTTGTATTTGAATTTACTCTGCTAATGGTGATCATCTGCATTCCTTGGCTAGAGAGTTGCAGATTTTGGAGATTAAAAAAACATTCCAGTGTTTTACTGGCATTATAGATAACACAGAGATGAAAAGCATGCCTTTTCTTGCCGAAAGAATCTAGAGAAACAGAAGATGGCAGGCCTGGAGGCCCAGAAGAGGCCCTTGATGTTGGCAGCATTAAATGGACTCTCCGTTGCTAGAGTTCCAGTGCCTGAGGATAGCCAGGATGAAGTAGCCAAGGTGCCAATGGATGAGAGGGTAAGAGAGGTTCACAAAGTGCTATTTATTCCATTGTTTCTATCAATTTATGCATTTGAAGTTTTAAAAACTGGAAACTGTTACTGGTGGCCACATTGAGAGCACCATCAGTGATGGAGGTCTTTGGTATTGTCACTGCTTCGGTGAGGCCAAAATTTTGGGTGATGAACAATTGTAAGAGGTTCTGAATGCCCTCTGAAGTCCGTGGAAGTTGAAGGTGGTTTGCACCTAAAGGAGTGTTCAGCGTTGCACAGGATCAAGCCCTAAATCTAAAATATTGCACATCTCCTCTTGGCCAGGGAGGTTGATACACCAGTCACTCTTTGTTGTAACATAATGTGCTGAATGATGCATGTAGGTTGCTGACAAGAGCCCTAGTTGCAGTCCAAGAGACAAAAAAGATTCATTCTTAATGATTTCTCTTTGCATTTCTGTGTATGCACATGCATGCAATTAAAAACAAATAAAAATATCTGTGCCATTAACTGATTTTTGTGCATGGAATTTTGCACCTTATACAGTTTGTACAAGTAAATGACAGCCATTACATATGGTAAGCCCATTTCTCCCAGATGCACATCAGAGGTGGTTCTCTGAGTGATTGCTCATGTCCATTCAACTTAGGTGTGTGTGCTCGCCACAGGCACTGGTGCCGGAAGTGTTTCCCTCAGCAGTATCCGAAAGGGACCCACTCTGGAGCCCTCTGGAATGGCGCACATATGCTGCGGCATATAGGGCACTGCTGGCCCCCTCCACCCTCAGTTCTTTCTTGCCGCCAGCAATGGTGCATTGAACTGATACTGCTTCGGCTAGAGCTGTTGCTTTTCATTACTTCGAGCTCATTTGCCTCTTGCAAATATTACTGTATATAGATTCCTTCTAGTTTAGTTCAACCTATTTAAGTTAGATAGCCCATGCCCATTAGCGATCCACATAATAGTTGTTTACAGTTCTTGGTTGAAGGTCACATTAGGGATAAGTGCAAAATCTGCAAGTCCTTCAAGCCCAGGACGAAGAAGAAATGTGACATTCATTTGAAGGTGCTCCGGATGGAGTCTGCCCTTACCCCGATGCTGGAGCAGTGCTCTGATTCAGCACCAAGTACCATGACCTCAGTGTGCAGCGCCCTGCTGGTACCATCTATGAGCCGGCACCGGTTTCCTTCCATGGCTCCAGCCAAGAAGCCCAAGAAGATGGGGCAAGGAAGGTTTCCAGTTTCCCGCAAGGGAAAGGACAAGTTTGGGGTGGACCAAGGCCCTGTCTCGGGCGCCTCTTCACCCACTTTGGGATCCCGGGCTCCAGCTCAGGTCGAGCGGTGTAGCCCAACCCGCTCCCTGCCAGCTACCCTGGATAGTGGTGGAGGTCCTCATCAGCTCAAGGTGCTGTCCACGCCGGAGGCCCTCCGAGCAGTGCAAGACATTATTTCCCTCCCGGTGCCGGCCACTCCAGCCCCTGCGGGGTCCCGGGGTAAACCCGCATTGGGACCACCACCACAGTCTCCACCTCTCCTGCAGCATTCCCCATTGCGGGGGACGTCCCGCCAGTGGTCGCCCTCTCACACCCGACACACTTCTGACTGTGATAGGTAGAAGCCTCGCAGCCCCATCCCGTCTCTGGACTTCAGACAAGGGCAGAGAGGCTCGAGGCGCAGCTCGCCGGTGACTGGGCGCAGACCTCTGGAGGCATATGTCCCCTGGCAGGAATTTCGGAATCTGTGCCCAGCATCTCCGCGGCACCGGTACTGCTCCAGGGACAGGTAGAGGGACCGACGGTACCATTCCCTGGACCATCGCCAATCCCCCAGGGTGGCATCACTGCATGCGGCTACATCTTCATGACACCAAACCTGCTCTAGTTCCCTATCCTGCTCCACATCCCGGTACCTCTCGTTAAGCGTGAGGCATAGATCACTGGCCCAGGGCTGTCGCAGGACCGCCGAGTGCCACTAGGGCCCGAGGCCCCAATCCAGACGCTCGTTGAGGTCCGCCAGATCCAACTCCAGGAGGGGCGACCAGTACCGATCAGGACAGAGCCACCAAGCAGCCCTGTGTTGGTCGCAGGGGAGCGACTGCTTGGACTTTGGCTTCGGTTCAGAGCAAGGTTCCCTAGCAGCAGGACAGGCTCAGGCACCTATGGTACAGACTACAGCTGCAGCACTGCAACCTGGCCCATGGCCTCAGACTCTGTGGCTGGCACAGTGGTACTCATGGTGGGTTCGCTCAGCCATCTCAGGTCACGTGCTCAGTATCTGGAGCTTAAGAGAGACTGGCTACCGCCCTCTCCCACCCCACTGCAGGTTACAGGAGGAAGTGGGCGAGCAAGCCCCCGGACCACCTATGGGTGACCTACCAAATTGTTCTCCGATCCTTCCTCCTCTCTGCTTGCCAACTGCCTTTCTTCCTTCCTCCCTGCGTGAGCATCTACAACATTGGACCAATGGGTCCTTAATATGGTGGCGGGCACAGGGTTACATCCTTCAGTTACTTTCTACCCCACCTCCCCCTCTCTGTCCCTCTTCAGGGATCCCCTTATGAGAATCTTCTTGTACAGGAGGCAGAGGGTCTACTACAGCTGGGTGCGGTGAAGGTAGTTCCTGTGGAGTACAGAAACAAGGGGTTCTATTCCTGATACTTTTTAATACACAAAGCCAATGGCAGTCTGCGGCCCATACTAGACCTGCGGGGCTTGAACCGCTACTTAGTGAAACTGAAGTTCTGCATGGTCTCCCTAGCTTCCATCATCCCCTCCCCTGGATCCGGGAGACTGACACACCACCCTCAATCTGAAAGATGCGAACTTCCACATCTCCATCTTCAAGGGACACAGATGCTTCCTCTGGGTCACGGGAGGGCCCGACCACTATCAGTTCATGGTTCTTCCGTTTGGCCTAGTGGCAGCACCATGGGTATTTACCAAGTGCATGTCGGTAGTGGAAGTTTACCTCAGACATCCAGGTATCCAGATCTACCTGTACTTCAACAACTGGCTCGTCAAGGGCAACTCCAGGTCCAAGGGGATGTCGTGGTGCTGCTAGCCATGTGTCGTCACCTCAGCCTGTTGGTGAATGACCAAAAAATCGATGTTCCAGTACAGAGGATAGAGTTCATTGGAATGATGCTCGACTCAACTTCCCCCAGAGTGTTCCTGCCATTGGAGAATTCAGGGCACTGACGGACGTCATCGCGGAAGTCTCCACATTTCCCGTGACCACAGCCAGGGTTTGCCTATGCATACTAGGTCACATGGCAGTGTGTATGTGTGTGGTGCACCACGTCAGGCTCCAGAGGTGACTCCTGCAGCAATGGCTGGTGACGGTCTACTCCCAGTCCAGGGACCACCTGGAGAAGGTCGTCACTATCCCTGTGACAGTACTTACCTTGCTGCGATCGTGGACCGACCCTGGGAAAGTCCTGGAAGGAGTTCCCTTCATCAGCATTCCTCACTCAGTTGAGTTGGTTTCGGATCCCTTGGACTTTTGGCTGTGTGGTGCACCTCGGCACCCTCCAGACCCAGACGTGGTCCCCAGAGGACTCAATGCTACACATAAACGTCAAAGAGCTCAGGACGGTGTGCAGAGCATGTGCGGTCTTCCTACCTCACCTGTCAGGCAGAGTGGTCAGAGTCCTGATGCGCAGCACAGCCTCGATGTCCTACATCAACAGGCAAGGCAGAGCATGATCCTCGGCCCTTTGCCAAGAGGCACTCCTACTCTGGGACTTCTGCATTGACCACGGAATCCGCCTAGAAGCATGTCACCTTCTGGGGTCCAGGAACACACTAGCAGATCAACCAAGCAGGGACTTCTCCTCTCAACACAAGTTGTTGCTTCACCTGGAGGTAGCCGGCATGATTTTCCAGAGATGGGGAACTCCCCAAGTGGATTTGTTTGCCACCAGGCAGAACAGGAAGTGCCACAGGCTTTGCTCCAGATGAGGTCTGGGCAAGGGCTCCCTCTCCAATGCCTTCCTGCCATGGGCAGGAAGCCTGATGTATGTGTTCCTTGTGATTCAGCTCATCAGCAAGGTCCTAGTGAAAATCAAGAGGAACAAGGCACAGGTTATCATGATCGCCCCGGCATGGCCTCACCAGCGTTGGTTTGTGACGCTGTCAAGTTTGTCACAGATCCCTCCGTGGCCCCTGCCAAACCGACTGGACCTGCTGTCACAGGATCACAGCTGACTCTTGCACCACAACCTCACATTTCCCCATCTCACGGCGTGGATGTTGCGTGGCTCTACCTGAATGAACGGGCCTGTTTGGTCGGAGTCCAGAAGGTCCTCCTCGAGAGTAGAAAGCCCTCGATTAGGCAGAACTACCTGGTAAAGAGAACAAGGTTCTACTGCTGGGCGGCCAAGCGGGGCATCTCCCCTTCTCATTCTTTGGTGCAGTCGATCTTGGACTACCTGCTTCATTTAAGGAACCAGGGCCTGGCAAACTCTTCTATCAGGGTGCACTTGGTGGCCATTTCGGCCTTTCATCCGCCAATTCAGGGGCAGACTGTGTTCTTTCATGACATGACGGTCAGGTTCCTTAGAGGCCTTGAGAGGCTTTTCCCTCAAGTCCGGTCCCCATCCCCTCAGTGTGATCTTTACTTGGTTCTTTCTTGGCTCACAGGTCTGCCCTTTGAGCCTTTGGCCTTATGCTCCCTATCTCACCTATCACTGGAAGGCAGCTTTCCTGGTGGTGCAACTATTGGTGAGGCAAGTCTCCGAGCTGTGAACTCTGACCTTGGAATCAACATACACGATCTTCTGTAAGGACAAGATCCAGCTCCGGCCCCACCCAGCTTTCCTTCCCAAGCTGGTGTCCGCTTTCCACATGAGCCAGGACATCTTTCTTCCGGTCTTCTGTCCGAAGGCCCATGAGACTATTGAAGAGAGGCGCCTTCAAGCTTTGGACGTCAGAAGGGCCTGGCTTTCTATCTAGATCAGACAAAATCTTTCTGTAAGTCGACTCAGCTTTTCATCTCTACAGCTGATAGGATGAAGGGTCTCCCGGTGTCCACGCAAAGGATTTCTAATTGGATCACCACTTGCATTCGGACCTGCTACAATTTAGCTTGAGTCCCTCAGCCGCCGATCATCAGAGCCCACTCAACAAGAGTGCAGGCATCCTCTGTGGCCTTCCTGGCACACATTCCGATCCAGGACATCTGTAAAGCCACGACATGGTCCTTGGTACACACATGTTCACGGCCCACTATGCCATCACACAGCAGGCCAGGAATGATGCTGGGTTCAGCAGAGCTGTGTTGTAATCTACATGTCCGTGAACTCCTTACCCGCCTCCAGGGGTACTGCTGGGAGTCACCTAAGTTGAATGGACATGAGCAACACATCTCGAGGAACATCACTTATGGAAAAAGGTAACTGTCTTTTTTTGTATGTGCACAGAAATGGCAATGTACAAATTAAGGCCATGTTTTGAAAATGTGGACCTAAATTAATTGCGAGAAAAGGGTGACTATTTTTAAAGATAATTTTTTCAAAAATATACTTGAGATAAGTCCATTATGGAATCAGGATTCTAACTAGAAGGTTTTTGCTTTATCTAGCACCAGAATCTATAACTATAAAAAGAGAATGAACTAGAAACATAAAATTCTCTGCTGATTTAACTACACTGAATCAGACAGAGTTATGCATTCTCATACCACATAAAACTATGTATAGTAAGCAGTATAGCTCCAAGCAAAAAGACGAGAACATCCTAGTTTGTTTGATGATTTGTTCTGTATTGAGATAAAAATATTGCCCTATGATACTTTTGCAATTATTCTGTCTCGAAAAATTAATTGATGAGAGTATTCCTTTCCTTCTGTTAAATCACAGTGCAAAATCTTAAAGAGGAAATTGGAAGAGGGGATGGTATTCACCGAATATGAGCAAATTCCAAAGAAAAAGGCAGATGGGATCTTCACCACTGCAGCATTGCCTGAAAATGCTGAGCGCAACCGCATCAGGGAAGTCGTTCCTTATGAGGAGAACAGAGTAGAGCTGGTGCCAACCAAAGAAAATAATACAGGCTACATCAATGCCTCGCACATAAAGGTAAAGGCTTTTGAAGCATAACATGGCACATGAAGAAATGTTAGGGGAGTGGGTATGTTGTTACAGGGATGGCCATTGTTTTCTAACATTAGAGGACTTGCAAAAAGTCATTTACTCACATCTACCTAGGTTTCTCTAAAAAATGGGCAGGTTGTTTTACCTTGGACGACAAGGTCACTACATCACATTCCTAAGTTCAAGGCTTAGTGAACAGTCATGAATTGATGTATTTATTACACTTCTGGGACCTAGAAATCCATTGTACAGAAATTTCCTTATCTGTTGCAATGCTGCATAGACTAGCAGCTAAATGCTTGCGTTAAGCTGAAAAGGGCATTCAGCATATCTTAAATTTAACTAATGGGCTAGCTCTACCCATATTAGTTCACACCAATACAATTTCCATCACCCTGACCCTGCAGGAGCAGCTGGGCCAGTGGGAATTTCCTCCCAAGGGAGGAGGATAGGCAGTTCTTCCACCAGGGGAAACTTTAAATGGAAACGTGCAGGGAGAAGGGGAGTGCACTGAATCAGTAGGAGTTCTGGCCCCAGAGCTTCTCTCTTAGTTTTAAAACTTATGGGGCTTGATTTTTAAAATGTTGGGGTGTTAAATGCATGTTTGCCTTTTGAGCGTGTCCAGTACTCAAGTGGTCTAGTAAATCAGACCCCTAAAATAATGACTTTCATTTGGACTGGTCATATGAGCATTCATTTTGCCTTGTTTCAAATGGGAGTTTTGTAAAATGAAGTTATGTTACTGTTCAGAAATTCACTATATGAATGGTTTAGATACAATCTGACCCTGTATGCTGCTTGTAAGCCTGCTATACAGTCATTTTCAACTGTCTCAGGGTGGCTGCAAACTCATTTTTATCTTCTCAGTTTCTAATAACAGCTTTTCAAGGCCCCTTGGTGATTATCACTCTGTTCTGAGAGAAGTAGTGGTACTCAGTTCATGCCAGGCTGGCATGTGGCTGGCATCTGGCATGTGGCATTCCCATTGTCCAAACTAAATGAAAAAAAATCAAATTATAATAATAAATAAAACATTTTGTTCATTTACATCTTCGTGGAAGAAAGGACTTTAAATCCAAAGAGAATAGCTAATCTTAGTCATGATTTACAATATTAAATCCTGTTGATTCAAAATACCTTTCTAAACCAGGATCCTGGCAGGTTATCACTTTTCCACCAGAGTCCTGGTGGGTAACAGATACTGTTTTTTGGCATCATCTGCCATTGCTAGAATGATGGATTATTGAATCACATTTTTTTCCATCTAATTTGTGGGAGAAAAAATTTCTAACAATATAAATTGTGTCCATAAGGTGGTATCGGCCAGAAAAAGAATTTTCCCCAGCCAATTTTAAGAGTCCACCTTTCATCTTGTGTGTCACTATTGGACACACACTCATTTGAGATCTAGAGAGCATGCAGGAACATGCACTAATGTTTTAGTATCTGACACTCTGGCTCTTGCCAGTATTTTCTCCTTGAACTCCAAGTGGCTGTTACAGAATCCAAGCAGATGATCTTTTTGCTTAGAAGGTGAAATTGCATCTGTGAAATTTACCTCCGTAGCATAAAGTGTGTGCTTGCAGCCCAATACTCAATTTTTAATAACCTGCAGTCAGGGCATTAGAATGCAGTAAACATTCCAGGCATCACTCTCCCTCCAGACTATTTATGGTTCTATCCTATCTGATGCCAGGAGGCTGGATATTTGGACCAGAAGACAGACAGCTCCTATATCATTTTGATAAGATCCATGCCTGGAGGATCATGACCCCCTCCACCACAAAGTCTGCAGTCCCTGTGGGTTGTCAGTACTTCTCTGCTTACTTAACACTGGCCTATCCTGTCAAGATGTTGAGCAGAGTCTGAATACAGGGACACAAATCATAATTTAAGTTATGGATTTTTTAAAAAAAACCCTTATTTTTTGCTGCACTTAGAGCATAATCCAAAGATCATTGAACTCAATGGAAAAAGATTCCCATTGACTTCAGTGGACTTTGGATCAGGTTCATATTACACAAAAATGCAATCAAATAAAAAAAAACATATATTGAATACAGCTACATATACAAATATGGGTCCGGATGTCGAGTGTGTGAAATTTCAACTGGTTTTAAGCACTGTTCATCAATTATCTGCATTTGGCCCACAGATTGTAGTTACTATCCATACAGGAGAGTGGTGTATATGATTGAATAGGAAACAAAACAAGGAGCTAGATTTAAGGCTGACAAAACCTTTCCTGGTATATTGAAAACAATAATTTAAATATAGCTCAAATCATTGTGGCATCTAAGAGCAAAAGCCAAACATCTAAGTTTAGTGTTGTTTCAGCAGTACAAGCTAAACTGACATTCCTTTCCTAAAATTTATACAAAGACTTGCATCTCAAGTATGGTATGCACTTAGTTTTGTCAGAGTTATTGATTGTTCTTTATAGCATTGGCTGCCAGAACCTTGATATCTATAGTTGTGTCAGCCCTTATAATATCAATCTTTTTCTCTGGGATTTATAACTTTGTCAATAAAAAATTGCTCTGGGCTGAAACTTGGAATTAGAGGTCCCAGTCTGAGAGAGAGAGAAAATAAATAAATAAATAAATAAATAAATTATATATATATATATATATATATATATATATATATATATATATATATATATATATATATATATATAACTTCGTCAAAATAATGGGTTCACCTGGTTTTGTTTTTAAGCTGCTAAAGGTATTTCAAAAAAATTATGTTTAGTGACTTTAAATGTTCTTGGGGGTTTTTTTACCTGTAGAATTGAAAAATAGTTTGGATATGAAAAAAAAGTGACATTTAGTTGGTGATAGTGTTAAAATGGCAGATTTTTACACATACCATTGAGTAAATTTTAAATTATCTAAGTATTTTAGAAGATTCCGTTCATGGGAGGATTACAAATAATATGTTTTAAATGAGAATTTTCAAGGTGATCTAACAGTACATTTTAGTTATTGCACAGTATAGAGCATGTACATCTTGTTTCAAATATGCTTTTTAATTACCTATTTATATGCTGCAGTGCAAACACACCAAAAGAATTTTTTCAAGATCTGTTAGGTCAATTATATGTATTGGGAAAGGATTTTCATAATTTACTTTTGAAAAATTGTTAAATGTGCCATATCTGTTTATGATAGATTGCAACCACTGAACTGAAAACATAAATTAGCAGAGGAAGAGAAATTCAAAGCAAATTCTGCTGGCATATCAGATCAGTGTATTATATGCAATGTGTGGGCATAACTGGATGATTTGGGAACAGGCTCAACTGCAACTTTGAAATCTGATCCACAGAACAGGACTACTTACTGGAAATAATTTTTGTCTGTTATAAAAGAATTAAGCATGATCATATCTAGTGACATCAGAGGACTAATCAACTCTAGCTTTCCTGATGCAAAATGTTCAAATGGTGCTGACAAAACTGTGTGTTATCTGCAGTCATGCAACGTCTTTTGAAATGTATATAGAATCTGCCTAGTGCTCAGACTTTCTTTCAGAGCAGTCATTGACGGCCTGATGCAAAGCCCATAGGAGTCAACAGGAGTCTTTCTAAGGTACATCTACACTACAGCTGGGAGTGAGCCTCCTGTCCCAGGTAGACAGTTTTGAACTAGAGAGGCTTCAGCTAGTGCGCTAAAAATAAAAGTGTGGACATTGCTTTCGGGCTGCCCCTCGGGCACTCAGACTCATCCGAGGCTCACTCTCTGCAGCAGTGTAGACATATCCTTAGTGATTTCAATGGGAATCAGGCCCTTAAGCAAAGATTTTCCTTTTTCCATTTGATGCACTGCATTGTCTTAATTTTCTGCAAAACCAGGAAGAAGTATTCTTCTTTGAGGGCTTGCTCATGTCTATTCCATTCTAGGTGTGTGTGCGCCCAGGTGCACAGTCATTGGAGGTTTTTGCCTTAGCAGTATCGGTAGGGTCGCTTATAGTGCCCCCTTGAGTGCCACTTGGTATATTAGGCGCCGCCAAACCTATGTTCTCTCAGTTCCTCCTTACTGCCGTGATGGTTGGTCTTGTCTTGCATCGCAAGAACATTAGCGGTTCTTAGAGTCCGTTGTTCTGTCATCTTTGTTTTTAGTTGATAGGTACTTAGACCATTAAGTTAAGTGTTCAACTAGTAGTTTAGGAGTTAGAGTCCCGGCTGGGACTTCGCCTCAGAGCGGAGCATGCCCCTTTCCCCAGGCTTTAAGTCATGCTCAGCATGCAGCCAGCCAATGCCCTTTAGCAACTCTCATGATAGCTGTTTAAAGTGTTTGGAGGAGTCCCACAGAAAGGATAAGTGCAGGATCTGCAAAAAATTTCACCCTCGAACTCAAAAGAAGTGTTCGCTTGAGGGCCCTCCTCATGGAGGCTGCTCTTCGTCCTACCTCAGAGCCCTCTCAATCGGACTCCATGCGTGGCAATTTGGCATTGGTGCGCAGTGCACTGCCAGCACTAGAATGCACCAATCCACCCTGCACTGTTCCCTCTCCCTGGTGCCTAAGAAACAGTCAAAGTCGACGGGCCTGCTGGCACCGCAGAAAATGGGGGCCTTGGACAAAGGACCAGTGTCAGGCCATGTGTCCACCCTGGAATTGCGTGGGGGCACTGCTGCAGTCAGAGCCCCTAGCCCAGCCAGGGACCCACATCTGACTCCTGGGAGCGTCAGAGGGTCCTGACCCCTAGCAGGGTCATCTGTGCCCAAAGCGGGCCTGGCAGTCAAAGAGCAAGTAAGCCAGCTGGTACCACAGACACCAAGCCAGATGATGGACCTGGCTAAGGCCCTGGCATTTACGGGCAAGCCGGTTATGGGACCGCCCTCTAAAGCAGCAGAGCATTCCCGGTCCCTGGACCACAGGCGGTGATCCCCATCACCACGGCCTCAGATCCTGGCACCACAGCCTCAGTCCCTGGTTAGAAGACACAGGTTTCTGATGCCAAGGTCTCCACCTACAAGGCATGGGACACCTGAGTCACAACGCTGATCCCCATGGTATCGTCGGGCCTCCACCAGAGATTGCCATGGTGCAGTCTCCCAGGCATCTATTTCCCCCCACCTACTCGCCGGTGCAGGATCGTTTCCTGTAGTGGCACCAGTCTCTGGCTCCCTGGTACCACTCTTTGGGCAAGCACTGATCCTCGCCCTCTCTTGAACATCATTCTGAACCTGTGCCGGCTCAACAAGTCTCTCAAGAAGTTAAAGTTTTGCATGGTCTCTCTGCCCTCAATTATTCCCTCCCTGGATCTGAGAGACTGGTACACTGTCTGCGACTTGAAGGACACTTATTTCCATTTTTCCAGCCACCAGGCACTTCCTCCATTTTGTGCTGGTCCACCACCATTTCCAATGCATGGCGCTGCCCTTCGGTCTCTTGTCCGCCTCGAGAGTGGTTTTTTTTTTTTGGGGAGAGGGATAGCTCAGTGGTTTGAGCATTGGCCTGCTAAACCCAGGGTTGAGAGTTCAATCCTTGAGGGGGCCATTTAGGGATCTGGGGCAAAAATTGGAAAGTGGTCCTGCTTTGAGCAGGGGGTTGGACTAAATGACCTCCTGAGGTCCCTTCCATCCCTGATATTTGGGGGAGGGATAGCTCAGTGGTTTGAGCATTGGCCTGCTAAACTCAGGGTTGTGAGCTCAATCCTTGAGGGGGCCATTTAGGGATCTGGGGCAAAAATTGGGGATTGGTCCTGCTTTGAGCAGGGGGTTGGACTAGATGACCTCCTGAGGTCCCTTCCAACCCTGATATTCTATGATTCTAAGTGCATAGCACCAATGGCAGCTTACCTGAGGTGCCGGGGTGGTCAAATTTACCTGTACCTCGATGACTGGCTAATAAAGGGCTGGTCCTGGGATCAGTTGCAGCAGCATCTTGATCTGGTTTGCTCCACCTGTCGTGACCTGGGGCTGTTAATAAATGAGGAAAAGTCTACCTTAAATCCAGTGCAATGCATGGAGTTCATTGGAGCGGTCTTCAATTCTACTCAGGCCTGAACCTTCCTCCTCCTTGGTTCCATGCCATGGCTGACCTCATCTCGTGCATGCAAGCCCACCCTCTCACCACCGCTCACAGGTGCCTGTAATTGTTGGGCCACAGGGCAGCCTGCACTTGTGTCGTCCAGCAGAAGTGGCTCCGCCTCAGGCCCCTGCAGGCGGGGCTGGCTTCGGTCTACATCCCCAACAGACACAGCATGGACCGTGTGGTCAGGGTCCCGGACCACGTACTGTCGTCACTCACCTGGTGGCAGAATTCTGCATCGGTGTTGGGGGAGGTTCCCTTCGCAGCTCTGTCCCTGTTGGTGATCCCCATCTCCGATGCCTTGGACCTGGGGAGCCCACCTGATCAACCTCAGCACTCAAGGTCGTTGGTCGAGTCACGATCATTCCCTACACATCAACATCACAGATCACCTATCTAGGACATCTGTAGGGCGACGACCAGTCGTCTGTCCACACTTTCACGTCCCATTACGTGCTGACCCAGCAGACCTGGAACGGTGGAAATAACAAAATGTGTTTTTAAGTACATCAGAAGCAGGAAGCCTACTAACTAACCAGTGGGACCCCTGGACGATTGAGATACAAAAGGAGCACTTAAAGATGATAAAGTCATTGCAGAGAAACTAAATGAATTCTTTGTTTCAGTCTTCACGGCTGACGATGTTAGGGAGATTCCCAAACCTGAGCCATCTTTGTAGTTGACAAATCTGAGGAATTGTCACAGATTGAAGTGTCACTAGAGGAGGTTTTGGAATTAATTGAGAAACTTAACTGTAACAAGTCACCGGGACCAGATGGCTTTCACCCAAGAGTTCTGAAAGAACTCAAAGGTGAAATTGCGGAACTATTAATTATGGTTTGTAACCTGTCCTTTAAATCAGCTACTGTATCCAATGACTAGAAGATAGCTAATGTAATGCACATTGGAAAAAATAACCCCAACTATACATAACTTAGCTACAACAAATCAAGAGAAAGATCTTGGAGTCATCGTGGATAGTTCTCTGAAGACATCCACGCAGTGCGCATCGGCAGTCAAAAAAGCAAACGGGATGTTAGGAATCATTAAAAAAGGGATAGAGAATAAAATGGAGAATATTGTATTGCCCGTATATAAATCCATGGTATACCCATATCTTGAGTACAGATTTGGTCCCCTCATCTCAAAAAAGATATACTGGCATTAGAAAAGGTTCAGAAAAGGGCAACTAAAATGACGAGGGGTTTGGAACAGGAGAGATTAAAGAGGCTGGGACTTTTCAGCTTGGAAAAGAGGAGACTAAGGGGGGATATGATAGAGGTATATAAAATCATGAGTGGTGTGGAGAAAGTGAATAAGGAAAAGTTATTTACTCGTTCCCATAATATAAAAACTAGGGACCACCAAATGAAATTAATGGGCAGCAGGTTTAAAACAAATAAAAGGAAGTTCTTCTTCACACAGCGCACAGTCAACCTGTGGAACTCCTTGCCTGAGGAGGTTGTGAAAGCTAGGACTATAACAGGGTTTAAAAGAGAACTGGATAAATTCATGGAGGCTAAGTCCATTAATGGCTATTAGCCAGGATGGGTAATGAATGGTGTCCCTAGCCTCTGTTTGTCAGAGGGTGGAGATGGATGGCAGGAGAGAGATCACTGATCATTACCTGTTTGGTTTACTGCCTCTGGGGCACCTGGCATTGGCCATTGTCGGTAGACAGGATACTGGGCTGGATGGACCTTTGGTCTGACCCAGTATGGCCATTCTTATGTTCTTATGATGCTGGCTTTGGTAAAGCAGTGCTGCACGGTGCTAGACTGTGAACTCTGAGACTACCTCAGAAGATACTGCTTGTGAGTCACTTAGAAGGGAATGGCCATGAGCAAGCACTTGAAGAAGAAAAAACAGTTACCTAACTTTTCATAACTGTTGTTTTTCGAGATGTGTTACTCATGTCCATTCTATTACCCACCTTCCTACCCCTCTGTCGGAGTTGCTGGAAAGAAGGAACTGAGAGCGTGTAGGGTCAACGGCGCCTAATATACCAACTCATAAGCTCAAGGCATGCTACAGTCAACCCTACAAATACTGCTAAGGCACAAATCTCCAATGACTGTGCACGTGGGCATGAACCCACCTAGAATGGAAGAGACATGAGCAACACATCTCAAAGAACAACTATTTTTCTGGCTTCTCTAAAACTTGCTTTTTGGTCCCTGTTGTAAACTGGCCCTGCGGATGTGTGTTTAACATGCCAGCTATATAAAATCTTGTGGGTGTTTTTTTTGTTTGCCCAGCCCTTGTGCTCATGGTGATAAGAAAGGAGTTGTATGCACCCAAGGTTAATTTTTTGCTGATTTGCTGTAATTGTAGGATGGATTAGTGTGGAAACTTAAGAGTAAAAGGTTTTATAATATTCATTTACATTTAAAAATAGTATTAGTACAGGCACTTCAGAAAACTCTGGCATTAACTGTATATTTTTTTTCCTGATTCCTAGGTTACTGTAGGTGGGGAGGAATGGCACTATATAGCCACACAAGGACCTTTGCCACACACCTGCCATGACTTCTGGCAGATGGTGTGGGAGCAGGGGGTGAATGTTATAGCCATGGTCACAGCGGAAGAGGTACGTAAAATTATGTAGAGCAATTCCTTCTGAATGTGAGCAACTCTACCATTGTCGCTGCTTCCCATTCCAATACTATGTTTTTCTTTAGCAGCCCTTTTATTTTCTCCTTTTATTCCCCTTGAACACGTGTCTGGAGATAATCTACTGCTGTAACCTTTTCTTTTATAACTCTCTAGTATTTAGCTTGTCATTTACTAAAATAAAAAACAACAGCCTCCAAGCTTTAGTTCAGTTGTAAGACTTTGGTTTGCCAAACAAAGCAAAAATGTTTCCATTGGAATGAGTACCCTGAACTGCTCTTGGTTAAAATGACATTTATTCCAGCCCATCCAAGGCCAGTTCTGCATACTGTCATCCTTATCACTGAAAAGGGACCAGAAGCTGTTGTTCCTGGAGAAGTGTCCATTTAAAAAAAACCTTTTTATTCCTATGCCAAGCAAAACAATTATTTTTATTGTAATCCAAGAACTGTGTGCTATGTTATAAAAACTGGCACACGTTGCTAACTAACACTACATCCAGCTTTGAATCCTCCTGCCTTATCAGAACATGTCTAGTCCACTTTCTCTGACATAAACCAGTATCAGACTGTCAGAACTTAGAGAGACAAATCCTCTTAATGCACAGTTATGAAATAACCTACCTATGGGGAAGTTTCTTCTTCACCTATTGCAGTCAGAAGTTGACATATGCCCTGAAGGATGAGAGTTTTTTCCTTAGGTTTTTTTGGGGTTTTTTTTTTTAGTCTCTTCAATGCAGGCCTGCTCCGATAGCAATTCCGGGTGATGAATCCGTCACTTCCAGGACCGACTGCTGTGACCAATCGCGCTGGCGCACGGGGCTCACAGTGTTCATGTGTGCCTAATAGCCCTGCAGCCTGCCTGGATGATTTAAAAGGGCCCGGGGCTCCTGGGCCCTTTTTAAATTGCCCGGGCCCCTGGGCAATTGCTCCCTTTGCCTACCCTTGTCGGCGGGCCTGTTTTAATGTAACTGTGGATGTTCTCATTACCCATATAAATGTTCAAGTCTTGAGCTTTCTAAACTCTTGAACTAAATGATATTTTGTGGCATTGAGGTTCCACAGGTTAAATATATATATATATATATATATATATATATATATATATATATATATATATATATATATATATATATATATATATTTTATAAAATGTGGCATTTTAGATTTAATTCCATTCAGTTTCTTGGGAAGCCCCTTGTTCTTCTCTTAAAAGAGAAGATAAATAGAAGTTCCCAGTTCAGCTGAACAAATGGTTCTGTTTGTGAGAATTATAATTTTGACACTACAAGAAGAATCATTTTAATTTTGCTTTTTGTGGTTCAGGAAGGAGGAAGAAGCAAGAGTCATCGCTACTGGCCTAAACTTGGCTCTAAGCACAGCTCAGCCACGTATGGGAAGTTTAAGGTGACAACTAAGTTCCGCACGGATTCTGGATGCTATGCTACTACAGGGCTGAAGGTCAAGCATCTTTTGTCTGGGCAGGAGAAGACAGTGTGGCACTTGCAATATACTGACTGGCCTGATCATGGTTGCCCAGAAGAAGTGCAAGGATTTTTATGTAAGATTCCTTAATTAATGCACACGTTTATGGTCAATGAACATTTTTAAGAACCAAGGGAGCATTGCACGCTTTGTAGCTTCTGTCAGCCGAACTCATTGCACATGCCAGGGGCTCCTAGCTTCCCTCTATTCCAGCCGATAAGCTCCCTGTGTGCCATCCTCCAAGCTCCCTGTATTTCAGGGGCTCCCTGTAACTTCCCCCCTTCTCCCCACTGCCAGTGGCTTTGTGTACTCCTTTCCCCTCCATTTCCACTTCACCCCGCATCCCAGAATTTGTGTGCCCTTCTCATTCCAAGGCCCCCCATTCTTTCCCTCAAGGCAGGCACTGTGTGTTCACCCCCTCCCCCATATTTTCCCTTTCCCCAGGGCTCTGTCTACCCCTTTCCTCCCATGCTAGGGGATGTGTGTGTCCCCTGTCTTTCTATATGGTCCTCAGTTTCCCCCGACCAGGAGTTCTGTGCCCTCATTTCCTCCCTCCTCCATACCAAAGACCTCCATTTCCCATGCTCCCCATTGTTGTTTATCTGGGAGATAAGTCACTTAGGGTGTCAATATGTTTAACTCTACTGAGAGAATGAGCAGAGATGAGATAGAGTATTATTATGTTGGAAGTTGTTAATGGCTGCCATCAACTGGCTATTTGATCTGTATGTGTCCCCCATTTTTCCCTCTCAGTTCTCCATTTTTCTCCAAAATTGATGGGGTTCTAGCCATGGGTGCATAGAACATTCCCTGACATTTTGGAATTGACTGGATGTGGCATTCAAAAGTTATTGTGTTACATATAGATAGACAAATACAGAAATATCATCAAGTTGAGTGTAAGGCCTTCACAAGCTTGGCCAGCCAAGAAGGAGATCAAATAGGGGAGGTAGGGTCATAAAAAGAATAGGATATGCCTAATTGTTAGTCAGTCAGGGGCAGTAATCTTAACTCCTTACCTGCCTAGGAAGTGTTTTAATTATCGGGGTGTACATAGTTGAAATGTGGGAGGTTTGGGTGAGAGGAAAATTCTCAACCATTGTATTGACTTTTATTAATTCAGTACTATTCCTTACTACTTTATTACTAATAAACACTTAATACACCAATAATAGTAATGCTACCGTAATGACCCTAAGGAATGCACACCCCTTTTATTTAACTTTACAACTGGAGGGAATAATATGCAAATAGAATTTTCAGCTTTGCCAAAGAAGTGACTCAGGGTATTATGGTTTAGTAATGGAGTTTTCAGCCACCACTTTAATTTGGGCTACTCTACTTCTCATTGTATTTCCAAGCTTCTTTTTTGAAAGGACAGTCTTCCAACATTCAACTGCAGCAAATGGGAAGTTGTAAAAATTGGAACCTAGCTGTCCATAGAGACAGCTGGATATAGAGGTCATGGTTCACCACTGCTGTACACCTAATGGAATCACTTCCACTTGTGCAAAGTAGGTGTAAAATGCCACCTTTCTGATTCTGATGGCATTTTACACCCAGTTTGCACAGGTGGGAAGGACTCCACAGGATGCAATGTAATGGTGAATTAGGTCCAGAGACTTCATTTCTGCAGGTCATACAATTCCTGCTGGAATAACTTTGGGAGAGACCCAGACCCAGGTCAGAACCTGAGTGTCCTAGTTTGCATTGTGTTTACCCAGCCATCTGAGCCACTGGGATATCTGAAATGTTTATACTTTTAATAAGCAAAAAACCACTATTTTGGAGAGTGTTAGAGCTAGACAAGACGGCTTTCTGAGATCCTTACACTTTGCAGTAGTGATTACAGGAAAGCCACAGAGAACTGTATCCAAAAAAAGTCCTCTAATATCTGCTGAAAGACAAATGAACAAAAAAAGTAGAGACCTGGTTGACATTCTCACTCAGTCTACAAGGGAAGGAAAGAAAAGGGCAGATGGATGCTCACTTCCCATCCGCTACTGGCTTTGGCAGGCAGTACTTTCAAGGGGACTTAAGTGTTGTTTTTGATCCCAGCCTGTTAATAGCAGGAATTGCTGTAAGTAATGTCTAGAATCATCTGCTTTGGGGAACTGAGGATTTGGAGAGGGGAAAACAGAATTTAATTTTTTTTAAAAGAACTATTTAATTTAAGGGACCAAATTCCCAAGAAATAATTGACACCCAGCTGGTACTCGCTGGATTCAGTGCTGCTCAGTGCACAGTGGCCAAATAATTAGTGTCTTGTAGGAACTGTAAATTATTGTCACTTAAAAAGAAAACTGACTTTCTCATCAATTTTTCAACTTTTATGTGAAGCCATACAGGATTTTACAGCATAATTTGCATTTTATCTTACAGCCTATTTGGAGGAGATACAGTCAGTACGTCGCCATACCAACAGCGTGTTGGATGCTAGCAACAATTGCAATCCGCCAATCGTGGTTCACTGCAGTGCAGGTGTGGGGAGGACGGGGGTGGTTATCCTAACAGAACTGATGATTGGCTGCTTGGAACATAACGAAGTAAGTAAACTTCCCCCTTAATAATTGCTTTTCTCTTAGCTGGTCCACTGAGTCATTTACTACATTTGTGTTGGGGGAACCTAGTCATAAAATATAATCTATCTCATTGTGTTAGTGTACCCAAACATAGTGAGCAGAGATTTGTCAGTCGCTACCATGTGTACCTTGACTATTTTGTAGGTATTGTTTGTTTTTATTTTTATTATTTTAATATAGCACTGCAGAGATAGGCACTTGCCCCAAAGAGTTTACAATCTAATTTAAGATGGGTCTGTACCTGTGTCTTAATTAGTCAATCTGGAGACAGAACTGTGTAAAAGAGCAGCTTGAGAGCCTTGGAGAAGTGTGCTGGCTTCCAAACTGGTTTGAACTATTGATTTAATTCTCTAGCTTCTGTCTTCAGAGTGTTCTCGTTCTCTCTCCCTCTCCCTCTCTCACATTCATTGCTTTTGGCTTCTAGACTGGAGCAAAGCTCAGCTGCGACTCAAAAATAACAGGAAAAAAAGGTTGACGGGCCACAGCCAGTATTATGAGACCTATTACACAGGCTGGCACTGTAACAGACTGTCAACAACATAAAAGTTACAGCATGTAACTACTTGTTGTTCTGCTATGTTCTTTGTCATTGGGGAACAGTGCAGCAAAAACACTACGTCCTGAAGAAAAATATGATGTTGGTGTACAATGCCAACCTCAGGAAAACAGCTATTGAAATGTAGGGGCTTCCTTCATCGAGTGAACTGCTGGAAGACTTTAACGCCTAATATAGATATTAAAGGTGAAAGAATGCAGCAGATGTTACAAATAGACACACAACATCATGGTTTCACCTGTACCCCACAGCAATCCCTTATCTATTTCTTAAAATAGAGAATCTATCTATAGAGATACCCATGTGTGGAGGGATGAGAAGTGAGAAAATGCTTATCGCTCAAGAATGTGTGCCTATTGGCACAGAGGGACAAGTGCCAGTGGACTTTTCTCCTCCTCATTTGTTAAGCACTGATGATGTACCTCTCTCTCTCTCCCTCCCCCTCATTCCCATAATCTTCCAAAGGCTGGTAATTGCTGGCTAGTTAACCAAAATAAAAGGAAATGCCTGGTTGTGTGGTACTGCAGAGTATGCCACACAGTAGTTGCAGGGTGATCATTTAGAGGCACTGGGATAAATTCAGCCCTACTGTAACTGCTCTGACCACAACTGAGCGACACTAAGGATGAATTTATTTTCATAGCACAATTTAAATATTTTTAAATTTTTAGATCTCGTTTCAGCCTCACTCCTCCTTAATCCTTTTCCCCTTCACCCTCCCAGAGAGAGGGATTCAAGCTGAGGTTTGACTCATGGCTCTTGAGCTAGCTGAGGGCTGGGAGTGCTGCAGAGATGATAACGTGCTCAGTCGTTTGTGGTGAAGAGGCATTTCATATCACTCTATAGAAACCCCTCATACTAGTGGTGCTGTGGACAAATATTAAATAACAATCGTGCAACCCTTCTGGCCATCTTGGTGTGTCTTTGGCTTACAGAGGGAGCCAATTCTTCTGTGAGAAGAACGATTTGGCATGAGTCTGAGCCTTTGGAAATGGAGCCCATAAAACGTTGGGTGCGGGGGACAGTTCTTAGGGCTCTGAGGAATGCTTAGCAAGGCACTCAGCGAATATAGAGCTCTTGACAGCGTGGAGCGTCTTTGTTGACTTTAATCAAACTCTCCTTTCTCCTGAGTATTGGCATAATTAATGGCGACATATTAAAGCCAGTTTTTTAGTGTTTTTTTTCTTCAAGGCTTTGTAGCTCAAGAAAATGGGTTTAAATAGATTTACAGTAAATGAGTAGTTCAGTTTTTATGGGTTTTTTCCCCCCCCTAGTTGAGCTATTTGTTTTCAAGAAAATCAGGATGGATACTTATGGTGATTATCACATACTGTAGGAATAAAATCTTTTTTCATATACAAGAACATTACCCCTACTGTGCTTTTTTTCTATTTATTTTGGAGCAGAATTATTTCTATTGGCTCAGAAATAAAACTGCCAATTTCTTTACACTCCATACAATACCCCCTTAAAATGCTTTGCAGCCTTGGGAATTTGTCACAACCCACCTGGTAAATAGATAAGTTGTTATCCCCATTTTCCAGATGAGGAAACTGACACACACACACACACACACAGATTAACCATCTTGCCAATGATCATACAGGAAGTTGGTGGGAGCGCTGGTAATAAAACCAGATCTCTTGTTTCTCAGGTCTGAGCTTTAACTACAACAACATTATCAATTGCTCTGCAGCTTTTTAAACTGTAGTTTCTATGCTTTTGCTGGTGGAACGTAGCCTGTATCTCTCACTACTGTTGAGAGTGTGGACTTTTCATGTCTTACTCTATAGATAGTAACGTTTCAAATCAACAATGCACAGTTTCTAGACACATGTACTATAGTAATCAGCAAAGTCAGATCCCAGTATACCTGAATCTAGCACTGAGCTGGCACTCTAACATGAACGAGTGATCCTTGGTGCAGTGCCCCTTATGTGAGAAAGATGTTTGTAGTGTGGAAGGCAAAGCTAGTAATTGTTTTAATTCTGTATCTTACTAAATATCACCTTTTATTTATTATTGATCTCTTGTTGACAGATACTGTGGTGGTTTTTGAATCCAAAGATTCCCCCATTCCTGGAATAAAGTGGTTAAGTAAGCTCTCCCGAGATAGGTCGGGATGGCCTGTTGTACATCCTTGTAAGGCTGACTATAAATATAGAAGTTAGATGTGTGTGATAGGCTTAGTGTTACACACACACAAAATAGCTCTGAAATTAATCAAAGCCTGACCTATGTTGTGATGACACAGAAAGTGACTGATCACCAAATGTTGTTGGCCCAGTAGAAATCAACAAACTGTCAAATGCTGAACCTGGAATTTGGGTTGTGCAGGCCCAAACTGGCTTGCTGCCTTTTTTTTTTTTTTTTTTTTTTTTTTTTTTTGTCTTGTCGTTGTTCAGGCAAGTTCTGACATGGCTTGGCTCAACATGACCTAATTGCTTTTCTAACCATCAAATTCCATGCTGAGGCATTCTGTGGTTTAGTTGTGTAAACCCAAAACAGGAGTTTATGCTCTCATCTACACGTATTTGAAAATAAAATGAAAATCCTCATCACAATTTCTACTCTTGTTGGTACTTATGGGCCATTTATAACTACCCTCCAGTTAGGGTTGCCAACCCTCCAGGATTGTCATGTGATGAAACTTCCAGGAATATGTCTAACCAAAAGTGGCATCCATGTCTCCTGTAACAGCTCGTTTGTGGAATGGCATAAATATAGCTCCACGTTTAAAGTTGTGATCACTGGTGTTCCCTGTAAACTGCACAGCCGTGCAGCAATCTTGTATATATGGTGCAGGTCAGGCACTGCCACTCTCCTTTTCTCTGTGGTGGCTCCAGCAGGGATGTGGTGTAGCCCTTTAAGAACCTGTTTTGCTCGCCCCCGTCCCGCCCATGACAGAACGTGTGCAGGCGCACTGCTGGGGGAGTGGAAGCGCCTCTGATCTCAGGGATACACTGGCTTGGAGGAGGCGGTTGCAGCTCCGGGGTGCCCCTTGTGCAGGAGCTTAGGTGAGGGGCCGGACTGGGCTCTGCAGTGTACTCCCATGTGCACCATGCGCACACACAATGCCCTCTTTGCACACCTCTCACCACACGCACAGCCCCCCTGCAGACACCCACACAAACCTCCCATACACATTCCTCACTTCAAGTGTAAGCTTTGCCTAAGGACAAAAATATAGCGTCCAGTGCAGATTGTAACCTGCTCAGTACAAAACAAAAACATACAAATTTTAGAGGTAACATTGGTGATCATGTCAGTTTGGGCTTATTTAATTAAAATTAGGGCCCTCCATTGTTTTACGTAAAGACACAAAAATGTATATGAGAAAGTGAAAATTATTTTAAAAAGTCCCATAATGCATGGAAACCACAATAGTTTCCTAATACAGAAGGCCTCTGGTGGCTAAAGGCCGAACCAATTATATCCCTGTCCCTTTGCCTTAACCTCATTCTCATAATGCTGCTGACTTCAGCCAAAAGATTTTGTTAGTTCCAACTTGTGCTTCTGGAATGAAAAGTATAGTATAGCATTGCTTTAGAGAGACATGGGTTTTCCTCTTTCGGCATGTAAGAGACAACACATAACTGTTGTTCCAGGAACCTGGAACAGGGTCTATAGTAATGTAGAGGTTGAATGCAAACCTCTTGGCTGTTGTCTTCTTGAGGGTTCTTGTTAGTTTTATTCCCAAAATCATCCACATTCCACCCAAATGTGATGCTCCCCTCTCCCCCATTTGTTAATGAAAACAGTTTACATCAGAAATTATGAACTTGAGGTTATGGAAAGAATTATTTACACCAAAGGAATGAATTCCTCAGGTCTTTAAGTTTCCTGCATGAATAGTATTTTGGTCCCTCAATTTGGGCCTTGGTAATTTTGAGAGCTATAGCTCAATGATTTTTGAACTACTCCTCACATATCTGTTCTAACAAGTTACCCATGTTGTTTTTTTCTTCTTTTGCTCTCTCAATGCAGGCAATAAAATGCTAATGCTTCATATATTTTCCAGTGAATTCTAATGCTTCATCTTGCAAGCCTCTCTGTGTTTCACACAATCACACAATTTTCCTCCAGGGCAGACTGGAGAGGCCCTGGAGGTTTTTCGCCTTCCTCCGTAGCATGGGGCACGGGTCACTTGAGGGAGGATTCTCTGCTCCTTGAAGTCTTTAAACCACGATTTGAGGACTTCAATAGCTCAGACATAGGTGAGGTTTTCGTAGGAGTGGGTGGGTGAGATTCTGTGGCCTGCGTTGTGCAGGAGGTCGGACTAGATGATCAGAATGGTCCCTTCTGACCTTAGTATCTATGAATCTGGTTCATGTCCTGGGTTTGACAATTAAAGAAGGTCAGAGCATCTCTGTCAAGTGTCAGGTTTCTGGGTCTTGTGGATGTTGCCAGTGACTTTCCTTCTTTTTGGCAAGGAATTGAGTGGCCTGAAAAGAGGGAGCAATAGCTGCATCATATTGTCATGATATATTTGCCAAATCTTCTGTTCTGGCAGGAACCCAATGTTGTTTGGACTCTTGATTGCTTCCCGTGATTTGTAGAACCTTAATGTCCTTCCTCTATAAGTAAAATCAACCATGAATCAGAGTGCAAATGGCTACCATGCCTGCATGAACAGTGGATGGCAGAGAGGAGCTGACCCAAGAAATTAAATTTTGATTATTGAAATTCTCCATTTTCCCAGCATATGATTTGTCAGGTAACGTGACAAAATTGGTTAATTTTTGACAAGCTGAGTGTGGCTATATTTAACAAGAAGCCTCCAGGTAGGATTTTAAGAGATTGCTCAGTTTCCTGAATAACCTTTTACTACACATTCAATTAGTGGTACTATATGAGGTAACAGTGATACATAGCTGGAAGACACCAGGTGTTCAATGTTAAACCCATTGATGTTTATGTTAAAATTACCACTGTCTTCAGTGGAAGCAGGATTGGAACCTTGGTATCCTTTCATATTGTGTGTATAATATATATGTATATGCCTAGCTATAATGTGGAAGGCAAGGCCAAAACAAACTGTGGTGATTTACTATAAATGAGTTATCTTTGTTCTTTCCTTACACTTAGTCAATGGAGAGTTCTGGTGATGTTGGGTTTAATTAACACACAGCCTCACATCTTTGTCACCTTCACTTTCCAGAAAGTGGATGTTCCGGTGATGCTGAGACACCTGCGGGAGCAGAGAATGTTTATGATTCAGACCATCGCTCAGTACAAATTTGTCTATCGAGTGCTCATCCAGTTCCTACAAAACTCTAGACTCATTTAATCTCCTTAGAGATCCCAGATGCAGTATTTGTGGATTGGACTGAACCTTATTGGCAAGATAGACACATTCCTTTGACAATGTGTCTTTTTCATAGTGTGCAAATATTGCACTTGCTCAAGTTGCCTCAAAAGTAAGGAGTCCTTGTTCTTCAGGAGAGAGTGCCACAAATTATTTTGTACAAGGTAATTTATTTTTCATGGAATAACTTGTGAATTTCTTGAACTTGTAAAACTTGTGGTGAAGTTTGGATTGACATAACTGCTCTGCATTGCCATGTGTCCATAGGGAAGGTGATCCTCTCCAGGGGTGTTCTGTTGACCTGTATTCTGTTATATGGTTTATGAAACGAACAGGTCTTCAGGGAATGGCTTTTTTCCAGTAAAAACATTTTAGAGCCAGTTTTGTGGCTTTTACCATGAAAACAAGACCTGCTAAAAGTCAGTTAGGACTCTGTAATGGGCCAACTCCAATGATAAATACAGAGACGATACAATGCAGAGAAGCCAAAACATGCATCCATAAACGAATGAATGGATGGAAGCATTACAAAGTAAGCAGTAGGGTATTTCAGGCAGGAATGCTGGGGGTGTGGCAGTATTCCTTGGGTGGAAGTGGTTTCCATCATATACACGGTTTACAGTTTTGTTCAATGGTTCTGCGCACCCCCACGATAAAAATCGTTCCAACGCCACTGTAATAAGGTATACAGAGAGCTCGGATGTTCAAAATTTGGCAAGAATTACCCCTGCAGCTTAGTACTTGACAAGAAGCCATATTACATCTTAGTCATGACCTTTATTAATACCATCAGCCTTTGATCCCTTCCTAGATAAAGAGCTGTAATGCTCTTGCTAGGGCCCTGAACCCAACCACGCTGTAGTCAATAGGAGTCTTTCCATCCAAGCCTTAGTGGGCTTTGGATTGAGCAGTAGAAAAATGTCAGCCAGTTGCAGCCCAGAAAATCGAAGTCAAACATTGTTCTCACAAATGACCAACGCTTTCATTGTTGTCACAAGGCCAAATCCCACTCGCCTTATTCAGGCAAGGAATGTCAGTAAGGTCTAGACATCTCATCTCCAATTGCAGAGTTTTGTTTTCTGCACGAATCGTTGTCTCTGTCACTTAGATGGTTTACTTTCTAGCCCCTTCGTACAGTGCCATAGTGATCTGTGCTCTCTGACCTATATCTCTGTGTTCCGTTTACTGTCCTAGCTGCTGCCAAAATAGTGAGCTGGAGTTTTTACAGTCTGCTCCTGCCCTCAGATTCTTTCCCAGTCAGAGTCTTGCAGTTTGACCATATCACGCACTAGCCCTTCTGGCACTGGCAAGCTTTACTTTCTTAGCTTTCATTCCCCCAACCCAGCCCCTTGCATTAAATTGCAGAGGCCATTTGCCCATTTTTATCCCAGGTCTCTTTGTATCCTTTCTCTCCTTTTATTTATATTTCAGTAGCCCCTGAAGGCCCCAGTCTACTACATCACATAAGGAGAGAGAATCCCTGTCCCGAAGAGTTTACAATCTGAATAGACAAGACAGACAAATAGGGAGAGAAAGGAAGTGTTATCCCCATTATACAAGTGGGGAGGTGAGGTACAGCTACTTTAAGTGACTTACCCAAGGTCACACATGAAGTCTGTGGCAGGAGATGTGGGTTCCATTTGTGGCTCTAAATCCCAGGCCAGAATCTTAACCACGAGACCATCCCTTTCTTCTCTTTTCCCTCTACCTTCCCTTGATACTGGCTGACTGTTCCACATCCTTTGTGTAAGTTTCCTCCTCTAGGTCATTAATTTATTTCACTGATGCCACACGTTCACTGTGGATCACTTTGTCCAAAAGTGATAGCTGCTGTACTTAATTACTTTTTTTTTTAACAGTATAGCTTGGTAGTGCTGACTCGTAAAAAAACAAAGCCGCCATATCTTAGAAAACTTGGTACAATGGGTCAAATTCATATCCCGTGTAATGTACTGAGCTCAGTGGAACTGCATTTGCTTTCATCAGCTCTCAGTTTTAGCCCCATATGACTGACAGCCCTGATCTAGTAGTGCAGGTTCATGAGTGCACTCCCATGGCGACCCCCGGAAGCCAGGGGCAGGAGTCCACCTGCGTACATCATGCTGCAAGGCCCAAGCAGGCTTTGCTTGAAATACCAGAAAACATTAGAGAATCCAGGCATAAATGTAATTTCAGTCAAGGGTTTACTTCAAATGAATGCAAGTGACACTATATTACAACACTTGTAAAAGAAATGGATGGAAGAGCATTTTGGGTCTGGTATAGTCACTCGGCAGTACTTTTGATGGGCCGATTTTCTGTTAGTTTTGAGCAGAAAAAAGGAAGTTTAACTTTAAAAAGTCTACTCAGGCCCTTGCTATTACCTGACTGAGCTTGTACAATGTATAAATCAGGGCCAAATTCCACACTTCTCCCAAATGACAGAATTTACTGCTGTCATCTGTGTTTTATTTGCTTTATCCTGGCCAGCCATGACCCATTTTATAGCTTCCACCTATCTTCTCTAGAAACAATCTAAACTGGATGGGTACATAGTGACTGTAGGTCGGTTTAGAGCCATGCTCCCTAACCCCTAATCCGGAAACACCCACTGTAGTCCAGCAAGCAGAGCCTGCAGTGTGTCAACTTTATAGGAGAGCCAGGATTAGGGTGAAACATTGCACTCAATATGGTCACCCCCAGCTGCTGCTTTTTCAGAACTTGTCTCCCAGACTTTGGCAGCCAAATGTAAGCTCTTCTGTTTGTTCTGATTAAAGCTGTTTGCAAAGGCCAGGTAATTGTTTTAAACAAATGGTTAAAGGCTCACTCCTACAAGGCTCTGAGTGCCCTCAACTTCAGTTGGGATTGGAGGACACTCAGACCAGATCCTCAAAGTTTTTTTTAGATACTTAATTCCCATTAGGCACCTAAATAAATACCTTTGAGTCTCTGGGTCTGAGGGCCTTACAGATGTTGTCTATACTGGTAGCTTGGCATTTACAATAACATACCACGGTGCAGGTATAATGGTGAGAAAAGAAGAGAGAGTTTTCAGTTCAAGTCACCAAAGGATGGTTAGGAGAAATAATATATACCTAGTTAAACTATCTTGATATTATGTTTAAGAATCAATTGATTCTTCAGTCATCTTTAGTTTTTCTCTAATGCCTTCTGCTAGTGCCAACATCTCTCTTGTTAAATTAGCAGCAACCATTTAAAGTCTTTTCAGTGGCATCTGCCTGGTAATCGCACAGAGATGCTTTATATCTGGGAATCAGGCCAAGGAATAAACCTTGAAGCAAAGTGTATTAAATTAGTTATCTTGTTATAGCTTTTTGAATAATTTCCTAATGATGAATTAAGTTTGAACTCAGCGCTGTCAAGTTCCATTGCTCCATTTGGATTTGAAAGGTAGAAAATCAGAAGGGAAAATAATTTGTTCCTGGGTCGTATTAGTCAGATATCTTGGCTGAAATGAAAATGACTACTGCTACCTTGGATCTTCTGTAAGCACAGGAAAAAAAGTTATGAGAGCGCATACATAGCTGTGTTAAAAAGGAAGAAAATTCAGCATTGTTGTCATTGTGTGGCTTTTTGTAGTGCAAAGGCACATTATAGGTTTCTTTTAAAAAAAAATTAATTACAAAAGGCACCAAATGCCTTTCAACATTAGCAAAAGGTGCCTATTAATGAGCCAGAGAGATGGTAACATAACAACCACTTTCAGTCGGCTACTAAAATAGTAGCTGGAGACCAAGGTGACTCACTCTTTCCCTTTTATTGAAAGCTTGGTAATTTTATACTTTTCCTTTTTTCTGACTTCAGTGTATTTTTCCTGCCAGATTTTATCTTGATTAGATCAGCTAGCATCTTAGATGAACTGAGATGGTGTATGTCTCCAGAGCTTCCTCTCTAGTCCCATTTGTAACTGTAGCTGCATCATGCCAGGGTTTCACAATTGAGAGAGGTGAATCTACTCCATATTGTAGAGGAAAAACTGAATCTTCTGATGCTGAAGAACTGCAACTTTATCACACCCACGTTCTTTGGAACATATTTTCTTAACCTTAAGGGAAGGACAGGAATAAGCATTTTCTATCCAATTTCATTTGTTACAGTAGAAATGAAAGCATGAGACTTAAAGAAACAGTATCTTTTCATTTCTCTCCCACAGTTTTAGCATCTGGATCTTTTAAAAGGAAAAGGAGAATGAAAACTCTAGTTATATTTGTGGTTTTCATGCTGTATTAACATCAAAGCACGGGCAATGGGTAGTTTGCAAGAAACCACTTTTAAAGCATCAACTCCCACAAATTGAACTGCACAGCAACTTGAAGCAGTTCTGAAAACTAACTCCAAATAGACTTCTTCCAACTCTTGCCAGTTCCTGTCTGACATACTAGCCCATGCTATATCCCTGTTGATTACTTATGCTCCTTCATCTACTTCATAAAAGGGAATCTTGAGTAGATCAATAAGCCTGCATTCATTTTTTTTCTAGATAAAATGTTACTGATTAACAGCCATAACTTTTTTGGTTTAATATTAAACATTTTGAACTGCTAATAGTTAACATTGACCCCAAATTCCATAGTGCCCAATTCCCCAGCTCATAGGCAGCTCATGCTCTCAACTTCCCTCTGCATACCTGCCACAACCCACCATGCCAGCAGCTGGGTGCTGTCTCTTCAGGAACCCTGAACATGAGGTGATTTGAAGGTACCTGCTGCTGAATTTGGGGCCATTGTGCCATGCATATAAATGGTAGATGGGCATGTGACCAGGCACAAGTAGGGCAGGGTAGGGTGAGGCTCTGCATGCAAGAATACCTAGCTTCACAGTCTGATACAATGGTCTTTAGTGGGCTGGACACTGAGTTACATCCATTTGGTCCCTGGCGAGTTCCCTAAGCACCAAACAGGGTTTCAGAGTTGGTGGAATATAGTCTTGAAGCTTTCATACTAAACCTGATGTAACTTTGTATTGTAGGTGTAACGAATACATTCAGTTCACTCACATTAACAGTGGTCAGCTGTTGTTTGCTTTGTTCTGGATTGAGAGGATAGCAGGCTGTGGTTATTCTTTCACTAATTGCACCTGCTCACATTACTAACACAGTTCAGATATTTAAACCAATTTCATTGAAGGACACTTTTGCCCCCTTAGCTGTGGCTTATTTATCTGTTGTCCCAGCTCCAAGTATCATTCAGTATTTATAGAATTAAAAACATAGTTTTATTCATTTCATCTAAATTGACAGGAACACAAGTTGTGAAGTGTAGAACAAGTTGGAAATGTGTTGTTAAGTCTAGGTACTTCCACAGAGAAGATCTTTTAAAACTAGTACCGAAAGTGTATGTTTTGTTTTTTAAACCTTTCTTTAATCTCAGCAGCACACATTGACTTCTTAAAATTCTGATAGATCTCTTTTCAGGATGGCATGGTAACTTCCCCTCTTTACTGCGAGCCATTTTATCAGTGGGGATAAGAAGCAAATTCATGACTTACTGGCCATAACAGCTTTATTCAACAGTCTGCCTCTCAAAGCTTCTCAGGGGGTGGGACTATGATCGAATTGACTGTTGTCAGATCAAGAATCTGCAACCTACATGCCCAGGAAAGGAACATACTAGCATTGATGGCAGTTGCTCAAGGGAATTTCCTGTGCACTGATTGGAAAAGTGAGTGAGTCTAGGGTCAAATTCTGCGACCAATGCTTATGACAAATAGCATCATCTTCTATGAATAGTCCCAGGGCAGCACCCATTTAGAATCAGTGGTATTTCTTGTAAAGGAGGATGCTATTAATTGGGAGTGAGGGTGGCATAATCTGGTGCCACTTGAGGATTATTTGTAAATTTAATTTTCAATACTCCTTGTGAAAGTGGGCTTGAATGAGCTTGTCAGCCTGCTAACACTGATATGGACTCTGTCAACAGGATCAGGCTCATTGGTCCAAATTCTGAATGAGGCAGAGCATCTGCAGTCCCCACGGCATCAATGGGAGTTTCTAGGGCCTGACTTCTCCTAGAATTTTTCATGAGTTTAGATATTGACTTTAATGAAACAAGACTGGACTGCTCATTTGATGGGAGAGAATGGCTTGGCTCCTATGTATTCTGGAATCAGAAGCTTGAGGCTTTAGGGTAAATTCTTTTAGGAAGTTTTGTTTAACCTTTGTTAAATATTAACTGTTATTTACCAGACAATGTGTGTCAAAAATACAAGTATTTATATTCATCCAATTCTTCCAGCAAATAAAACCGTAACATGCTCTACCTGAAACCACTATGAATTCCCCAGCCTATCCGTGCATTTGCCAGTTGATCAGTATTTCATTGTATACAAAGGATAGCTTTTCTGCATCTGATGCATATGCAACTCTCCTTGTGTGCTTTACAAGCACAAGAACTACAGGACTGTGCACCTTGGCAGCAAATGGAAATTTAGCAATATACCAGCAGCCCTAACTGAACAATCCCAGGACCATTTCAAAATAGTGGAAATAAAACTAACATTTCTAAAAACAAATCAAATCTTTAAAATTTGCAATTTATTTTAATGTCAATATTCACCTATCTAGGGCCCCAGTTCAGCAGTCCTTATACAGGTAAGAGTCCTAATCAGCTCAGGAGGATTGGTGCCTGAGTGAAATGGAGAGGAATTGATTACCTACTGTTGATATTTTTCAAAGGAAAAAAGTTTACACATGTATAATTGTATGGGACATGTGTTACATGACATAACATGTTAAATTAGTTTTACATCACTGGATGTCCTATTTTACTTCAGTATTTCAATGCTTGCTTTTGTATTTGTTCTGTAACTCTGTACATTACAGTTAAGTCCAAGACAATGATTTAACGATTTCTCAGCCTCATGGTATGTATACATTTTGTAGACAATTGAGGTCAATTCCCCTCCGCCCCCGTTTAATTCAAGATGAATGGCATACTCATTTTATACTATTGAAAGTCTTTTAAAAAAAAACTATGCATGCTATTTTATATTTTAATGTATATTATTCATATCAGTACATAAGCTTATGCTTATCAGTTTTATCTTGTGTATAAAACTGATTACTTTTGACAGTATTTTTGCACTGTTTCTCTTCTCTTTATAAAAAGAACTACTCAGCATTAGATGACTGCAATAACTTTTTTACATCTTTCACTGCCTTTGTGTAAATAGTTTCCTATATGCCTTTTCAGACGTGAGACTCGTGACTCACTAAGCATCTTTTTTTGTAAAAGATTGTCTATCCTTTGTATTCATAGTATGCAATAAACTTTTTTCCCCCCCTAAGGAAATTCACTTGTTTTCCTTCCTGTCTAGCTTAAGGTTTTAAACTTGCACCCTTCAGTGTAGTATTTGAGCACCTCCAATGTTTCTTAGGTTGGCACACCAAAGGCCTTAGTGGACGTCAAAGAATTTTCTATTCTTCTTCCTTCCCTGACTCCCTGCTTGGGGTAGGATTATAAACATTGGTAGTGGTTGTCAACATCATTCCAGTTATGGTGGGAAAGCCCTATAAAAGAGAGGTAGTGTAGCAGTTCTTGAAAGTGGTCACACTGGATTAGTCTAATCTTCTCGTGCTCAGTCAAGGACAGTGGAGAGGGGAGGTGGAGTGTCATCCTGCATTGTGTGCATCACTTTGGATTTTTCTGTCAATTAAGGCAGCTTGCATCTACACTAAAATGTAGCTCCTACTGCTATAACTGACTTAACTCCAACTCTTAGGTTGACGTAGTCTCACTGTAGCACTAAGGTTGATGTAGCCTCAGACGCTGTGTTGCTTAAATCAGCGCGAGTGCTCCTGGTGAGGACATGCACCACTGACACATGGAGTGTAATGTAGACATGCAAAAGCAATTTTAATTGCTGCAGTGGTTGTAAGCTGATTAACTTAGGTAGACTTAATTTTGTCATGTAGACTTTCAGAAAGGACTTGAAAAACAAGCCTGCTTACACAGGGTGGAGAATGAAGGCAGGCAATCAGCCCTGGAACTGAGGGGAAACTGAGGCAGCAGCTAGCCTGACGCCAGACTGGATAGGTGATGTGCTGCTACAAAATAATTACCATCTCAGATTTCTCATGCTTGCTCTGCAAGCTGTAACAATGGTACAATATGTTTATGTAATTTAACTCCATAGCTGATTGACTTTAAATGTGTAACAGAGGGAGAACCCTGGATTCTTAGAGACAAGAAACCAACCCCCCTCTGTCCATCCATTAAAAACACACCCTGTGTTTCAATTTGAGTTTCTTTTGGAGGTGGGGGAAGGGGTGCAAGTTGGTCTCCAACTCAGCATCTGACAGGGATGTTCTGGCAGCAGCTCCCTGTGATCTGGACACAAAAGGGCTTCTCTAACAAGGCAAGGTGCTTCCACTTCAGACCAGCTCACTTTACCTCCAGCCCGTGTCCCTGCTCTAGGCACTCCCCAGCCTAAGACTGTCTATGGAACCCTGTGAAACCAGGGTTCCAAAATAGCAGCAATTTATGGCACCTTCCCTTGTGGGTTCAGCGTGAAGGAGAATCCAATGTCTTCACCCTCCAAACCCATGGAACTGAAACCTTAGCCCCTGGCCCATGTGAGGTTAACAGAGGGTATACTCCAGCTTATGCCCGAGTAGACAAAAGCCTACCTCTGTAGAAGCTGCTACTGTGCCTACAGCCACTCTGAGTTGAAGTAAGATTGGGGTGGGAGCCTACAATCCAGCACCGATGCACTGAGCCTGGGTCATCAAGCTCTCAAGCTCAAATGTTTAAATGGAATAAAATTGGTAGGAAGAGACATTTTCAAACTCCTTTAAAAAAAAATAGTAGTACTGGAAACAGTGGATATAGGAAAAGCAGCTGCTTTCAATATTTAATTCTACAGAGAGTAAAAACGTTTGTCACAAGATTAGGGCATGCACGAAGCAAACAAGTAGGGCCATGACAATGTACGACTTTTACTTTCTTTCTACAGCTAATACATTCAACTTTGTAGAGGAAAAAAAACTGGTCTTCTGCACATGAGCTGTGTGAAACCATGACATTTCCTTTTTTAAAAAAGCATTTGAGAATTTGCAAAGGCTCAAGATGTTTTGCATAAGCCTTAGAGAATGCAAGATACAAGGCCCAAGTGCACGTTTGTCATGCCACTTATATTACAGAAGTGCTTTCATAGGACAGCAATTTTCAAAGCACTCTTGTAGGTTTGCTAGCAAGGCTTTTAAATAAAGGTAGCAGGACTATGTAGATTCAGAGGCTCAGTGGTCCTTGAATTCGTTTTTGATCTCTGAAATGTATGGATGATCCTTCCCATGTGCTACTTCCATAATAGCAATTGCCTGTGAAAGGAAAAAATATTCATAGTTGGCATTAGGCTAGAAGTAATCTCCTCAGGAGTGTGGAACAGTGACACCTCTTGCTCTTATCCCTTTAAAGTCATCTATTCCATAGGAAACCATATGAATTTCATTTGATAGAATAAGTTTTACATTTGTACTGCACTTTTCACCCTACAGGATCTCAAAGCATTTTTCAAAACTATGTACATACAGCACCACTGAAAATGCTGCCAACTCTAAGATAGAAAGCTGCAAGCTAGGGAATAGAGTAGAGCAGAGGTTCTTAAACTTCATTGCTCCGCCACCCGCTTCTGACAACAAAAATTACTACATGACCCCAGGCAGGGGCACTGTAGCTTAAGTGCAGGGGGAGGGGTGTGTGGGGGGGGTTAAGCCTGAGCCCCACCACAGGCAGATGGGGCAGCCAAAGCCCAAGGGCTTCATCCCTGGGCAGGGGACCTATAACTTGAGCCCCACCACACCAGCCCTGGAGACCCCATTAAAACAGAGTCGTGACCCATTTTGGGTTCCCAACCCCCAGTTTGAGAACTGCTGGAGTAGGGAATATTTTGACAGCTGTTCCAGAGCTATGAGCTCAACTCCTCTCCTATACCCATGGTAAATTGCGTGGAACCCAATTTATCTGAGCAAGTCAAGAGGGCTTCAGCAAACAGACCAGGATCAGACGTTTCAAGTCTGATACCTTGGACCACTAAGCCACTCCCACCAGCACCTAATCAAGTAATCAAACCACACATCAAAAAGGAAAATAGCGCTGAGACTTAGGCATTCATACTGCAATAAAATGCAGAGGATCTACTCAGGGTAGACAAAACCAATGGTGCTATTGTCCAAATTGCTTTAGAGTGTGTGTATTACACCAATAGAAAAATTGGGGTTTAAAGTGAGAATTGAGGGAGACTATCCATCTGGCAAAGAGCAGCAGAAAAAACAGCCTTAGGTGCAATAACAAGGACAGAGAAGAAAGTGAGACTGGAGAAGGAGTGGAGAGCACAGATATGTGGATGGAAATAGTCAGGGGAGAGTTTAAGACCAAACTTTGCCAAGGACGGAAGCCACCATGGAGCCAACGGTTTTCAACAAAATCTAAACAGGAGCCATCTCCTTGGATTTGACCACCACTTAGGATACAGTTTGGCACACAGGTCTTCTGTGTAAATTCTCTCGAGTTGCCCTGCCTTGGGTGGTCAAAGTAGTAAATCTCTTCCTCCAAAAACAGGCGGTTCAGAGTCCACATGGGTGATGGTTGCAATTCCTAGAAGCGTCAGATTAGCAGACTTCCTCAAAGTACCATTCTTTCACTAATACTGTTCAATGCATACATCGATGACTTGCCAGCAACACTCACACACAAGTTTATCTATGCCGATGACACTGGCCATAGCTATCATGCTCAATCTTTCTCAGAAACTGACATGGTCCTGAATGAGAATATGAAGCTCATGGCAGACTACTGTAGTCTGACACCTGCAGCCAAGCTCTTCCAGTTTCTATCACCTTTCATCTGCATAATGCAAGCCCATGCCATGAGTTAAATATATTTTCTTAAATGTCCAACGCCTGCAGTGCAACCTAAACCCTGTTTACCTTAGCATGACACTGGATAGGTCATTGATGTACCACAACCACTTGAAGACAGCAGCCAAAGTTAGCCCTTGGAACAACTTGCTCAGAAAACCGGCCAGCTCAACCTGGGGTGTGAGCGCCCAGACGCTTAGGACATCAGCCCTTGTCCTCTGCTATTCAACAGTAGAGTACCGTGCTCCTGTCTGGTGTTGCTTGTTTCACAGAAGGCTGCTCGATGTAAAACTTAAAAGCTATGTGCATTGTTACCGGGACTTTGTGCCACTCTGTTGCCATAGCTGCCAATACTTAGTAACATACCACCACCTCATATTCATTATGGGGGGCTTCTGGCCAAGATCAGTGAGAACAGCAACTTGCCTCTGTACTCAGACCTCTTCAACCACCTTCAACTCTTTGCATGTCTTATAGACACCCTTTCTGGTCACTTATGCCACCACAGGACATGACTGTGGAATCTGCTTGGCATAACAAGTGGGCAGTGTTAACTGTCATTAATCACACTCTTGTCACTGAACCCACCACCTGCCCACCTGGTTTTGACCAAGGCACCTGTGGTCATTCCTGAACTGGACTTGGGTAATTGTGCGGCCAATCTCTTCAAATGGTGTTTCTGTAACGACCTGCGATGTAGATGTGGTCAACTTCAGACTGTCGCATATCCTTGACGAGTGCCTGCTGACTAACTTTGACTGCGGGCTCCCGGTTCTTCACCAGGCTGGTGACAATGCAATCAAATGGCTAGGCACACTGTGCATGGCCTGAGAGACCATGAAGTAAGAACTCACAACATCTTAGAACCCATTTTACCGAGGGAATATTTACTAGGATTATCCCCTACTGGTTTTGGCTTTAGAAGATTTAAACTTCCACCTGAATAGCACCAACCACCTGTGCTTTCCCATCTCACTCAAAGGATGAAATCTAAAGATCCTGTCTGAGCTATTTCCAAAGAGATGTGAAAAGACAATTGGTTTGTTTTCTAATAAGTCTCAAGATGCAGCACCACTATCTGGGATGCTTTTGCCAGTTTGTTCAAGTGTTCCTGTAGGCTATTTTTGGAAATGAGTCTTTAGAAAAAGATATTTATGTTGGGAAACTGACTGTCAACAGATTTTCCTGCATTGTTTGTATTCTGACCAACATTAAATTGTTTAAAAATACATTTAAAAATATGTAATTTATGCAGGCTCTTGTAGGCTGGAGGTCTCCTTTAATACTGGCTCAAGTCTGTCTTACCTAAAATAAACCTCTACAAAAATCAGGAAATTCCAGGCCAAAGTAACAAAAACAAAAAGAGGTTAAGGAAACCAAAAAGGTATTTACTTGTATCAAAGAGGGTACACAGCCAAAAACAACAGGGGGAAGAAAGGATCATGAAACACACTACAGATTAGTAATGGGAGGAGAGGAATCAAAGTAAAATGTCAGGGGTTTGCTATCACAGCACACTATAATCTATCATATGCATTAAAAATTCAACCCACCTAATGAAAATTAATCCACCTGTATCCTATTCCACAATGAGTGAGAGCCAGAAACATGTTCAGTTTTTGAACAACTCAACAATATATGAACCATAGAAATAAAGCATGTAATGCTTCAGGGGCCAGGACGGGGGGGGAAATGGGTGGAAGGTAGATACATAACAAGGATGTAAATGAAATGCAACTGCACCCACAGTTACTTCTCTAGCTGAAGTGGAACTCTGACTCAATGAAGGGAATAGGCAGGGAACATGACATACATACTGTACTATTTTGATTCTGAAGTACTAAAGTTAATTGTGAAAAGATCAGGAAACACCTGCTTTGCATAACAGACAGTGAAATGATGTAACAGCAGTTGCATTGCATCTTTATAACAAATACACATTGAATTAAGGAAAGGATGAAAATCAAGTAACTAAATACAAGCCATGATAAGTTTTCTAGCAAGTCATTCATTGGTTAAGAAATGGTAACACTTCAACAATCACATGCCTAGCTAAAATTGTTATAGTTACTGGGTAAGGGTGGAAATACCTTTTTTAGAGCTGTAACTCCAGCAGTTCTGTTTTCAAGTCCCATATAAAGCCTCCCTAACTTCAGCCACATGGAGGCAACGTTCAGAGAGTATAAAGGATAATGCTTACTGCAAAAGAAAAACTTGGCTTAATCAGATCCTGCAAAAAGTTTCCACAATATTTCCCCACAACCCCTCTCCCTGGCTCTAGGTGTGAGAAGCTGGTTCCTTCTCCCTGCACATTCAATCCTTGCACACTCTGCTGTGCTTGCCATGAGTTAATATCTATTGTTTGTGGGATGTGGACACAACTGGGAATTGGACTGAGACCACAACGTTCATTTCACCCACCCCAGGCCTCTGAACAGCCATCAGGTGGCAGTGACTCGCGGTCACTGGATTTAATCTGGCCAACAAAAAGGGTGAAAAAGCTCTGTATCATTACCAATTCCCGGAGCCAGCCCTGCTCCTAAGCACCAAGGATTCTTTGTATTCCAAAGGCACGCAGTCAGCATTGTGTGTGTATGTGGGTGACTGAGGGGGGTGTACAGAACATGTATTTGGAATGCAGCTCTACAGTTGCTGCAAACTAAACTGCAGGAGCTGGGTTCAGCAGCTGACCTGGAATGCCAGTCTCTGAGCCAGTGGAAGCTGGGCAAGTCATAAGGATGATAAATACTATTCAGGCCCCGGGGCGAAAGAGAGAGCCAGCACAATCACAGCTCCCTGCCAGCTGATCTATGACTTTACACTGGCATCCAGAGGGAAAGGTTCACTTGCACTCCCTCAGCTGGAGAGCAAATTACACCTTTCGATGAGAACTTCCTGGGGAGACCTGTGGCAGGGTCAGACCCATGCATAATCTACTATCTGTAACAAGCGGAAGCATGGCCCAGAAAAGAAACCAAACAAGGGAGATTCTTTGTTTTCCTCTCAAAGGTAACATCTGGGTGGCTCTAGCTGGGTTGGGTTGCACTACCCTGTCTCGATGCAAGAGCCCTGAGTTTGCACATTCTCTCAGGCTCCATGGGAGAGGTAGCCAAGAACATCAAGGACTTGACAAGCTCAGTCTGGGAATCAGGAGAAGCAGAGTTCAAGCTCCCTCTGCTGCCCAGTCCATTCAATGGAAAAAGAGCCTTGTTGTAGCCATTTACCACGGGGTGAAGAATTAAATGAACCAAAAGGACGACTGGAATCTCTATTAACATGCAAGGGCCAGGATATTAACTACAGTATTCAGACAAGGGTAAGATTAAAAAACTACTCTTAGGCAAACTATCAATACAATAAAAAAAGGAGTACTTGTGGCACCTTAGAGACTAACAAATTTATTAGAGCATAAGCTTTCGTGAGCTACAGCTCACTTCATCGGATGCATGCTGTAGCTCACGAAAGCTTATGCTCTAATAAATTTGTTAGTCTCTAAGGTGCCACAAGTACTCCTTTTCTTTTTGCGAATACAGACTAACACGGCTGCTACTCTGAAACCTATCAATACAATATTAGAGATGACCACATGTTTCATTAACTAGGCAAGATTAGTACAGGCACCAATATAAGGAAACACAGCTGGGAGTGTAAACAGGTCCTGCAATTCTGTGGTAGGAATTTGCAAAAAGCCAAGTATTGTTAATACCTTGGCCCTATTCTGATCAAGTAAACACTGACAATCTGGTCCTGCATCTCCTTCTAAACAGGCCATGAACATTCACTACTGTACAGTGCATCTCTATACAATGTGCAATCAGATTAGTGATGCCTGCCCATATGTTTCGTTTAAACATGTGTTCAACTTACTGCATTATGTAATTAAAAATAAAAAAAACTCTTAAATTTACCTGTATGGTTTGATAATTTTTTCCCCATAGCGCAGTGCACCATCCCAGTCTTGCATGTACAGACAGACTCCCATGGCCTGATACATCATATGCAGCATATAAACATTACTATCTTCAAACACGGAGCCCATCTTGTCCAGACTAAGCTCACAAATCTCCAGTAATTCACTAGGGGGTACAGTGGAGTTAAGGAACACATTACATGAATGGTTTCCAACTACAAACCTGTGTTATACGGCTTGAGATACCCACCTTATGGTTGTCCAGTAAAGAATGGTTTTGAGAAGCTTTTCTTTAAGTACAGCTCTTCTTTGAAAATGGGACTATTTAAAATGGCATCAAGGGGTTCCAGGTCTCAGCAACTCCAGATCAAGTGTGCTCAGTTTACATGTTTTCCACCCCCCCCTTAATTGTCAGACCTGCAAACCCAGCTTTAAGACCTGAGTGGTTTTCTTGCACCAATGCTGGTGTACTTTGTGGGACCGGGGGAGGAGGGGGCGCAGTGCAGCGTGGAGGCAGGGGCTAGTGAAGAGTGGAATTTTCCACAACTGTTGCAGAATTCCCCATGTACTTACTATAAAATTGAGGGAAGACCAGAAATGACAGGTAAATACAATTGAATAGTGAGGTGGTGCGTGAGGGGTGGTCTTGTATAACATTTGTAGATTATGGAATTTAAACTGTTTCCTTCAAAAATTACTCTTGGAATGCTCAGAAGGGTGTGTGCAAGTGAGAAAAATGTGTGCGCAATTCCAGAGCTCTTCAAAGCACTCTGCAAACACTAATCCTCACAACGCCCCTGGGAAGGAGACAAGTACCGTCTTATCCTTTGGATGAACTGGAGCACGGAAAGGTGATGCAGCAAGAGCCAGGATTAGAACACTGGAGTTCCTGGGGTATGCTCAGTCCACTAGACCACACTGCCTCTCTACAGAATAGAGGCTTTTATGTCACACGTCAATGAAAAACCTGTGCAGTGCCAAAACAGTTCCCACCAACTATCGATAAAAATAAGGTCTACAGATTAAATCCTGGCTCCACTAAAATCAATGGGAGTTTTACCATTGACATCAGTGAGGCCAAAGCTTCATTCTAGATGTCTGCAATCACAAGTGCTGGGTACTTTAGGGACAGAGTAGCACTCAACCCCAAATCCTTGGTGTTCATCTAATTGTGAAATTGAGACCATTGCTTCTTCAGTTGCTGTTATCCACTTCAACAGGAATACCTGTATGTTGCCATGGAGAAGGGTCCAGAAGTAGCACAGGCTCTTTGTGAAATGGTGAGTACTTAGTCTTCTTGAGGCAGAAGAAGAAATAACTTCTGTCACTCACTGTAGAGCAGTGCCATAAAAATCTTATGTAGAGGATGTGAAAGCACTTATGGGAGAGAGGTTGAAATAGGTGTAACTATATCCCCTTGTGGCCAGATGCAGTTTGTAGTCCCCTATGCTGTGCGTCCCAAACCTTTTCTCAGCCTTGATGCAGGAATGGGGAATTTGTATATGAGCAATTCTGCAACAGTTGTGGAAAATTCCACTCTTAGTGTACCATTAGATGATCTAGGGACCGAATGGCTAGGCAGCAGTCCTGCAGAAAGGGACCTAGGGGTTACAGTGGATGAGAAGCTGGATTTGAGTCAACAGTGTGCCCTTGTTGCCAAGAAGGCTAATGGCATTTTGGGCTGTGCAAGTAGAGGCATTGCCAGCAGATAGAGGGACGTGATCATTCCCCTCTTTGACATTGGTGAGGCCACATCTGGAGTATTATGTCCAGTTTTGGGCCCCACACTACAAGAAAGATGTGGAAAAATTGAAAAGCATCCAGCGGAGAGCAACAAAAATGATTAGGGGACTGGAACACATGACTTATGAGGAGAGGCTGAGGGAACTGGGATTGTTTAATCTGCAGCAGAGAAGAATGAGGGGGGATTTGATAGCTGCTTTCAACTACCTAAAAGGAGGTTCTAAAGAGGATGGATCTAGACTGTTCTCAGTGGTAGCAGGTGACAGAACGAAGAGTCATGGTCTCAAGTTGCAGTGGGGGAGGTTTAGGTTGGATATAAGGAAAAAATTGTTCACTAGGAGGGTGGTGAAGCAGTGAAATGTGCTACTTAGGGAGGTGGTGGAATCTCCTTCCTTTGAGGTTTTTAAGGTCAGGCTTGACAAAACCTGGCTGGGATGATTTAGTTGGGGTTGGTCCTGCTTTGAGCAGGGGGTTGGACTAGATGACCCCCTGAGGTCTCTTCCAACCCTGATATTCTATGATCTTGCGTTTGGGTCTGCTCTGTGCTCCTCTCTCACTCAGGATGTCAGGTGGATGGTTAAACTGCTCAAGCAAAACTTTTTATTTAAGATTAAAAATACAAACAAATCCCATCTAGTTTTAAAAGCCTTTTGAAGGGTTTTCCTCCATGGCTCTATTCCATGCTTATTTTGCACTAGCAGACGCAGATCCCAGTCACGACCAGGGAATGATTCTGTGCAACACATATGAAGACACAATCTGTGTCCTGAAGCATTTACAATGTAATCTTTAGTGGAAACAGTTTTCTGTGGGCCACACCTATCTCCTCTGCTGCAAAACCAGGCTCAGCGAGCAGGGTGGGAGGCTCAGCTCAGTTTTATTTTTACAGGTGCTTGCAGCTGCTGCTCTGCAGAGGTGCTGCAACCCCGTGTTGCACAAGAACAGAAAGACCCCCTGCTTAACGCCTCGTAGCCACTCCTTCCAACATTTAAAATCAAGACTATTCTATCGTTAAATCTTCATGGCCCTTGACATTGCTAAGTTCAGCTAGGGAGACCCTTTAACATCAACCACCGGCCCCTACTTCCTCCCCATCCACTGATTCTGGTGTCAAGTCCCCAGATATTCTCAAGGGCTAAATTGTCATGTGTCAAATCAGGGGAGATGCAGCCAGAGGGCCAAATCCAGACCTAGTATAAAGGGGTGAAAGTCTATTGAGTGCACTCTGGGCTGAGGCTGGGTCAGATGTAACACTTTAAAAAAGCAACCAACATAGACTTGGCCTGGATGCCAACAGAAGGAAACTTCAGGCCGTGAGCAATTAGCCTGTATGGCTTGGCTAAGGGCCACAGCCACTGAGGTCCATTGGACTGGTCCTTCACTTCAGGACAGTAAGTCCAGACTCTCTGTAAATAGTATCACTAACCTTCCTAACTGCTTTGACATTTCAAGGGTTTTTAAGTCATCCTGCTGTTGGCTCAGTTCTTTATTTTTCTACCCATTATGTCTTAAAAAGTATGGGCTTCTGCACAAACACAGATTGGCCAAAAAGCCATCTAGCTCTGGGATGTGGTGGATCTATTTGAATATTTTCTACCTGTTAAAACGTACCTGACTCACGACAGGAAACAGTTTCAGTTTAAAGGGAAACAAACACATTCTTCAGCATAACACCACATTTTGTAAAGAGAAGGCAGTAACGCAATGTTCTGATGATCCCTCAGACACGCACGCACCCACTTCAGAGAAAATTCTCTCTTCACAAACAAAGAGGAGAACAACATTGTCTAGCTTCTAACTGCCTTCAAAAGTGCATTGTGGGGGGTTGGGGGAGTTTAAAAGGAGTGAGCCTCAGGATATCAAAAAGATTTAAAACTTGCAAAACAAGCCATCAGGGGCAAGAGAAAGGCAAGGCAAAGGATATATTTGTAGTGTTTGGCTCTCCTGAATTCCTCAATCACATTTCGGGCATATTTGATCATGTCTTGGACAGTTTCTGCTGATGGAGGTTCACTCAGTTTGCGGATTTCCAATTTATCTTTGTCCTGAAGGAAGCACATGAGAATTACAAATGCAATCCCAAACCTCACAGGCAAAGGAACAGCCACACAGAGTTTAAAAGCTACATAAAATTAATAAAATAAAAAGGCATGGTTGGAATTTTAGGCTCCCACAAAGAAACCACTGAAATCTGCAGGGGAGAAAACAGACAAAGTAGACTATTCCTCTGCAATTTTTCTCTAAACCTTTGGCTGGAATGCTCTGAGCTTGCAAACTCCTGGACGATGACTGCATCCATAACGCAAGAGCTATCCCAAGGCGTAGAGATTTCACAGATCTTAAGACAAGACAGACCATTATGATCTACTCTCACCTGCATAACACAGGACACAGAATTTCAACCAGTCTGGCCCCATTGCATAGGTATAACAGCAGATTTTGTCCACTGTTCTGCATTTGCTTGATCTGCTCATCTGACATCACCCTCCTTTGTCAATAAACCAAGAGTTTTCCAGTATTGTTTTTATACAGATTTGTAAAGTGTAGTAACTGGACACACCGTCAGTTACTAACCCACTTCAAAATAAGAAGTTTCACTGCTTATTTGACACAAGTTTTCTAAATTCCCATAATAAAAACCCAGACATTTTAGGCTCACCAAGAAATTTAATTCAATTCCATACTTCCCCTTCATGTCCTTTTGACTGTAGATATTTCCATAAGAGGTAGAGTGGCAGGTTGTTTTGTGAGTGGTACATTGTTACATGTTATGGGTGAAATCGCCACTCCACTGATGCCAGTTGCAAAAACTCCCATTGACCTCAACAGGGGCAGGATTTCACCCTATATTTATATTTTAAGAAAACTGAGTGTGATGGTCATGGAGTTCTATATAATATTCGAAGAATAACTAGGTAGCACATCAGTAATGAGAAACCAATATATACTGGGGGTTATGGAATATTTATTATATGTCTGAAATGCTTAAAATCAGTGGGGACTACAGCAAGAACAAGCAGGAAAGCAACACAATGGTCCCCGATAAGAATATCCAGGCACACCTTTGAAAGACAGAGGAAGCGATAAGTTTCAAGGATCCTACATCCTGTCTCCAAGGAAGAAGCAAGTTTTATTTTGCCAGGCTGGGAACCTGGAGATCAACAGGACCAAGCAGCTTTGAAAGGACATTCTCTCTCAGGGAAGTGTGGGGGTGCAGGAGGAGGATGGTTTGTGAATTATGGGAACAGACTTCACTCATGAGACTCTCAGGAGGGGTGTCAGCAGCAACTGACACCACCTTGTACAAAGGCCCAGTTCAAGCAGCCTAGGTCAGTCCTGGACCTGGGCAACAGTGGCATAAATCCAGTCAGCAAGAAAAAGAGGCCAAGTCCATAAACATCACATAAAGAAGTAAAAAAAAAACAACCTTTGGTCCTTAAGGCTCCCCTCTCCAGCTACCTCCCTTGTACTTCCAGGAGGGAAGTATTCTCTCAGAGGCAAGCAAGCACTTGCTCCTCTAACAGAGGGTTATTACTCCCTTGAAGTCTTGAGCTCTTCTACCTGGTCTCTTCCTCCTTCTTCTTTATACTTGGGTTTGCCCTCATTAGCTACAGCAGCTGGGGCCTTCTCTCTCCCTAATTGAGATTTCTCACAGCTGAGGTAGGGAGGGATTGGTTTTGCTGTCTGCAGGCAGGCAGGCTTCTCACCCCCTGCCTGCCTCTCTTTTGTGTAGGATTGTATACCCCACCTCACAAGGGAGCCATAGGAATCTTAGACCTACAGGATCCCTATGTGGAAAATAGCTAGATACCTGGTAAACTAGACATGGGTATTGTTTGTTTTAAGACCTGTTTTTTCTTTTGTCATATTAAATACGTTGCTTTAAGGAGACGCCAGTCACTGGTTACCACTGTTTTTGCCTTAGCGAGAACAGAGCTGCAGATGCTGGGCACAAGTCAGTCCTGCTGAATAATCATGGTTGATCACAGGGGCCTGCAGCCCAGTATCTGATCTGAGTGGGAGAACTGTGTAATTTCACCCTCAGAAAGCTGAGAGCTACAGGCAAGAGACCTGAAAGAGGGTATACTCAAAGAAATCAAGAGGGGTCAGAGGAGCAGTCAGCCTGGTAATTGTGACATATTTCCTACTAAAATAAAGCCATCTATATATAGATCTTTGGTTAATTTGTACAGTTAACTGTAACCTACAGTATGTAACAAATCAATTATTTTTTCTGCCTAACAAGACAAAAATCAATTTCTTTTTAATAAAGAGCTTTTATTGAAACCTTGTTCCTACAGCTACCATCACAATGCCTTTTTTTCCTCGGACTACATATAACAAGGGTAACGCACAAGGTCATGGAAATGATACAAAAGTTAGCCCATCTGATAGTTAGTGCCACACATGTATTGTCACATTAAAGCTGATCTGCTGCGCAAGTACAAGAACTCAGTTAAGCAGAGATTTGTTTGCTGAAAATCCCCAATTATCAGGCTGTGGGAGCCATTCAGCACAGAATTAGGTTTTAATTAACTCTTTTAACTGTACTCTTTGAAGTCAGTGGCAAGCCAGGATTGATACTGATGGGTTCATGATCAAGCCCTAAATTCCCCCTGTGAAATCCTTGTGGTACTTCTTGGTTCACAGAAGAAAGACCAGAATTAATCAAATCATTCAGTACATCACTGGTACCATAAACTGCAGTGAGACTTCTGATATTTGAAATGTTGCACCCTGGGATACCTTCAGAAAGCCAGGAAGAACCAAGAGAATTTCACAATATGCGGGGGAGGAAGGAAAGAATACCAAAGTCAGAAAAAACTGTTTTCTGTGCCAAATGCCCCATACATCCCATTTGTGATTTGTGGAGACACTCAGTACAAAAACCAAGGTCTAACAGTTTTCAGATTACCTTTAAGCAAGTACCTACCAGGATATTCCATGATACTTTATGGTTACAGTGGAGAGAAAGGGAATGAGAGAAGGTCTCAGACAGAAAGCACTCCCTACATTCCAAATCTGATTAGTCAGATAGAAAACAGCATGAAAGCCTCTGGTATGTGGGTAGGTCATCAGGAACATACTTCTATACCCTGCTTATATTACCTTTTCTTTAGTAATGCATTCCCTGCAGTCACAGGTGAAGAAATAGGAGTCTCTTAACCGATCATTTCTATCTTCTGTAGGGTACAACAGATCGATATAACTGGTAAAAATCTAGAGGAAAAACATACCAAATCAATAAAAAAAAGTATGTAACAAAGTAAGTGCACCCGCATATTTATAATAAACATCACATACACACAATCCATATATTTCAAATATCTAATATAATCAGATCACCATATACCTGTACAACAGAGGTGGGCAAACTACGGCCCGCAGGCCACATCCGGGCCGCGGGACCCTCCTGCCTGGCTTCTGAGCTCCTGGCCCAGGAGGCTAGCTCCTGGCCCCTCCCCCACTGTCCCCCTTCCCCTGCAGCCTCAGCACGCCATGCCATGCTCTGGGCAGCGCAGTTGCAGAGCCGCGGCCTGAGCCGGTGCTCTGGCACCAGCCACCAGTGCTCCAGGCAGCGCAGTAAGGGGGCAGGGAGCAGGATGAGTTGGATAGAGGGCAGGGGAGTTAGAGGTGGTGATCAGGGGGTTGGGGGTGTGGATAGGGGTGGGGGCAGTCAAGGGACAGGAAGCAGGGGGTGGTGGATGGGACAGGAGTCCCAGGGAAGCCGTTAGGGGGCAAGAAGTGGGGGGGAGAAGGGTCGGATAGGAGGTGGGGGCTGGGCCACGCCTGGCTGTTTGGGGAGACACAGCCTCCCCTAACCAGCCCTCCATACAATTCTGGAAACCCGATGTGGCCCTCAGGCCAAGAAGTTTGCCCACCTCTGCTGTACAACATATCACATCCCTACAATCACATCACCTGTCCACTAATCCCACCTCCCAGGGACTAATTCTTACATTCAAAACTTCTCAGCAGCTCCAATCAGTTGCCATTTCATTAATTCAGTCTGCCAGAGAAATGCTTCCTCCTTCTAAGGGTGGAATTTCCCCTCTGACTGAGGCTCAGGACTGGCAAGATTCTGGACGGGGCAAGTGAGCTTTTCTGTACCTAAATATGTCATGGCTTTAAGTGTGCCATCTCGGGCTCCTGCCAGGCTAGAAACCGGGGCCTAAGTGTTTAGTGATTTGAGGTGTTCAACTTGAGAAACCTTCAAGGGGCCTCACTGTCAGAGGCTGGGTGCTCTGCTCTTTCTGAAAACCAGGTCCCTTTACTGTGTCTCCAGTTGGGCACCCAGAATCACTAGCAGCTTTGGAAAATTTAGGACAGAGCTTTAATTTATTGGGGGAGATTTCCACTTTCCAAGAGATCCAGTGCTTCAGTTCTGGAAGGGTATTTTAAAAATCAAAATGTAAAGCAGTGATATTTTTAAGTACTCAAAAAAAAATTACAGATCATTTTACAGGCATTTCTCATTCACTAGTTTTAGTTTTAATTTCCCTCTCCCTGAGCCCTGTACAATGGAACTCTTGGCAACTAACTAAACTGAACTGTTTTGTGTTTTAAAATGGTATCCTCCTAAGAAACATCCTAAATACACAGAACAGTTGACCACTTTATCACTGAAGAGCAAAATAATAAGCGAGAAATAAGAAAGTTGAACCAAGTCTTAAAATGTTGTGCTAATCTGATCTAGTCTTTTCTGGTCTGTTACCCTCTCTTAACAGCAATCAATTTCACTCAGTAATTATACTTGTTTTTATTCTATGCTGGCACTCAATTTATTTCCCCAGGCACAAAACACACAAGATGCAGGAGCTGTAAGTGGAAACGGAGAGTTTTCTGATGCAATGGCTACACTGAACCAGAAGATGGAGACACAGGCCACGTGACTGTAGTACACAAGCAAAGCGATTCATTCCAACACACTTTGTCCACACACTGCACATTTTTTAAATGTTAAAAAGACCAATTATGGGATACAAGATTCCGGTTTTGGGAATTTTCTACCGAAGGGCCAGCAATTGTCTTGTAAATAACAGTCCAGCTTCAAAAGTTAAGATGTCAAGAGATGTGTTATAGTTCTCATTTTAACCCCACAAACAGTAAGTCCATTATAAAAAGATACTACGTCCAGGATGTCACAAATAGCCATCTTGAAATTATCTCACGTGCATTAATTAAACTTTGTTTGCAATGTGTGCTGCTGTTACTGTGACCAACTCCCCTACTTAGAATGAGGAGTCATCATACACCTAGGTTGTCCCATTACTCAGGCAAGTAACTCTTTACCCATAGCCGGTAAGGAGTGTTCACAGTCTGACCCCAAACAGCTTTCCCCCTCTTAGTGACTTCAGTCACATTATTTTTATTACACTTAAAGAAATAAAAAGCCAAAGCAAATAAATAAATAAATAAATAAATTAAATTAAATAGACAGACAAATGCTACCAAAATTAACCTCAAACTTATTCTAGCGTGATTAATCTTTATCATTCATACGCCATTATCAAGGGTGTAACAGTGAAATCCTACACAAACTCCATCATTATTTAGCAAATGCACCATTGTTGTTACTCAAGATTATGGTTGAGCACCTCCCCCCACCCTGCCCAAGATAAATTTAACAGATAACGATGGTCTTTGCTGATGAAGACACATTGTTAAAGATCAGTGACTGATCCAGATGGGCTGGACGCAACCTAAAAGGCCTAGTTCTAGTCAGGGGAAATTCAATCCAGCCTTCATTGACAGTCTTGCCCCCCCTGGGGTCATAGAGGTCAAAATAACGTCATTCTTTCACAGCATGGGCCTGTCTTATCCAGTCTGGTATGGATGAGTTCCATGTTATGCGATCGCTCTGTCCAGACAGAAGTAGGATAGCAGAGAAGTGATCAGTCCCCCTTTTACTTGGTCTTGTTCTGTCTATCTCCACATCTTCCTTACAATACTATTATATTGGTAATGGTAATTATTACAGTAATAATAATAGTTTACATTCATTTGATCCTTTTCATATGGGGATCTCAAAGCATCAGCTAAACATCAATAACTCAAGCCTCAAGGCTAGCTACTTACACCCATTTTACAGATAGAGAAAGTGAGGCACAGAGGGGTCAGGTTCCTGCATTGAACTGGTGGCAGAGATCCAGTGCCCTGCTTTCCATTCCCCTGCTCTACCCACCAAAAAGACACTGTCCCCCCTTGCCCCACCCCTGATTTTTTTTTTTTTAAAGTGAGTTTTCAGAACTGATTGAAAGACAAGAGACATGAGGAAGAGGCTTCCATTTTAACTGGAGAGACGTTTGACAAGCCAAGTTCACCCCCACTTTACCACGTGCATGCCCACACACCACTGCATTTACACTCTCATGATATGCATTTACCTCATCTCCAGATTCAATCTCTTGAACAGCTCGGACTTCAGCTAAGGTCCCTTTGTAGGTTACAATCACATTTGGGCAACAACTATGGTTCATCAGTGCAACACTGTAAAAGCAAAAGAGCAATTTTTGTGTCCAAAAGCAAAAAGGATCACTTCAGCATCTAATAGCTCAAGTCACCTTGCTCTGCAAGATGTGTCTCAGCTAAAAACATAGGTAACCTTAGGAAAGGCTATAGTATTGTTATTATAAAATTACAACCAATTGTTTTGCTAATGAATAGGGTAGGATCAGACAAACTGTCCTTCCATCCCTTGTTGTGCAGCATGCCAAACGCTACTGTGTAGCTGCTGTCCAAAGGTGACTATATTACAGTGGTATGTATAACGGGAGCAGGCCTTGTAAAGTCAATGGCAAGTCTCAGTGGGACCAGAGCCAGGCTCATAGCTTGAGAAGTGCCTGGGGAATCCCTTGGGGAAGAGAAGCACTGTGTATTATTATACTTGAAAGCAATGCAGACAGAAACTTGGTACACAAAAAGCCACTTGTTTGCACTGGAGTCTAAGACCAATAGTAAAACTTATCAACTTCAGAGAGAGCAAAAGCAGGCCCCAAGTCTTAAAAATAATTATTTTTCAGTTATGCACACAAAGTGTGCAAAAACATCCTAACTGCTGGGGAAAAGTATGTCCCCCAGCACTCTGGGCTCTGAGAAAATTCAGTTTGTCTGTTTTATTAGACACAGTAGCTAAAATACCTTCTATAACCCCACCCCCCACCTCCAAAATAATAATTGCATCTTTGGTCAGAGATTAAGGAGAAATCTTAGCTCAAAGGTATAATTGTTAAATTCGAAAGGCCTAATTCACAGAGTTGCTGAGCACCCTCAGACAGAAAGGATGGTCTTACGGTTAAGGAATTAGACGGCACTCAAAGGCTCTAGGTTCAATTCCCTGTTCTGCCATAGATTGCCTCTCTGACCTTGGGTAAGTCACTTAATCTGTCTGTACCATAGTTCCCCATCTGTAATAGGACAACAGCATCACTGCCTGTCTCTCACCCTTTGCCTTGTCTTTTTAGATAGTGTAAACTCTTTGGAGGAAGGACTGTCTTATTCTGTTTATGTACAATATAAACTGCACTTAGCACAATAGCATCCAGACCTCAGTCAGGGACTCTAAATGTTAAGGTAATACAACCAACCACCACCTTGTATTTCCCACTGATGTCGATGGAAGCATGTGCCTAGTACCTTAGAAAACTCAAATTAAGCAATACCTTCAATATGGGCTTATAGTCATCTCCTTAGCTATATTGTGAGCAGCAAGAGGGGAATTTGCATACCAACTCCCTTGAAGCGGGCACCTTTCTTCCTCTTGAGCACTAGAAAGACCCATGTCTCCTATTCCACAAACAGCACTTTAATAACAACTGCGATTTATTTCTAGAGCTGACAGAGTTTGTACATAATTTTTCACTGTCATGGCAACATAACACATCTCACTGTTAAAACATCGGAGGAGGAGGTTGGAGGGATGTATGAAGGAGATCTGCTACTTAAAAAGGAACAAAGCTAGGGAAATTGCATTGAATAAAGACTAATCACTTGGTCAGAGAGCACCAGGTTAAGGATTCCACCAAACTAAAAACAAAACGGAAAGATTTTATGGGGGAAGTCATCTATGCAACTATTTTCAATTTCTTTTGATCACTAGAAGCCCATTGGTTCATATCAATCTAGGTGTGGTTCACACCCGGAGTTTCATGGCTTCAAAATAAACTGAAAGGGTAACTCTGCTGAAATCATTAAGTTTTTAAATCAAAGCTGTCTAAAATCATAAACTGATTCACAGACACAACAAAAGCAGGGGAAACTTCCTTTTAAAAAGTTTGCACAACTCCATTGCACAGTACTATACATGTCCCTCTATGTACACTAGACAGTTCTCTGAAGCCACTGTGCTACAACTCCAGTATCCTGGAGTATTTCATTAGAGACAGAATCATAACCATGGGTTAATTCAATTTACCACGTCTAACATGTATCGGGGCTTTTTTTTTTTAAAAAATATATATATATATATATTTTTATTGTTTAAAAAATAAAATCCAACCTACTCAGGAAATATTGCTGATCCCAAGTGAGACAGTTCTTCATCTTCAATTGTGAAGCCATTACAATTAACCTAAGGAAAAGAGAAAGTGATTATCTTAGACCTCTGGTAATCACAATCTTCTGGTTTAATATTCCACGTTTACATACTATATTCCTCTGGCTATAAGGGACCACACTGAGCAGAAGTCTGGTTGCAATTCTGTTTATTCTTAGTCGGTATTTATTACAGAGCTACTGGTGTTCAGAGTCCTCATGTTGAGGAGCTTAGTCTTTTAGGCAGACTAAATGTAACAGATAAAGACTCATGCACCAGAGTAGGATCAGACCACAACACAGAGGAAATCAGCCTTTGGATAGCCAAGGACAGGACATGAGGCTTAAGAAGAGTTTGGAAGAAGGAGGGACAGGTTGCCTGTATAGAGTGAGACTATTCCAAACAGAGAGGACATTGTGAAACAAAGGCACAAAGCTGAGAAGTGGCAGAGGAGAGAAAAGGCCAATCCTGCTTCAAATGGAAATTTAACGACAGATGTCAATGGGACCAGGATCTGGCCCAGAGCAATGCTAACAGAGGAGTGGACAGAGCTATGTGCACAAAGAAAAGGGAGGGTGAACAAAACCAGACAGACAGAGAAGGGCCTGTGCAGTGCCTTGAATATGACACACAGGGCCTGGCACAGTGGGGCTGCAACCTGGTCAAGGCCTCAAATTGCACCTGCAGTACAAATATTTATTTATTAGTAATGGACAAAGAACTTGAACTTTGTGGAGAATAGAGTAGAAGCTAACGCTGGGAATACATGACAGTGGAGACATAGTGGGAGGGGCAGAAGCAGACAGGTTTAATTAAACTACACGGACACAGGACAAGGCCAGATATTTGCCAATACACTTGAAAGAGAGGAGTCAAGCAAGCCATAAAGCCATGTCCTGAAATCCCTACTCATGTTTTTTCTCTCGATGGTTCAATGGGAGGTTAGGGCTAGTCTACCCTACCACACGCAACAGTACAGCTGTGCTGCTGTAGCAAGTCTGGTGCAGACCCACTATGCCGATCGAAGAGCACTCTCCCATCAGCATAATTACTTCACCTCTGCGAGAGGTGGAAGCTACAGTGGCGGGAGATGCTCTTCCGCTGACATTGTGTGATGTAACTTGCGCTGTTGAGGGGTTGGCTTTTTCACACCCCTGAGTGATGCAACTTACATTGACTTAAGCGGTAGTGTAGACAAGCCCTTAGTCTAAGTAAGAACTTCTGGATTTGGCCTATGGCAGTCTCAGTGCCAATGCGTGTGCACTAAACATTTAAAGCTGCACTTCCCGTATATGTTCAGTCACTAAAATCCATCTCAACCCCAATCAAGTAGTTTAGTCCCCATTTTGATGACAGCTGCATTTATGCCAACAGAAAGTTAACCCCCTATACGTCTCCCTGCCAGTATCGATAAGCTCTCCTTTCCATGGTGATACCAAAATGGAATGAACACAAACTGTTGTCTCACAAGTGACAAATGAAGACACAACAGACCCAGGTGTGGCTGATCAAGTATAGACTAGTAGGATTGTCAACTGCACATGAAGCCCCCTGAAAGAATCCCTCATCTTTCCTCTTTACTGAAACTACCGGGAACATACATTTATGCTCCACCAGCCAAACTACAGTTAGGAATGTACTTTATAAGCAGTGTGAAACCCCACCCCCAACCCACCTCGACCATCCTTCAGATAAAGAGCAATGAACTACATAAGCAGAATTCATGGTTCTAAATAAAAAGAGTCCTCACCAACACCACCTTCAGAATGGTAAAATAACTTCTAATGATAATCACTTGTCCCAGTCAGGATGGGGGCCTCATCATGCTAGGTGCTGTACAAACATCCTGCCCCAAAAGCCAACAATCAAATTTAAAACAAGAGACACAAAACAGGTGAGCATAAAACAGGCGGGAAGGAGGATGAGGCTAACAGCAATAAGAACATAAGGTTACATAGGCTGGTGACAAACACAAAATGTGATGGTTCCAATTGATTTGTAAGTGTTTTTTAAAAAAAAAATATATATATATGTGTCCGGTACCTCCACCTACCCTCAACCTATAGTCATCAGTAGGTGGGTCTTTCTTGTAAGCATCATAGCAGAAATGGGTCAGGAGAAGGGATTTGAAGGATAAGAGGTTAGTCGGTTAGAGTTTAATTCAGGGAGAGCGTTCCATGTGCAAAGGGAAGTTTGTGAAACCTGAATGGCGTTCAAGGCTGGCATCAGTGATTCAACAGAGGATAAGAGACTAGAGCAGGGAAGAAAGGTGGGGGCAGAGTAATGCAGACTCTAGAAGGAGGGGACAAGCCCCTTGAGCACGATGTGGTCAAGAAGGGGTGTCAGTGGATGGACCTGGAGGAATGTGTAGAGCGTAACATGGACATGGTGACAGTCTACGATGCTGATCTCATTAGCCCGGTTTTGTATGGACAGAAGGGAGCAATGCAGATGTCAGGGATGCTGGGGAAGAGGGATCTGCAGTACCCAAGAGCAGGAAATGAGGAGTCAGCAGCATGCAGAAAGTAGCTGAAGCAGTGGGAGCTGACAAGATTGCCCAAGAACAGAGTGGCATGGGAGAAGCTACTGTTTTAGTAAAAATCAATTAATCTTTGTGGGCTCTGGCTGCTTTCCAGCAAAATATTCAAAATCACAATAAGAATCTGGACAGGTCAGATTCCTTAAATCGAAGCAGAGGTTTGGATGCATCTCTTTCTAGATCACTTGGCAAACTGAAAAGGCTTACAAAAAATAAAAAGGAAACTTTTCATTCACCAAAGAAAAAACCAAACAAACAAAAAGTGAATATGGGAAATCAGATGGCTTAGAGGATAAGTAATGGAATACAGTACTGGAACTTTCACCTGAAGTACAGCAGTTTAACTGCTAATTAAAGTAAGAATAGCAACAATGACCTCTTACTGGTAGGCATTGGCCTATACAAAAGGAGTGGGCAGTCTCAGTCCAATAGTAGGCTGTTGTCCACATCTCAAAAACCTACCATCACAGATGTCACAGCACCTTTGTTGGAGGCTTAAACAGGGAGTACAGATAGAAAGATAGAGTGATGCTTGGCAATTCTGGATTTAAATGTGCATTCACATTTATTTATTTTTTTTTAGGCGGTGATGAGAGGGTGCAGGCATGAAGGCGAAATGTCACTCTTAGAGCATCACAGCTATTACTGTGTCCAAAAGATACATGCAATCTGGATATATGTGAAATTCAAGGTGAGAGAGAGGTGAAATTAAACATTTTAAGATTTCAAAATGTTATCCAAAATGATATTCTGCCTCCTTGCCACTCATCCAGAGCAGTGATAAATGAACTACCAGATCACATTTAGAAACTGGTGCCTGGGAGGAACACCATAGCAATGTTTTATCACTACTACCTCTGCTGTGGATACAAGGAAAGCTGTTCTTATTGCTGTCTTTTGCTTCTTTCTTTGCTTCATGAAGACTAGATTCTCACAATACCACCTACCTAAACGGATTTTATTCTAGCCAACTTACTTGTGCAAAGAGGACTACAAGGGCAGCGTTGTCAGGGTACGCTATGTGCTTTGAATAAAAGTGATGAAGCGCAGCAATGTCATTCTGAATCAGCTCTCTCTTTTCATTGTCTAGTTTATCAAGGTCTGTGGATAAAGAAGACATCCTGTTTCAATACAAAGAACTCTCTCCTGGTTAACTGCAGCCATATTTAAGTTAGAACAGGTCATAACTTGGATGGAAGACCCCCAAGGAACAGCTGTATGGAGGTACTGCAAGAAGTGGTTGTGATTGCTTCTCCTTCCAAGGCCACGTGTATACACTGGGAAAATGCATGAGATTAGAAAATGTTGGATGATGCTTTTTTATTAACAAGAGATTAAACACAATACCCCTTACTGAGAACAAGAACAGTAGTGTTTAAAACATGTTAGCTGATGGTTAACTTAGCCCTAGGGTTAACCATGGCTGTGAATATGTTCTTATACACTACTTGGCCCCGTCTACAAAAGGTTCTAAGCCACATTTAATATGCTAGTGAAAAGTTTCCCAACATGACAGACCTTCCCCATGTAGATGTGTCCTAGTCAGTATTGAAAGTGTCCCAGTATAAACACTAGAAGAGACTGTTCTGCACCCCATCCAAAAGACAGGATCTCCAATAGCAGAGTTCCTAACCACTTGCCGTCATTGAAGGTCTCTACTATTTGCAAGGCCTGAGGCATCAGCAGCGGTGTCCTGGGATACTTGTCTGGTCCTGTCGTGGTGTTTTATATCCAATCCCACTCATGGTTCCAGCCAAAACCCTGGGCAGCTAAGCCATCCAACATTTGGAGGGGGCTGTGGACTGAGCATTTTCCCAGTCCCTTCTCTGCCTGAGACACTTTTTGCTCTCACTCCAACAGAAGCAGAATGGAGTGCCTAGCTACTACCACTGTCCTCCTCCCTACTCTACACAGCAGCAGGAGTACCAAGCCGCCACACCTGCAAAGCAAAGTAATGCAATGCTGCAATTCCCCTTTACATCCCCCAAAATATGACACCAGTGAAAAGAGAGATGACAGGAAAGAGCTGAAAATGAGGGACACAAATGAGACACACACCTAAGAGCGGGGACAAATGAGGGGAGACACAGAATAGTGGAGACACTGAAATGGGACAATTTCGGAATGAGAACTAGGGGGAGCTCAGGTGCAAGAAAGAAAGAAAGATGAAGCCTTCCCAATGGGAATCCTAAGCCATTTCTTCACTCACCCATCCCTGGAAAGACAGTGAGGGCGGGGGCAACTGCTGAAGATGCCAAAGGGGGGTGGGTAACGGGCAGCAAAGGGGGCTTCTCACCAACACAGCCAGAAATAGAAAAGAAGCCTGCTGGGGGAGAATGGCAGAATTGTGGTGGCAGAGCATCTTGGTGCTTTAGGAGGGCCCTGCCTCAGTTTGGATAAGCATCCACTGACCCAAACCCCAACCCTTTTGAGCTTCCAAATGAGTAAGATATTTATATTAACACAGGCTAAAATTCAGCAGAATACACAGAAAACCCTCCATGAACACCCACCCTCCAGTTCCCACCACTAGCTTGTTTGACAACTCGTCTTCTAAATTCCTCTCAGATGTAGACAGCTCTAGCTTGGACAAATGCCAACACTTTACCATTCCATTCCTCGTGGCAGTTCCAGTTGAGGCGGTAATCTCATTCACCTCCTGTACTAAAGCTGTTCTGTAGTCTTGCTGGGCTTGGTTAAATAACTGCCACCTCTCACTCCATCAACGACAGCATTTGTCTATCATTTTGTCAAGGGGTTGGGAATCCTTCAGGATGAAAGGCATGTAAACCTACAGTACTATCGCCCTGTCATCTCAGACATGTGTGCACATCAGCTTCTTCTTATTACTATCAATACCAAGAAAGGGAGCAACACTGCAGCACCATGCAGATTATTCCAGGCTAGTTAGTTTTAACAGTTGCTCAATTTCTAACTGCCTCAAGGGCGTGAGGGTGAAAACAGTAACCTTCCAGATAAAAGCAAGCCACTGCCTTCTCTCCTTCCTCAGATCACTTTGGAGCATTCTGGACATGGAATTTCAACACAATCACAGAGAACATGTCAAATTTGATTGGCAGTGACAGACACGGAAGTGCAGTCCAGAGGATTCTGCAATTAGCCCCATAGTCATTGTCACCATCAAACAACTGTGTTGTCTCTGATTTTATGCCTCCTGGTAACACCAGCTATTTTAATTTTGCAACATTAAATTCAGAAAAGTCACCAGAGTGCCAGGAAAGCCATCTGATGAACTCTACATAATTAATCCGTCTAAATTTTCACCCTCACTTCCCCAATCTACCAACAGAAAAAGAAATTAAAGCATTACAAAAATGTTTGGAAATGCGGTTCTTTTTTTCACTCCCTCTTCCTATAACAGAGATGCTTGGAGAAGGTTTTCATGAAGGGTAATGAAGCAATTCCTAAATGCACTATGGAAAAGAGCTCCTGTTACCTGCAAGTCTTCTCTACTTACGTGATTCAAACTCTTTTACTGCAAGCAATTTTTCTGACTGTGTTCTTTCAGGGTGGGTTTTCTAGAAACAGAAAAAGATTGCAATGACAAGAAAAAAAAATGTAAAACGATCACATATTTTGTCTATCAATGCTTATATTGAAAGTTTTTACCAACAAAACAAACATAAAACCCTCACTGTATTCAGGCTTTGTAAAGGCCAACAAACAGTGATCCGGTCAAACTGACTAACTTTACAAGCCATAAAAAAAAAAAAAAGTATTGCTGTGCCAAATAAAGCAGGCATAAATTAACTCCAATCAAATGTACATACATAACCAGTACAGTATTTTAAAATATGTAATTTGCCTTGTTCTAGATACCCAGAAAGCTACTAACAGCAACAAAGCAGGCAAGAAACAGGCTCGCTTTGAGGAAAGTGAATAAAGTCATCGTTGACAGAGTTCAAGAGCAGTGCTCTATTGTTGGCCTAAGGCCACTTCTTTGTAATCTTGGTCATTATATATGGCTTTGCAGGTGGCCTAGCAGCTGAAGTTCAGGGACTATGGTTTGCATATTTAGCTTTTATATGGCATGTTGGTTCCCCCCTCCCTCAAGCACAAATTTATTCCAATGACTTTTAATCATTAAACATCTGATTTTGTTTGTGGATCACAACTAGACTGTGCTTTAATTAAAAAAAGCCAAACCCACACACACACACAGGCAGAGGGAGTATGCAGGCTATCTTCCCAGCAGGCCATCAAAATCCTCTCTATATACAGTATCCGGGTTGCCCTTGTCATATATGCAGACCTCGATTGTACCAATGTGCTTCAAAAGAGAATTTGTTTTTGCAGAGAGAATTTAGAGCTTTGCAAAAATAGACAGTGTAATAACCTTGAAATTTACATGCCCCATTTCTTCCCTGCAAAGACTTCTGCTATGCCCTTCCCACCATCACAAATTCTGTATTCCAAGGAATATTACAGGTGGAGTTAATACTACAATGTCAGAGCAAGCACACTAGCATAGTATCCTCCTATAAATAAACCTCTTTCCAAAGACCAAGCAACTGATTTTCCTTCCTCCAACACTGGTCTTACATCAGGATCACTCCATTCATTCTAACTGGATCACTCAATTACCTGTTCTGTTCATTCCCTCTGAAGCAGCTGGCATTGGCCACTGTCAGAGACAGGAGACTGGGCTAGATGGACCATTGGTCTGACCCAGTGTGGCCGTTCTTATGTAACTATTTGCATCTGTCTGAATGAGAAGAGAATCAGGACTTATGGGGTGCTTACAGAGTGAACAGTGCTATAACTATACAATGCTATACATTAAAATCTGAAGGAAGTTCTGTTTCACACAAGTCTAACAAAAGTGGCTGCCATTAAAAAGCCAGTGTTTGCCAACAGATACCACATGTGGTATCTATCAACTTCACCAAGTCTGATCCCCCTTTCACTTATGCTACTTTTGCCTTGATGCTATGCCACTGACTTCAGTGCTCAGAGTCACATTGGTATACATGAGCAAAGAATCAGGCCCATTGTATTTAGTGAACCTATTAGTAAAATTCTCCAATTTTTGGTCTTTAGCTCACACTGCACTGGTTCTACTAAGACATCAGCTTAACACCTCTCAAAGCCACCAACTGGATGTTATGCTGCTGTAGCCATTTCACACGTCAGTTTTTTCAGTTGCTCACACTCAGCATTCCAGCCAATATGTACACAGGAAACTGACACGAAGCATGCTTTGCTGGGACAGTTACTGTCGGTCAAATTTTCATTATCCTGCTCTTCCGGCTCCTTACCTCCACCCCCCTTCGAAGACACACACGTACCTTCCAAAGTCTTGCGTTCTGCTCACCTGTTTGGCAAGAATCCTCGCAGTCAGTCTCACGGTCTCTGAGGGATTCCAGTTCTGCCCAAAAACACACATGGCAGAACATTCCAGCTTGTGCATAGGCCAATCTGCTTTCTGGAAGGTTTAAAAAAAAAAAAAAAAAAAAAAGCGCAGTAGATAAAGAGATGAGAAAAGAGGATGCAGTGAGTCCCACCACAACCTAGAGGTCAAGTGACATGTGTTTCCTTTAGAAAAATAAAATGACACTTGCTAAATCGGAACAAAAGCTTGAGTAATTTTTAAGGGACAGTTTTCTTTTTAAACATGCTCGCCAAGGATGAGTCAAGGTCATACTACCTTCATTTACTTGGTAGAAATAAAATATAAATGCTAAAGAAACAAAACATGAAACACTGTTTCTAAAACATCAATCCTTATTGTTCAGAACAAGTGTGGGAGGGGAGACTAGGTTCTCACTTAATGGTTAGACTGGGTTCAATTTCCATTTAATAAATACATTGGCCCCGATTCAGACATGACCCTGGTATAAATGAGGAGTAAGTCCTCTGAAATCTATGAGTTTGCATCAATAAAAAGACAGTGTATGTAAGATCAGAATCAGACCTATTGAATAGATTCTTCAGATTTATTTTGTTAGTTAGCAAAGTAAGAGAATATGCCTAGTGCTCTCCTATGCAGTAGTAGCAAGAGCAGTGGCTGAAAGAGGACAGATGCCCTTTAGTTAAAATGTAATGTTACATACTTCCCTTAAATGTAATATACAGTAAAACATTTCATGCAACCATGTAATTAATCTTTTGCCATCAAGCAAAGTTATGAACAACTGTTCTCAGGTGTCTGAGACTTTCCTGAACACTCTTTGGATGAAATGGATGCAGGCCATTAAAGCCTGCACAAAGAGATCCACATTAACAGATTTAAGTGGTACACAGGGTGTGGTTCAGGCCTCTCCTGGACTGGAGTGTATTTCACCTTATTTATATATTTAGAACGGAAATCAATTTTATATCACACATTTCTAACATTCACGCCCACAGGACATATAAAGTGATAAAACACACACAATGGGTTACATTTATGCATTTATCCCTTAATACTTAAGAGGCAATCAATCCTTATCCTCAATTAAAACACCTGAGCCAGGGGAAAGTGTGGGGTGGAGAGGAGAGAAGAGGAGAAGACAGGGGAGCATACCATAACAAGCCCCACAAATTTATGACTGAACTCAAGTCAGAACATGAAAGTCTTTGGCTGTCCCTAGAGGGGGCACTCTATGTTGTACTCTGATACATACTCCAAAGTCACAGGACTTCAGAGAATCAGCCCTGCACATCACTCTTGCAAAATTCCAGCATGGAGCCCATCATCACCACCCTCAAGTGCCACATTTGGAGCAACTCAATGTCCCTCAGGTAGATTGACCCATGGTTATTTAAGGCTTTATATACCAAAATAAAAGTCAGACCCACTGTCTCATCTTGATGTCTCAGGAGTTTCCATTAAAAATGACCATTTGTAATTGCCCCATACACTGAGATAAATTTTAGGGACTTGCCATGGGAGGGAACAAAGGCCCTCAACTCACACTGGAGGCTCAACAGGATACAGAAGGTGCTCAGCACCTTACTAAGTTTGGCCCATTGCCCTTAGTTTCTTTTTTTCAAATCCAAAATTGAGCTTTTATGTAAAGCATATGTGAAGCAACCCCAAGATCTGACAGTTCTAAAAGGTGACAACAATGTAAAATTTTAAAGTATTTTACATTTTAGTTGCATCATTTAAAAAAAAAAATCTTGGATGCTCCCATTGATGCAGCAGTCACATTTTGCAAAATTTGTCCTTGGAAATACCAAATTCCTATGCATTGTGAGAGCTGGTTGGAAAATTTCTATGGGCCCTTAGTCTTTAGCCTGTGTGCAAGAATTACAGAATGGGGACCCAATCCTTTATTCTTTGCACATCCAAAACTCCCACCGACTTCAACTTGAGGAGTTTGGGGTGTGCAAGAAGTGTAAGATCAGACCCTAAATTTTTTTTTTTTAAATACAGACTTACATTCACGTACATTGTTTAATTAATAAGAATACTTGAAAAACAAAGCCAAGATACAAAATTATATGCCTGTCTCAAAATAATGTTTTCAAAATGCATTTGTTTCCTTTATTCTCTAAGCACTGTTAATTAAAATCTTTCCTCAGGCAGAATCATACTGAGCTATGTGAACTAGTAGGGAGGTTAAAGGGACAAGATATGGCTGAATTGTGCAAAGCAAGATAAAAGCCTGAAACATTGTAGGAATAAAGAATAGTGATGACTGAGTAATACCTATTATGAAAACACTCGGAGAGCCCTTCTCCGCAATCACAGCAGGATTGCATTTAGCATTCTTTTCCACGTTTTCTCTGAGTGGTTTGCATTACAGCAGGTATCATTGTTCTAGCTGAATCCCCAGTGTTGTATTAAATGATATTTTTTTCCTATTTGCATTACCTCTACTGTATTTTTCCCCTCATTTAAGGCAGAGTGACAACACTTTTGGAAAGGAAGTTTGCTAAGCCTTGTGTTTTCCACATCAAAGAGAGTGGAAAAGTAACCTCCTCCACCAAGTTCTTCAAAATGATTGCATCAGCTAGGACTACAGGATTATTGGCCTGAAGACTAGACTAGTGCAGCATACTACAAAACCAACAACCAGTACTCAATGCAAGCCCAAAGGGAGACATTTGGGGTGCCAAACAGGATCTTAATTTTTCAGTCCCATGTAAAATTACTATCATTTGTTAAATGGCAGTGATGTGCTTTGTTGGTACAGCAGAAGACAAATAAAAACCAAACAGTCTCTGTCCAGTGGCACTTAGAGAGTCTAGAAGACAGATACACAGATAAGACAAAAAGGGTCCTGGGAAAGCCATTGGAAGGGTTAACACTTAGAGCCCGGTTCTACCACTGATACTTGTGTTGGGCAGTGCTCCAACCCCCACAAAGAATACCACTGATTTCAGTGGGACTACTTGTGGTGTATGGTATTGTTGAGCGAGAGTAAAGGTATTGCAATATGGCCCTGAAGTGCTACACCCAGTGACAAGTGATTGAGGTTCAAGCCCTTGTGTCTTCTTTCCCTCTCGCCCCCATTTACATAATGTTGGGCTGGAGAAGATACAAGATTGACACGGGTTAGCATTTGAAGGACTCCCAGAAGAAGCAAGTCTTTTTAGGCAGGATTTCAGTGAGGAAAGGGTGAGGGAGTGGCCCACTGGGAGCGAAGATCATTCCAGGCACAGGGAGCAACATGAAAGGAAGCATGAGAGTGGGACTGAGAAATGAAGGGGATAGTGAGGCTGGTAGGGCAAAGGGGACAATGGGGGCAACATTAGCAGAAATAAGATAAGAGATAAAGGTGGAGCTAGTCGCAACTTAAATTAAGAGAATCCTGAGCTGACAGGGACAAGAGACTGAGAAGCAAACAAACACTTATAACCGTTTGACCAGTAAGGTAGCTTCTCTAGGCAAGGAATGAGATTTGATTACCATGAGTGAGACTTAGCTTGTACAGCTGCCACACAAAATACTTTGACTTAATAACGTGGATAAATATGGACCCAACGTTGGTTATTCACATGTGGGACACAGGAAATCGCAGGAGTAGATACAGCTTGTTTGAGCATTCCATCAGAGTGGTGCTTAATCTAAAAACCTACAGAACTCAGGAGACCTGTCCAGAGCCCCAGGATATCTACCTGGATGCCTCACACCTCCATGACCACACAGATGCTATAGTGGAACCCCTCTCCCTACACCTCCCCCAATTCCACCCCAATTCCAGTGCTTTTTTGCTACCCTCCCCTCTCGGGAGCAGAGCGGAACATTTGGTCTTTTATCAGCAATGGGCCAAATCCTGCCGTTTTTAACTCAGTCAAAACTCATTAAAACCAATGTGAACATTTCTCAAGTAAGGACTCCAGGAAATTCCCAACTAAATGTGCACAAATCACCTAATCCTTTTAAAAAGTATTTTCAAAATGATCTCCTGAGTGTGTGAAGACCACACATGGACTTTACAATGTATATAAATTATGGTAGCATTTCCCTTTATTTATTTTAGGCCTACTGCCCTTAAACTTCCATCACGTTGTTCTCATATTAAAGGGAAGGGTAAGATAGGAGCTCCTGATCAGTTCTCACTATACCCTTAGTGATTTTGATAACTCAAGGATTGTAAGTCTCCTCTCACACTTCTTTCCCAGCCCAGAGGCATGTTCACTTAAATGAAATTTTAACATAACAGAAACATTCCAAGTTATATTCGACTTAAATCTACGTGTATGAAAACGTTCAGACTTTTTACAAGACAAGACTCTTACTGAAACAAGCAAACAGGGATTTAGTTGAATAAGAAACAAAGGCCCTATCCTTTTCTGAACTCCAGTGGCATAAAGCAGTTGGTTAACTGGCTTAATCAACCTCCTCAGGATTCCCCTTACTAATGGGAATGTCCAGGTGGCACAAGGCTGGTGCAGTGGGCCCTTGCCACTTGCCCCTGGAGTGGAGGCATGGACAGAAATAGGGAATAGACAGGTCACTGTGCTCTGGAGATACCTGGCTGTCAAAATAGCTGGGTATAGTTTAGAGGAGCCGTGACATTACCCTAAATTGCAGAAGAGGGACCTAGATGGTATCAGGAAAGGGAAGAGATAAAGACTGGTTAATATCTTTGGTCCCCACTTTGAGGCTTTGCGGCTGTGTTGCCCAAAATTGTACCTCAAGGGTTAAAGCTTTTCCCTACTGAAGTCAACTGGAGTTTTGCCACTGACTTGAGTGAGAAATGAGCAGGCACCAAATACATCGTTTCCTTTGCTGCAGAAGTACAGATTCCAAACAGTGCAATACTACAAATAAAATCTTCAAGCCTTCCGTCTGCAGAGCACATTTCAAATGCTGAAGGAAGAGACAAGTACAGAACAAGCTGCACGATGATTAGCTGACCTCAGCTCTCTGTAAGGGATAAACAATACGTGTGTTTAATAGTTGAAAGAGGAAGTTCTAGTAACTGGTTTATAGTTCACCAGTTCTGCATCTGTAATGATGTAACCCTCTTAAAACATTTCTCTTCAGAGCTGTTGAACAGTTAATTTCAGGCAAGGAGATGACAAAAACAAAACACAGGTCTGATGCTGTTTGATTAAAACCATACTTTAAAAGTCAAGACCTGAACAACTGCATGTGGTGCTTCAATTCCATTAGCGTAATAGCAGGTCAATACTGTGCAATGCTGGTAGTGAAAAGTAGAGTGATATGAATCAACTGACACTCACAAACCTTTGCAGAAAAAAAGTCAGATAACAGGCAGCAGAAGAAAGGGGGACCCCAGGGCTGAATCCTGAGCTACAGCCAAGGAGCACACAGACCATCTCAAAAGGGACTGGGGTTGCAAAGATGGTATATAAAGCTCACCTCTGTGATACATAATCACAAAGTCAGCCTAGGACAAAGGTAATTGCTCAGTTCAAAAGGAGCAACCTGAAGGCTACTCTAAGTTATTCTGGCTGCCAACAGGCCAAAACAGTAACTGGAGATCAGCAAACATTAAGTTAGCCCCAGCCACATCCCCCATGCCAGTCCCAGAATGTGAGCGTGAGGGAACTGCTATGCCAACTCTATGCCACTGGAGGATTCCCCCCATCCCCACCCAATGGGCTAATTCTCCTTCCACTACTTGTGCCAGCTTTAAAGCTGCCTCATGTGGTCAGTGAAGTGCAAAGGGATCTTCACGCTGCAACACAGTATTTGCGTCCCAGTGTCAAAGGCTTGTGGCCAGGAGACAGAAGCTATGCTCATTTTTCCAGATCTGCCACTTTTTTCCAGACCTACCTCAAGCTTCTGGAGTAACCTTGGGCAAGTCCATACATCTCTTTATGGCTCCATAGCCACCATTAGCAAAAAAAGGTAAAATATCCTCCTGAAAGGCATGTTGTGAAGCTTAATTCACTAAAGTGTGTAAAGCCCTTGAAGACCCTCCAGTAGGAGATGCTACATAACTGCAAACAGTAGACAACCCTTGGAACTTACACAGGCTGCAAAGTTGTATCTGAGCACAGAATATAGCTCATTAAACACAAAGTGTTAATTACAAAAAAATTTCTACAGTTACTCAACCCATAATTCTGGAAAAAAAAAAAAAAAAACTTATCCAAAACCTTTTGTTTGCTATTTTAAACTTATTTTTTAAAAAGTTATACTTGGAAGAATAACTTTCAAATCAGTTGAAATATTGCAATGGCACTATATGTGGGGAAGGGGGGGGGGACATAAAGTCAAATATAGTAAAAATATTAAATGACTCAAATTGTACCATAGAGCCTATCTAGATAGAAATTCCATGCTTGAATAATAAGAGTATAGTAGTAGGAATATACTACCGACTACCTGACCAGGATGGTAATGGAGATTGTGAAATGCTCAGAGAGATTATAGAAGCTACAGAAACAGAAAACCCAATAACAATGGGGGATTTCAACTATCCCCATACTGCCTGGGTACATGTCACCTCAGGATGGGATGCAGAGATAAAGTTTAATGACTGCTTTTTGGAGAAGCTAGTCCTGGAACCCACAAGGGAAGAGGCAGTTCTTGATTTAGTCCTAAATGGCATACAGGATCCAGTCTAAGAGGTGAATATAGCTGAACCTCTCAGTAACAGCAACCATAATGTAATTAAATTTAAGATTCTTGTAGGGGAGGGGGGAAAATACAGTACCACAAAAGCCCACCACAGTAGCATTTAATTTCAAAAAGGGGAACTTCACAAAAATGAGTAAGCTAATTAAACAGAAATTACAAGGAACAGTCACAAGAATGAAATGCCTGCAAGCTGCCTGGAAACTTTTTAAAAATACCATAATAGAGGCTCAAATTAAATATGCACCCAACACAAAAAACACCAGTACAGGGACCAAAAAATTGCTACCATGGCTAAACAGAGTAAAAGAAGTAATCAGAGGGGGGAAAGCATCCTTTAAAAACTGGAAGTCAAATCCTACTGAGGAAAATAGAAAAGAGCATAAGCTCTGGCAAGTCAAGGTAAAAGTACAAGTAAGCAGGCCAAAAAAGAATTTGAAGAACTACCACCAAATGACACAAAAACTTTAAGTACATCAAATCAGGAAGCCTTCCAAACAGTCAGTGGGGCCACAAGACAACAGAGGTGTAAAAGAGCACTCAAGGAAGACAGGACCATTTCTGAGAAGTTACATTAATTCTTTGCATCGGTTTTCACTGCAGAGGATGTGAGGGAGATTCCCACACCTGAGACATTCTTTTTAGGTGACAAATCTGAGGAACTGTCCCAGATTGAGGTGTCAGTAGAGAAGGTTTTGGAATGAACTGATAAACTAAACACTAATAAGACACCAGGACCACAAGGTAATTACCCAAGAGTTCTGAAGGAACTCAAATATGAAATTGCAGAACTACTATGTAACCTACGTATGTAACCTATCACTTAAATTATGCTCTTTACATATGATTGGAGAATAGCTAATGTGACACCAATTTTTTAAAAAGGCTCCAGAGGCAATCCTGGCAATTACAGGCTGATAAGCCTAACTTCAATACCAGGCAAATTGAGTGAAATTATAGTAAAGAACAGAATTATCAGACACATAGAGGAACACAATTCGTTGGGGAAGAGTCAACTCTGCTTTTGCAAGGTGAAATCATGCCTCACCAATCGACTAGAATTCTTTGAGGGGGGTCAACAAGGATGTGGACAAGGGTGATCCAGTGAATACAGCTAGGGCCCTTCATTTTGTTTTTTATTTTAATTTTTCCAAGGAATTTATCAGTGTTTATTACTATACCAACAAAAACAAGTGAAAAATCAGTGCAAAAATTAATTTTGCAGGGTAAATATCAGGGTTTATTTTGATGGATAGAAGGACAGGGAGAAAAGTATTCAGTAGATTAATGCTTTGATGAAGGGAATTCAATGTGGTTTCCTGCAGAACTGAAATGGAATTCAACACAATGTCACCTCCGAGTTTAAGAAAACAGTATACCCAATACCCAAATAAAACTTTTCATTTGAATAAACAGTTTACTCTTGTAGACTTATAACTAATAGCCTATAAATATTTACGCCACACCATTTGCAGTGCATACAGCCAACATCATGCTTCTCTCCTATTTTTTTTTTAAACTTTCAAATACTTCCTTGTGTTCTGAGACTTATTCTGATACAGATTTTAATTTTCTTCCCATTTTAGTGTGTCACAACTTTAAACTGTTCTGCTAATGGCTTGAAACATGTACGTGGTGGGCGTAAGATTCATCAGTACATTCAGATGCGCACGCACTTTAGAGTTCGCATGCGTGCCTGTTTATTGTGTATATCTTCTAGACCAATACATAGCTTTACTTCAACAGGCAGCTTTGCATATACATACAGACTAATGTATTATCGTAATTCCTACATCTCATGCAATGTATTGTATTTTCCTAATAAAACAAGTTATTTTTTATACATTTAAATGATATAAATGTAGGGCAAAAAGCAGGGGGAAAAAATAATTTTTTGTAAAACCCAGGATTTTTTCGGTAAAAATTGGTTTAAACTGAAAATGAAGGGGCTTAGATATAGTGTACGTGGACTTTCAGAAAGCCTATGAGAAGTTCCTCACCAAAGACTCTTAAGGAAATTACTTAGCCATGGGATAAGATGGAAGGTCCTCTCATGAATCAGTAACTGGTTAAAACACAGGAAACAAAGGGTAGGAATAAATGGTCTGTTTTCAGAATAGAGAGATGTAAATAAGCAAGGTCTCCCAAGAAGCTGTACTGAGACCAGTGTTGTTCACCCTATTCATAAATTATGTGGAAAAAGGAGTAAACAGTGAGGTGGCAAAGTTTGCAGACTATACAAAACTACTCAAAATAGTCAAGTGCAAAGCTGACTGCAAAGAATTACAAAGGGATCTCACAAAACTGGGTGACTGGGCAACAAAATGGCAGATGAAATTCACTGCAATAAGTGCAGTGTAACGCATATTGGAAAGCATAATCCCACCTCTACATACAAAATTAGCTGTTACCACTCAAGAAAGATCTTGGAGTCACTTCAGATAGTTTTCTGAAAACATCCGCTCAGTGTCCAACAGCAGTCAAAAAGCGAACAGAACGTTCGGAACCATTAGGAAAGGGATAGATAATAAGACAGTAAATATCAAAATGCCTTTATATAAATCCATGTTACACCACACCTTGAATACTGCATGCAGTTCTGGTCATCCCATCAAAAAAAAAATGATATATTAGAACTGGAAAAAGTCCAGAGAAGAATAACAAGATGATTGGGGGTATGGAACAGTTTTCATAGGAGGAGAGATTAAAAAGACTGGGACTGTTCATCTTGGAAAAAGAGACGACTGGTATGGAGGGGAGGTACGATAGAGGTTTATAAAATCATGAACGGTGTTGAGAAAAAGTGTTATTTACCCCTTCACATAACACAAGAAACAGGAATCACCCAATAATATTCATAGGCAGCAGGTTTAAATCAAACATAAGGAAGTACTTCTTCATACAACACAGTGTCAACCTGGCGAACTTGTCACCAGGGGATGATGTTATGAGGGCCAAAAGTATAACTGCATTCAAAAAAGAACTAGAGAAATTCATGGAGGATAGGTCCATTAGCCAAGATGGTCAGGGATGCAACCCCACACTCTGGGTGTCTTTAGGCCTCTGATTGTCAGATGCTGGGACTGGACAACAGGGGATGGATCACTCCATAATTGCCCTGTTCTGTTCATTCCCTCAGAAACAGCTGGCATTGGCAACTGTCAGAAGACAGGAACTGGGCTAGACAGACAATTGGTCTGACCCAGTATGGCTGTTCTTACGTTTTAAACTGTTCTAGAAAGGGGAATGTGAACTGAAATGAAATTGATTTCATGTCCCCCATACTACACTGAACATGTGACAAACAGCTGTCAGACTGAGTGATATTCAGATTATTTTTATAGCATTGTATCTATACCAGGTTCTTGTTGGCAAGGGCAATTTTTAACTGATTGGGCAAATGAATGTGGATTCATAGAGTACTAAAAATATCAAATGAACAATGCTATAAGAAAGCTCTTAAGTGCAGCTCCAGACCTTCATCAGTTTGGTATGAAGAAAACGAAAGCATGAGGTCCCACATCCATGGAAGCTGAAAGGGAAACATTTTCTGTACATCCCACTGTTACAAGTTCAATATCAAGGCACAGATGTCCTACTAAACTTTGACAGAATTGTTGAATTGGTGAAAAGTGCCTCTGAACAAGACAAGGATGAAGATGTGATGTAGAATGTCTGTGCAGCATATACAGTCATTGGGGACCGGTTTCTAAAGAATGTTGTGCTTGAAGATAACGTTGAAAGAATGTCAGAAGAATTGAATCCCAGCAACGTTCCTAAATTTCATCCGAATGATTCAGAAGGATCTAAAATACTGAAAATAGATTTATGCTAAAGAGAGAGCAAGAAGCCCTAAGCATTTCATGTAGAGTAATGAAGAGAGTCAATGCTGGGGCACATCACACTACAGTCAAAACACCAAAACACTACTGAATGATTTTATACACAAAGCATTATGTCTACATATTTAGGAAGGGTTTTTAATTATCATTAACTTAGTACACAATCAGCTCTTCTGCTAAATGTTGTCTCCTGAAGCTTTCAGGATGTTCCAACTTCCTGAGTGGATGGTGAGAAGACTTTTCCTCTTGGAAGGACATTTCATCAAAATAAGGGGTGTTCTGGCCCTTGAAAAACTTTAGAGATAGCTAAATACAAATACTACCTCACTCTGTAAAAAATAATGAGTGATCTACAATACCTGAATACTTGTTCTTGGGGGGCCAATGCATACGGAAAGAGAGGAACTAGCTTCTGTTATATAAGCCTCCTCAAGTCTGGAGTGCAGATTCCAGAATACTGTGAGGCAGAGGATGGACTTGTGGCTAACACAAGTAACTCAACGTCAGGAGATCCTACTATTGCCTGCACTTGCTATTTGATCAGGACCAAGCTGTTTAACTTCTCTCTACCTTAATTAATCCATCTGTAAAATGACAATAGCCATTATCTACTTCACAGGAGTACTGTGAAACTTATTTCCTTGTTTGTGAAGAAACAGATTCTCAGATAGAAGATGTTATAGAGCACAAAGCAATTTTATTGCAAATATTATTGGATTCTCTCACATGCATTGTACAGGGCTGGTATGAAACAACATCACCCGGCATGCACTTTTTACATCTAAGTGCAAGTGCTTCTCATGATGAGATTATGGGTTGTCAGAGGATTTAGCTAGGCTTCTTGTGAAGCTTTTCCAGGACTTTTCCTTGGGTCCTTAAGATGCTCACTTCATGAAGCTTTCACTTTCTGCTATATTCAACTACTGTCCTGACAAGTTCCTCCAACCTCTTATGTAAGCCAATATCAATATTTACATTTTTAAGCTGCCTTTGCTAAAAGCTTTCCAAAGCTTTCCAGCTTGTGACTCAAAAGTAGAAGGCCATTTGATGGTTTTCAATCCCTCACACTAAAATATAAGGGGAAGCCTGATCTGAAGAGGTACAGTTCATGTATCTAAACTAAAAGGTTATCTCCCCCCAGCTGTCATCATGAACAAGTTTGACCATATTACCACCATCCCATATAAATAATGGAAATGAAGAAAGCGAAAGAGGAAATATACCCTTGTCCCACTGTCCTTTGCAGATGAAAGAAAATCAAAGGAGGCCAGATCCTGCTGTTCATTACGCACATTGATTAGAACCTAATTCTGGACCAGATTCTAATACCCTTACTCACATTGGGTAGCACCTTATTCCACAAACAGTCCTACTGATTTGAGTAAGGTTTCAGAAACTGGCCCTCAGGGGGTGGGAGGACGATGACTACTAAGTGTGGTGGAATCTGACCCTACAGTTCTTAGTGTTTTTATAGGAATGTCAGAATTACAGACAAGATCAGTATAAAAGCTAGAAGTTTGGGGTGGGGGAAATGCATAAAAGAGATACTACAGATATGCAGTATCATTCAGAGGAACGAGATGGCTTGTTAAAATGAAAGCTCTTTCTGAAGCTGCAGCAGCAATCCCAAATATTGTGCTTAGGACCAGGACAGCACAATTACAATATTTCATCCCAACTAAGGGGAATGTAGAATATTCTGCATTTCATCCCAGCTAACGGGAATGTAGAATATTCTGCATACAAACAACAACAAGATGACAATCAGCACATTATCATCTAAGAGAAGGATTGTGATGGATAATTTACTAGCTAAAAATCTGCTTTCACACCAAAGATCTCAGCTCTTATCTAACCTCCCAAGGAAGTGAATTTGGTCACCTTAGTCCTTCATGAACAACATTCCACACCACAACCCTTGCCCTAGAGGATTCTATACGTTAAGATGTGTCTCATTATTTAGCACTTAGACTGCGTATATTTTTCTCACAGATAAGGAGTATGGTTACTTTAGGTCAAGCTGACAGCATACTGGAATTGGCTAGATTCAGTGAATTAGATAAGAACAAGCTCACCCTCCCAAACAAAGAAAAAATAGGATTAGTTACACTGGGGTGTTTTTCAGAGAACCAATCCTTTATTCTATTCTACTTAAAAGCTCCATAACAGGAATATCAGAGAATGGCCACTCTGGTTATCTCTGCCCCGTAATAGAAGTCTGAGAACATAAGAACACAAGAGTGGCCGAACTGGGTCATACCAAAAGTCCATCTAGCCCAGTATCCTGTCTTCCGCAGTGGCCAATGCCAGGTGCCCCAGAGGGAATGAACAGAACAGGTGATCATTAAGTGATCCATTCCCTGTCACCCATGCCCAGCCTCTGGCAAACGGAGGCTAAGGACACCATCCCTGCCCATCCTGGCTAATAGCCATTGATGGCCCTATCCTCCATGAACCTATCTCATTCTTTTTTGAAGATTAAGAGAGGAAGCACAGTAGGTTTCTAAAGTAATATGCACTATAATTATCAATAGCAGCAACACTTGCAATAGATTTTGAAAAAGTTAAATCAGAGATATTTATTTTTGATTTTTCAGCTAGACAGGGACTTCTTCACCAGCTTAGGGGACTAATGTTAAATCTGAGTATATTTAAAGTAGGCTGAAGTTACTGAAGTAATTAGTGGGCTGGTAGGCTGTACTAATCAAATGTCTCAGTAATACCATGTCCCAGCATAGCTGACCTTGAATGACTTAATATGAACATGTCTAAATCCTGTAATTGTCCAAGGCACAACTCCACACTCAGCATCTCTGGGATGCTGAAACTGACCAGCTTGCTGTTCTTAACAGTAGATGTGATTACAGCCTGTCAGTGCTGTACTAAACTAATGCTAAGTGAAGCTTACTGCTTTAGTGAACCCCTTGCCCTTCTCACAAGAAGTTGTAACACATACCTGACATTCCACATTGCAGTAAAATGCCTGTTTACATCTTCCACACTTGGACAATCCTTCTTTCCTTAAAAAAATAAAACAGAAGTTATATCCATCTTCTAATAGTGAATTTATCAGGGAGGCTATATCCTATAGCTTTGATATACAACCACGATTTAGTGAATGTGCCCTGGGTGACAGTAATGCACTTACTTTAAAATAGTTTTGCACAATACACTGTATTTTCCTAATCAAATGACTTTCTGTCCAGAATAGTCTAGTTACAGCTTGAACCTAGTCTATTTATTAAGAGTTTCAAATGCAAGTTTTCCTAATAGATGTTATTATGTAAAAGACTTTACTATCCTAATCAAGCCACGGTTTCAGAAATATGTTATTCTATGCTGCTAGACTTTACATTATCTTTACATACTTTACATTATCCTTTGTAATTACATTCCACACACTGATATATTGCTTTTCCTTCTTCTCTAAGTATTGGTTGCTTGGTTGATTTAATCATGGATATAAATCTTTTGCGTCCTAATTTTTTAGTTCTATTGCTTGTCTATCTAACAGTTTTTGTGTGGTTGAAAATGTTCTTATTAAATCAACAAGCCCTCTGAAATCTAAACACACAACATTTTAAACACTTTCAAGTGACTTAATTCAGGGTCCAGCATCTGCTCTGTGATTAATGTATTATAAAAGTTTCCCTCAACCCTCCATAGTCCCTTTTCATTCGTATAAAGCCATAACACAGCAAATACCATAGGGAAGTCCTCATTCTGCTGCAAGGTGCACTGTATTCCCTCCACGCTCCCCCTTAAAAAGTTGTTGAGGTTTAAAGATCGCCACCATCAGTAAAAAAATTTCCATCTGAAAACTGTATGCCTACTACTGAGTAACCCCTAAGAGTACTATATTTAAAAGTAATTAAAATTTCCTCTATATATTTCAGTTCATTACCTTTGTGTATCTGATAGCACTCTGCATATCAGTTTTATGGTTTCCCCATGTTTAATCAGTTTCCACCTCTTTGAGTGTTTGGCTTTTGGGTGGTGGGCCTTTCCCACAGCAACAGAGGAGAGAAACATTTAAAAATAAACAGGAACTCCTGCCTATATTTTAAAAAAGTGTGCCAGGGGACTTAGGTCTAGGTCAACTTCACCAAAAATATTTTAGTTAATTTTGCTGAAATTGACAGTTTCAACTTAACAGCGTCCTTTCAAATATGGTTCAGGAAGCATGGAGATTGAAAGGCATCGGCCAGAGAACACAGAAGACCCATGAAAGGTACAAGTTTAACTACATCTTGTTGAACGGATGAAGTCTGGTGAACGTTTGTTTGAGCAACATTTGGTTAGATACATTCTATAGGCTCTGATCTGTAAACATTTAGGCATGCATGTAACTTTAGTCACACTGAATGCAATGCAATTATTCACATGAATAAAGTTATTCCTTGGCCTAAGTTTTCAGAATCATGCCACAGAGTATGAGAATATTCTCAAAAGAAAATGGAACACTTTTCTGGGATACCTGAAGGACAAACAGGGAAGATGTTAGTCATTTAGTTAATGCACTTCTGGAAGGTGCTCAGATACTATGGGGATGAGAGCGATATAACAACCAGCACATAGGCACCGATTCTGTGGGTGCTCCAGGGCTGGAGCACCCACGGGGAAAAATTGGTGGGTGCTCTGCACCCACCAGCAGCTCCCTGCCCCGCCCCAGCTCACCTCCGCCTTCTCCCCTGAGCGTGCCGCATCTCTTCTTCTCCCCCTAGCTCCCAGCACTTGCCGCCGTGAAACAGCTGGGAGGGGAGGAGGGGAAACACAGTGTGCTCAGGGAAGAGCCAGGGCCGGGATTTGGGGAAGGAGTCCAATGGGGCAGGGAGGGAGCAGAGTTGGCGCAGGGACTTTGGGGAAGGGGTTGGAATGGGGGCAGTGCAGGGGTGGAGTCGGGGCGGCAGGGTGTGTTGAGCACGCTGGGAAAAGTTGGTGCCTATGAACCTACACAGAACTGAATATAAAACCGAAAGAAAAACACTTTTAAGGAAGAAGTTTAGGATCAGTGCTGTACCCAAAGACCCATATAAAGTTTATACAAAGAAAGAAACAATTCTGTAAAGAGGAAAGTTTTTTAAAGGAGGATCCTTGAGTCCACAGGAAGTTGTAACCAATATATGAGATTATTTTATGAATGTACTTACATGCCTGTGGTGCTCACCTCCATTACTACTTAATAAAAAGGAGGGAGTAAAATCAGCACAGGAAGATCAAGTTACAGCATAATAATGACAAACTTGGATGTCAGTGGCTCTTCAGATGAGTAATAGACTTAAGGGAGAAAACAACTGAGAGAATTAAAAGATGAAGGAGGTGCCTCAGCAACGTAAAAGCCCTTGGCAGTGCCAAATCATGGATGCAGCAGTATTCACCATGCTCCTGCTATCTAAGATATATAGCCCCCTTACCCTAACATATGAGTGCTTCAGCCTTTAACATATTTATAGGATTGCCAACTTTGACTGGATGAATTCCTAGAAGTTTCATCACATGACATTATCTTTAATTAAAGATTAATCTTTAATTCCCAGAGACTCCAGGACAATGCTGGAGGATTGGCAACCCGAATTCATCAGTGTGGAATAGGAAAATACTACTCCCATTTTACAGATGGGAAAAGGAAGCAGAGAGAGAGAATAAATGAGTTGTCCATGGTAACACAGGAAGCCCATGGCAAAGCACAGGATTGAAACCAAGTCACCCTCAGAGGCCTAATCTAAGGCAGTGGTTGTCAGTCTGCGGTCCACAGATCCCGGTGGGTGCAAAGTCTACGTCAAAGGAGTCTGTGAAAGACTGTCACTACCATTGAACAAAAAGAAAAGGAGGACTTGTGGCACCTTAGAGACTAACGAATTTATTAGAGCATAAGCTTTCGTGAGCTACAGCTCACTTCAAGCTTATGCTCTAATAAATTTGTTAGTCTCTAAGGTGCCACAAGTCCTCCTTTTCTTTTTGCGAATACAGACTAACACGGCTGCTACTCTGAAACCTACCATTGAACAGTGATTTTCAACTTGGGGTCCACTAACCCCGGGGGGGGGGGGCAGTCCATATCTAAGCTTTCCAAAGGAGTCAGCCCCTCCATTTGAATTTTTTAGGGATCCACAAATGAAAGGAAAAAAAAAAAAAAAAAAGGCTGACAACCACTAGTGTAGGCCAACACCCCCACAGCTGGACTCCACCCATCATCTCTTACCACCAGGACCCCACGTGTCCAGGAGATCTCACCTCCCTTGCCCCGCCCTGGCTCACTTTGTCCACCCCTCACTTCTAACCTCCCTCCCCAAGCCCAGCATAGCCTGGGGACAGCCCCACTCCCCACCGACCCGTGCGCCGGGGACACCCCCCGGGCCCACGTGCGGCGGGCACGCCCGCGGCCCCGCAGGAGGCAGGGGGCGCTAGGACCCGCGGGGAGCCGCTGCCCGGCGCTGGAGCCGGGCCGGCAGGTACCTGGCGAAGCAGCACTCGCAGTGGTTGCCCCGCTCGCTGACGGTCAGCACGCAGGTGTAGGCCGGGCAGCTGAAGAGCAGCTCCCCGGGGGCGAAGCGCTGCCGGGCCCGCAGCCCCCGGCCCTTGCCCGGGCTGGTGAACCGCTCCTGGCCCTCCCCGCGCGGGGCCCCCTCCGCCCGCATCCTTCCCGGCCAGGCGCGCGGCGCTCCGGCTCCGGCTCCCCGCCAGGCCGCTACTAATGGAGCCGAGCCACCCGCGCGCCACCACGTACACCGGCAGCCGACTCCCCGGGAAACGGCCGCAGGAGCCCGCCGGGTCCTAGAGCCCGCCCGGCTCCGGAGCGCCCGTTCGCCAGCGGGTGCCCCCCAGCCCTGAAGGGCCCCCGGCCAAGCCTGCCGGGCGTGAGAGGGCGGCTGCTCCCCGCCGCCCCACCGCTGAGGCGGGAAAAAAGGGGCCCAGGGGCAGCCTGAGTCACTCAGTGACCCCGGGCAGGGCCAAAACCTGGGGCCTCCCTGGAGGGGATTTTTCTCTCTGATCCTCCCCTCTTCTAGTCAGCGCGGGCATCAGCACTGCGGGGACCGGGTAGCAAGTGGCGGGACAATGGATCGAGTGGTATGATCTGGATGAAAGCTGGAGGCATGTAGGTAGGAATAGCGGTCAGTAGGTTTCCGATATAGGGTGGTGTTTATGTGACCATCGCTTATTAGCAGCCAAAAAGGCTGACAAAGGAGGTGCTGTCGTCATCATGAATAGGTCGGAGTATGAACAAGAGGCTACTAGGCAGCTCTCCAACACCACTTTCTACAAGCCATTACCCTCTGATCCCACTGAGAGTTACCAGTGACTTTGTCCTCACCCATAACGATTTCACATTTGACAATGTATACCTTCAAATCAGCCGCACTGCGATGGGTACCCGCATGGCCCCACAGTATGCCAACATTTTTATGGCTGACTTAGAACAACACTTCCTCAGCTCTCGTCCCCTAATGCCCCTACTCTACTTGCGCTACATTGATGACATCTTCATCATCTGGACCCATGGAAAAGAAGCCCTTGAGGAATTCCACCATGATTTCAACAGTTTCCATCCCACCATCAACCTCAGCCTGGACCAGTCCACACAAGAGATCCACTTCCTGGACACTACAGTGCTAATAAGCGATGGTCACATAAACACCACCCTATATCGGAAACCTACTGACCACTATGCCTACCTACATGCCTCTAGCTTTCATCCAGATCATACCACTCGATCCATTGTCTACAGCCAAGCGCTACGATATAACCGCATTTGCTCCAACCCCTCAGACAGAGACAAACACCTACAAGATCTCTATCAAGCATTCTTACAACTACAATACCCACCTGCTGAAGTGAAGAAACAGATTGACAGAGCCAGAAGAATACCCAGAAGTCACCTACTACAGGACAGGCCCAACAAAGAAAATAACAGACGCCACTAGCCATCACCTTCAGCCCCCAACTAAAACCTCTCCAACGCATCATCAAGGATCTACAACCTATCCTGAAGGACGACCCATCACTCTCACAGATCTTGGGAGACAGGCCAGTCCTTGCTTACAGACAGCCCCCCAATCTGAAGCAAATACTCACCAGCAACCACACACCACACAACAGAACCACTAACCCAGGAACCTATCCTTGCAACAAAGCCCGTTGCCAACTCTGCCCCCATATCTATTCAGGGGACACCATCATAGGGCCTAATCACATCAGCCACACTATCTGAGGCTCGTTCACCTGCGCATCTACCAATGTGATATATGCCATCATGTGCCAGCAATGCCCCTCTGCCATGTACATTGGTCAAACTGGACAGTCTCTACGTAAAAGAATAAATGGACACAAATCAGACATCAAGAATTATAACATTCAAAAACCAATTGGAGAACACTTCAATCTCTCCGGTCACTCGATTACAGACCTGAGGGTGGCTATTCTTCAACAAAAAAATTTCAAAAACAGACTCCAACGAGAGACTGCGGAATTGGAATTAATTTGCAAACTGGATACAATTAACTTAGGCTTGAATAGAGACTGGGAATGGATGAGTCATTACACAAAGTAAAACTATTTCCCCATGTTATTTCTCCCCCCCACCCCACCGTTCCTCAGATGTTCTTGTTAACTGCTGGAAATAGCCTACCTTGCTTGTCACCATGAAAGGTTTTCCACCCTCCCCCCTGCTGCTGGTGATGGCTCATCTTAAGTGATCACTCTCCTTACAGTGTGTATGATAAACCCATTGTTTCATGTTCTCTGTGTGTGTATATCAATCTCCCCTCTATATTTTCCACCAAATGCATCCGATGAAGTGAGCTGTAGCTCACGAAAGCTTATGCTCAAATAAATTTGTTAGTCTCTAAGGTGCCACAAGTACTCCTTTTCGTCATGTAAAGAAAGATGCAGAAGACGTGGTCATGCTGAGGATTTTTGCTCTGTAGGTCACATACAGCCTCTGAATTTGTTGCTTGCCTTATAAACAGGGCTAGTGGGCAAGCTCATGTGGGTCCCCTACAATCATCAAAACTACAGCCCTTGGGTAACTTATTGCTATCTCACTCACAAACACGCTGAGCTATTGGAAAGGGTTTCAATGGGATAAAACTTCCTAACCTAGAAAAGTCCAGCAAAATGGTGCTTAACAACGTCACTCTATGTGCACCGCCATGTAGTTGTGAACCCCATTGAATCCATGAAGGAACTTTAGGAATTGAATTGCAGGGACCGCAGATGCTTTGGGAAGCCCTGCTTATAAAAAGTATACCTCTATTTTACATCCATGTAACCCCACTGATTTCAGCAGAGTTATTCCTTATTTACACCAGTGAAAATGAGAAGTGGAGGGCCATGGGGACATTATTCTAGAATATTGCAATATTTTGATAGCTTGGAAGGAAATATGTGGAATTAATGGGGGCAATTATTTGTTACCTACAATTAGTTAGCCTCACAGGTGAGGCTCTCCCATTTATAAACAAGATAATTAGCAACAAAATAAATGACAAAAAGTCCCAGTGCAAAAGCAGAAATCATGTCATAAATTTGGCTAAAAGCCGTCAGAGCAAGGAAATGTAAAATTTACTCTAACCAGGAATAAATATTGCCTTTGATTACTTTAGAAATAATAAATGCAATAAATCTATACTAAAGTTGTACTCAAGGTAAGGCTCAACCCCACAAAGCTCAAGAAAGCTTAATTAAGACTATTATAGTGCTCTTAACTCACACGTTTGTGCCTAAGCATTTCAATACATGAGGTTTTGTGTTAGTTATACAGCAGTTGGACTTACCACTGGAAGAATATTCATTTCAGAAATATGAGTTAAGCATGCAGATAGATATAAATATTTTCTGCATCACTTGTACTATGTGAGTACTCTAGATTAATATAGTCCTCCAAGGTATGTTATCTGTGCTATAAATAGGTGATCGTTTAGTTTTACATGAAATTATTTGTACAATAAATCACCTGGAAACAGTTTGTTTAGATGTGCAGATTGGAATATAAAAAATGAAAAAGTTCACAAGGAAAAGTAAATGAATAAACTAGAAATCAAAGAGGGTGCAAAACAAGAATTAAAATTAATATTGAGAAAGAATTTCTTGAACTAAAAGAGTATACTCATTACCATTCGTTGATTTTAGTGCCAGTAAAACTGAAGGCCAGGTGTTAATCTGATTTATACGATGTAAAGTTAGAGTACCTTCCTTGGTATTAGTCTAGTGTAAATGAGATCAAAACCTGTCCCTAAATTAGAACTACAGGAGTGGGCCACAGAGTTTAACACTAACCAAAATATTCCAGTCCAGTTCTTGTACCAGAAGATCTTAATCAAATAGCAGCAGAGAAATATGAAATTATTACCAGTAGGTAAATGTAAAATGCAAAACATGCTCTCACCAATGCACTTTTTGAAGGAAGGGCATTCTGTGCCTGCAGAGCCTTGCTGTGGGGGACTCAAAAGGGAGAAGGACTGAAGCAAGCAAATGTAAGGGAGTCTAATTAAATATAGATAGATTCCAAATGGATGTAAATCCATGTGCCAAAAGAAGGCACACTCCTAAAACTCCCACTAGGTTTACTTAGACAAATTTTGATTTACCTCTGAATTTGGCCCAAGCTGGTATATTAAGAGTGTATGGTTATATAGAAAAAGGAAGTAATTGAATGGTTCACTATTAATTATTATTATTTTATTTTATTATTTTTATTTTATCATTATTATATCTTTCTTTGGGGTGCTGGAACAATTTGTATAATGGGGGTGCTGAGAGCCATTGAACTAAACTGTAAACCCTGTATATAGCCACTTCAAACCAGGGGGTGTGGAAGCACCCCAGCACCCCTAGTTCCAGCACCTATGTCTTTCTTGCACCAGTATTGGTGCATAGGGCAGAAACCAGTCTCTTCCACCCCCCTCTGTAGTTAGCTGCCACTTCCATCTGCTCTATGGTGTTGAGATCAACTGTTCTGCCCTCCCTGCCAAGGGTTCTTAAGGTTTCTCTTGGGTATTCTCGCTTCATCACACCAGTTAGTTTCCAGTTGACAGCTTCACGTGGGAGTCTCTGTGTTGGCGTCCAGAGTACATGCCTCAAATACATGCAACACTTCATTCTAATTCTAGTGAAGACAAGCTGCTGGCTGGTAATTTCTCAGATCTCTTCACTGGTAATACAGTCTCAATGCTTAGAATCTTTCTAGGCAGTTAGTTTCAAAGGTATCTAGTTTTCTATCTAACATTTTAATAGATCTCCAGCACTTGCAGCCATAAATTAGCATTGAGATTACGTTTGAGTTGAAAATTCTGTTTTATTTTGGTGCTGTATATCTTTGATTTCCACACATTGGTGAGTTTAGTGAATGCTGTGGATGCTATTTCCTATCCTCGATGTTACTTCTTTTTTGAGGTCTCCATTGGCTAGTTTAGTGCTATCCAGGTAAATGAACTGTTCTGCTTCCTTGCTGTTTTTGCCTTCTAATATGATGCAACTACTTGGCAGCTGGGTTTCAATGATATTTGTTTTGATGTAACTGATTTAGCTGCTTATAAGATGAAATGAAGATAAATTAACTTCCAAATTGCTATGATAAAAAAGTCTTGCTGTATAAGCTATTAAATATAAACTTCAAACATTTTTATGTCAGCATCCATCCAGTTATGGCTCTTGTTTTTCAATCTTCTCTCTCATATTAACACATGAATTAATTGGAGCATTACAAAAATAATGCAGCTCTCTGGGTCTAAGCTATTTTAATTATGTCCAACTGCTACATCTTTTTAAGGGTAAAGGTTCAGCAACCAACATGGAAAAAATATAGCTGAGTAATTAAAAAATGTAATACCACTCCCTCCTCCTAAATATTAATCATGTACCACCGTAGATTTACGGGTACTGAGTATGGAATTATAGTCAGTTAGAACTCCAAAAGTAGATTCTAAATAAATACAATCTAAAATATTTGGGATAATGATTATTATTTAAATATTATTTAAAAAATGGGGCCAGGATTTCACATCATGTCCTTACTTTAGCAATGCGCTTAACTGGCTTAGGTCCCACAGAATGCTCAATGTCTTGCAACATTGAGCCCTTGAACACATTAAAAATATAGCATCAGTGGAAAAAGCTTATTCATCGGATCATGCTGAGGATAAAGAGGCAGAATCTAAAATTCTAAAAAAACATATTTACTAAATTGACTTTTATTCAGTACACCCTAGATAACTTAGCTTATAGTACAAACTTTCTAAGAGATAATATATGAATCTATTTACATAGGGTGAAAACTTACCATAAGCCCTGAGCTCTATTTCAGTCATTTGGGAGAAATTCAACCAGTTGCCTGGATAGCTTTTAACATATTTTGGATGTTTTCAGTGACTAAAACTGGTTTGATAGTTTATTAATAAAAATAATTTTGTAAGTATCTTGTCTATATATTTCCTTTCCTCTTTCCCCCTATTATAAAATTACATATTTAAACTAATACAACATAGTGTTCTGATCTGTCTAATTTATCTAAGTTTTCATGCCATGCTCGTGCACATTGTATGTGAGTTTCTATGAATGGATTTTTGGGAATCAGTCGGAATAGCAGAATGAATAATTACCTGAAAAGTGATATTCTAGCCAACACTAGCTTCCAAATATTGTGTTTGTATTAATCAGTTTATGCTGATTCTCAATAAGTTAATCATATAAATATTTGTACAGTTGCTGTTCAGATAGCATTCCTGTGAAGTGTTAGTTACCCATGAGAGCAGCTAAGGCCCAGATCTGGCATTTAGGCACCTAACTTCCATGGGAGCTGGGCCTGAGTGCTCTCAATTCCCAAAGCCTACAAGGGGAGTTGAAGACACTCAACACCATGCAGGACTGGTGGGTGATAAAATCTCTAAATGATACCTTGTGTCCCAGGACATTTCTGCTTCTCTATCTTTTTTTTTTTTTTTTTTTTTTTAAAACTCTGAAGTTTTTGTGTTTTAGATCTGAAAGATGAAAGCTCATGGAAGGATCTGAAGTGTGGTATAGGTTTAAGAAAGTCAAAGAACAAAGTGTGGGTCTTTGAATTTCTTAAAATGAAGAAGTGCTTAGAACCAAAGCCATTCACCTTCATGCACAACCTTTGGAAAACTCTGTGGAAAACTGTGAGCATTGTACTGGATGATATAAAGATTTTTAGTTTAGTTAGTGAAGCAATAGTTATTTTAACATGATCTGAATTCCTGAGAAACTTTTGAGCAACCTACATTGAAAGCTGTATTTTTCTATTATGTACCAGGATGAACAGACCTTGCCAAGCAAGGTTCTTCACTTAGAATTTACAGGGAGTCAGTCACTAAGACCTAAAGCCTCAAGTGAACTGTGAGTCAAGAGTAAAAGTCAGCTATGGGTATGTGTAAGAAATGATCATAGCTAGGGCCCTACCAAATTCACGGTCCATTTTGGTCAATTTCATGGTCATAGGATTTTAAAAATCGTAAATTAAATGATTTCAGCTATTTACATGTGAAATTTCACAGTGTTGTAATTATAGGGATTCTGACCCAAAAAATGGAGAGGTTGCAAGGTTATTATAGGGGTGGGCCATCTTAATTATCACTACAAAAGTTTTTTTTCTCCTGCTAATAATAGTTCATCTTAATTAATTAGCCTCTTAGAGTTGGTATGGCAACTTCCACCTTTTCATGTTCACTGTATGTATATATATCTTCTTACTATATGTTCCATTCTATGCATCTGGTGAAGTGGGCTGTTGCCCATGAAAGCTTATGCTCAAAGAAATTTGTTCGTCTCTAAGGTGCCACAAGTACTCCTGTTCTTTTTGCAGATACAGACTAACATGGCTGCTACTCTGAAACTCAACACTCAGATGTTTGCAGTTCACACAAAATCAGCAACCTCACAACTGCCATTCTGTGTTAACTCCAGCTTGCCTCTGCCAGATCTGCATTACCCTCTCTTCAAAGAAGATACACCTATTCATAGCAGATAAGGATCTGGTCCAAGGTTACCACAACCTCATGAAGTTGCCACTTACTTTCCCTTTTGCTGCTTATCTGCAACTTTTGCTGTGCTGTGGACTTGAGTAAGATCTTTGACCCATTGAGCACTTCCTGGGATCAAATCTATCCCACAGATTCCTGGCCAGGATAGTGAATGAGATACCCAGGGTCATCATATCTGCCCTATTACTTGTAAAGGCATTGTAGACAAGGGAAATGTCTGCAAGTTCCCAGAGACACAGGTGAATGACACTAAATGAATCCCACCATCTGTAGTAAGCCAGCTCACGCTTGCTGACATGTGGGTATATCCCAAGCAGTATCTCTCTTTGTAGTTGTGGTGACCTAGGCCCCAAGACTAAGCAAGGCCACGTATTTCCCCAATCACTCTATTGAGAAGAATCATGTCTTTATATGCCTACTTTCCCAATAAAAAAGTTCACAGAGGGGGTGGGGGAGGGCTCTCCCTTATATTCTGGCTGAGTGTCCTTTTTGATTCCCATTTTAGCATGCCCCTCAAAACCCTCAACTATAGATTCCTAGAGTTTAAGGCCACAAGGCCATTAGATCATCTAATCTGTTCTCCTGTATCTCACAGACCTTTAAATATCACCCACTTACCTTTTTGGTGAGTCTAATAATTTGTGCTTGACTAAAGCATAACTTCCTAAAAGGCATCCAGTCTTAATCTGAAGATATCAAAAGATAGAAAATCTACCATTTCCTTTGGTAGTTTGTTGCAATGGTTAATTATCCTCACTGTTAGAAATTTGTGCCTAATTTCCAGTGTCTGGCTTCAGCTTCCAACTGCTGGTTTTTGTTATGCTGTTCTCCACTGGTTAAAGTGTCTTTTAGTAACCAGTATTTTCTACCTATGTAAGTACTTAAACACTGTAATCAAGTCACCTCTCAGTCTCCAAGTTTGTATTGCAAGGTATTTTCTCCAGCTGTTTTTTGTAGCTCTTTACTGCATCCTCTCCAATTTTTTAAACATCGTTCTAAAAATACAGACACCAGAACTGGATGCATTATTCCAGTATTGGTCTCACCAATGCTGTTGACAAAAGTAAAATCACCTCCCTACTTACTACTTCTCTGTTTATACATCCAATGATTACTTTACTCCTTGTTGTGCTAGCATTGTGCTAGGAGCTCATATTGAGTTACTTGTCCACTCGCTTGTCCAGCTTTAAATTCTTTTGAGAGTCACTGCTTCTCAGGAGGCAGTCCCTCAATCTGCTGGTGTGTCCTGCATTTCTTGTTCCTAGACATATAACTTTGCATTTGGCTATACCGAAACGTATTTTGTTCGAATGAGCCCAGCTTGCCAAGCAATCCGTATCAGTCTGTATGACTGCCCTGTCCTCATAGTTATTTTCCACTATGGCAAGTTTGTGTCATCTAAAACATTTATAAACATTGATTTTGTACTTATTTCCATCTCATTGATGATAATGTTGAATAGCATCTGACCTAGTACTGATCCCTCAGTACCCCACTAGAAACGCTATCATTTGATGATTATTCCCCACTGAGATCTGTTAGTCAGTTCTTAATCCATTTAACATGTGTTTTATTAACATTGTCCTTTTGCCCCTTGTCAGCTACTGCATCAATGGTTGCAGTACAGGATGGGAAACAGGCTCTGCAGAGCTGCTATGTCCCTCCCCATCAGTGGTGCAAGTAGAAATAATTTCTTGCCATATTGCGCTCATGGGGGGGATAGAAGAGGGGGTATGTGATCTCCCCACGTGACCCTCCATGTGACTCCTCCCTGCCCTGCCGCCAGCCTGGGTTCCCCATGCTCTCCCTGTCCCCTCCGACGCCCCCTGATGTATCTACAAACATGAACATGCTTAACTACTCACTTCTACCTCCACATATGTAGTATTCAGTCTCTTTATATGGAATATGGGAGTTGGGTGTGGAGCCATTTCAGCATAGTATGACTTATTAAAAGACAAATTTTAAGTAGAACTGTATCCTAAACTGCTTTATGGTATTGTGATCAAACATTGCATTTTAATGGGGGATTCAACTTCCTTTATAGGAACAGCCTCCTGAAACTCTTACCAGTCCACAAAAGTGGTCCATAGTCATGCAAATAGTCCCATTGCCTTCAGTGGGATTGATCAAATGATTAAGGGTTTACAGGATTAGGTTTCAAGTTTGTAAATTGTTCTGTGTGAAACTGACAATTCCTGAGCTGTTAGATCAGAAGGAGCTTCATTCAAATAAAGGTGGGCAGATGTGTGATAAGTCTTAGCTCCGTTGCTAAGATGAGGAACATATTTTCAGCAAAGTTCTTGGCAGATTCCTGAGGCAGCTGGTTTAAGGCCATCAGTGTCTGGCATTATAATCTTCACTTATAGTTCTCTCACCCACAAAGCTGGAAAATGAGGCATTTGTTTTCTTTGTTTTGCTGCTCCAGTTCCAGGTAACAAAATGCATGTTAGACTAGTTTGGGTGCAAGGAAGCATTCTGTGAACACTTGGGATAACACCTGATTCCTGTAAGGCTGCAGAACTGGGCTGACATCAGAATCCAAACATCCTCTGGTCAGTGCAAGCGGAGGCATTCTTCTAATGATTTGGACTTGATGTGATGCAGTATGGATGTCATGGACAATTCAGACCAATGGGGGAAGAAAGAATCAAAAAACAGTTTAAATACCATCCCTCTCACGCAGGACTCACCTCTTGAGGACTCCTGACCAATGTAACAGCACAATACATATGCTAACAAACTTAAACAAAGCCTTTGTGTAAGTTTGTTAGCTTATGTATTATGCTGTTAAAGCCATTTAAAGAATGAATGCCCTCCCTAGCCACGTTCTGCCCCTTTAAGGAGCAGAGTGCAGCCTCACCCCAACACCTCTCCTGGGGTGGGGGGGACTAGCCCCAAGTCTTTCTGGTACCCTGTATCTCCTAAAAATCTCTTGCCGGTACTGTGTACTGGCGGGTACCGCCCTACTTGCACTCCTGCTCCCCATGGAGATGGGCAAGAGTGTGAGGGTAGTAGACTGAACCTTGTCTCTGCCTCTCACTTTCACTGCTCTGAGTACTGTAGCTATCCCAGTGCATCATGCAGTGTAAGTCCCAGGGGTTGGCACCACCATGTTGCACGACGGACACTTGACACAATTACCGTAATTAGTGATGGACATGGGGGGGGGTTGTGTCATTCAGTCATTCAGCGATTCTTGAAAAATTACCATGGACCTCAACATTTTTACCACGGACACTTGTGTCCGTGTAAGGACACGTTGCTGACCCCTGTAAATTTCATAGCTTTCCAGATTTAAATAAATGTTTGATTTTAGTTGATTTATTTTTCCTGCTGTAACTTCCTGCCATTGCACTGATATTTTAAGCTGATTTTATTAAATCATAAAGTAACTGATAACACCAGTACATCTTTCCTTTTAGCAGCACAGCTGTAGTGGCACAGCCGTGTCAGTAAAAGGTACATAGTGTAGACAAAGCCTAAGCTCGATCCCCTTATTTAAGACCTGATAAAATGGATCCAGATAAGATGGTTGCTTAGGACTAGTTAATAAGATGGTAATAAGTACGGTATAGTTAATATGTCATTCAGGATGCTATTTTATCCCTATCAGAGATAGCCTTATTAGCAAAATAAGCAGTTGGTGATTCAAAGCTACCACATGGATGTTGTTCAACACTTCACTGAGTCAGTCCTCTCAAAAACAGTTGTTGTAATTTGTAGCTTATATTTTGTTAATCTCTGAATCATTGTCAGCTATTTCCACTTCAGCAAAACCTTATGGGCCATGTGATGGATGTGGTCAAGCCACAATAGCTGGCTTCTTTTTGTGCAAAACATCAGTGGTTAGAAGGAATTGCATTTAGTTAACATGACAAATCCTGCCATCTTCTACAATCCAGGAATCTGATGCTTCTGTCCACCTTCTGTCTTCTTAGATAATAATGGTTACCTCTTCGTCAAAGCCATAGAAGAAGAAAAAGACAATAGATCACAAAGCCTTCATTGAAACTTAGCTTTAGCTTCCATTGTTCTCCATATCTCCCTTATCATAGCCAATGCTTTGACTGAAAGGTTGTCAAGTTGCTTATTTCATTTACTTCTTCTGTAAATGCAGATGTCTGAGTAACTGATCGTTTTAACCTATGCAGTATTTCTTCAATCACTTAGTTTTGCAGTACACCGGAATTCATCATAAGCTCATATGGAATTTGTTGCATTCAGCTTACATTAAGAGCCAAACTTCCAGACACTTTAATTTTTGTTATCTCTCGAAAGTCAAACAATAGGTTGGTGAATCCAGTGACACTATAACACAGTTTATCGGTGGCAGTTAGAACTGAAAGTTCTATTTAATTTAGTCTTTTTCTCCAGTGTGATTGTACGATTTTTTTGGTCTGATAGTTACCTAGGACAATTATTAGAATTACACTGTATGTTTGTTCACAATGTGGTACCGCTTTTTAAAAAAAAATTGTAGAATCTTGGTATCCTTATATCATTAGGACCTGGTCTTTTGTGTTGGAATAATGGGATTGTAATAAGAATAACATGAAATAATATCAAGTTACTAACTTCATCAAAGAAAGGTAGAGCAACTTCTGACCTTTTTTCAGTTCTTTGGAAAAGGGGAGAAACTTGTTTTCACTGATGACTAAACTTTCTTCTTCAGGTTTGGTTTTATGGTCATATTTGAACTGAGGCCCATCATATTGGCAAGCAGCTCCATGCCAGTTGCTTAAGTGTGCCATCTCTCATATCTATAACACACTCCTATTTGTTATTTTATATGCGTAAGGTGATAGTGAGTGATTGATAAACGGACCTGGAAACTGAAGTCATCTTATCTACAGAACAGGGACATAGTGAATGTTTATTTGTTCATATTGTTTGGGCATCTGGCCTCTGTGACCTTCTGTGTTCTTCCCTCTAGCTTCGTGGAAGTAAAGGCAATACCTTCTGGGCTGCCAGACAGGGAGTCACGTGCAGATCTGACAAATGTCTTGCCTGACACTCCTGCATTCTTGCAGTCCACCTGAGATGTTGGGCATTCATCTGGGCCATGGGAATGGCCTGCAATTAGGGCTCATGGACAGCAGAGGCTGCTGGCTGTGGTACCTGCTATGGTACTAGCTGCTCACTCTGCTGGATCGGAGAGAAGAAAGAACACCCAGGAGGAGTAGGCATGTAGCGATGGCAGAGCAGAGGTGGAGATAGAAGATGAGTGGACCCAGTACTGGCCCTAGGTTATCTGTCCAGCTTTCACCCCATACACTCAGCTTCCCTCAACCTCAGCTGCCATCGTTCCTTACCTCCTACAAAGCACCTCTACAGTTATCCTCCTCTAGTGGCCACTTGCCTCTGGACAATCCCACAAACACAACTTTCCCCAGCTTCTCCTTCACAAGCTAACTAGCTATCCCCTGAACACCTCCAGAAAGTCACCCAACCAGCTATCAGAAAATAGCTCTCTTATGAAAAAGTGCTGTGTAACTTAATTGTCATGAAACCCAGAGGGGTCTATAAAAATGTAACAGGGTTCTACAGAAATGACTCTAAAACCTATAGAGAATGATATCCTTATATATCCTTTTTTGAACCATTGTAATGAACTCTATTGCAGGGATATCTCTGCAATAGGATGATTCACAAAACCTGTAGAAAGCTTACCATTTTATATTAAATGCTGTAGGAGTGTTCCATAAGAGTTGGGCAGTTTCTGAGGTATATGCCTGTGTGGTTTTTGTGACTCCTGTGGCTAGTTGAACTTTGGTTTTGGACTGCAGCACAATCTGAACATGTGAGCCATCTTTTGTGGGTAAAAAAGAAGATTCTACAGATTCATGGGGAAGTTTGTGCTGCCTTAAACTTCACCAGCATGTCACCATACAGCTGCAGGGCCATTGCGTTTGATTTCTAAATGGAATGTTCAACAGGCACTGTGTCTTCTGGAGTAAATACAGTATACACAGAAAATCACATGTCATTTACACAAGTAACTATGTTTTTATATTATTTCAGTGATCTGAGGTTTTTTTTTCAATGCATCAGGGAGATAAGAAGGTACCTGCCAATAAATTTTGATAGTGTCCTTTCCTTGACCTGGTAGAAATGAACATAGATGGCATTGACAAGAAATGGAACTATTTAAATTAGGCAGGTAAGTTTATGTTTGAGCCAAGCACAAAGATTTAACCTTAAATTGGAAATGTTCATTTCAAGAAAGCCATTGCAGCTCAGACATTGAAAGTTATCAGTCACACAGTTAAACACATAAATTGGGAAGATTCATGCTGAAGACAATGACAGCAGAGATTAGAAATGACAGTAGGGGGAAAGTCCTGCCTAACTTAGGAAAGAGGAAAAATGTCAAAACAGTAATAAACTACAGCAAGGCCAACAGGTCAACCCACATGAGAAAACTAACAGGTAACAGAAGGGCCTCTGAAACTTCTGAAGAATAGAAGATCAGTAGGAAAGCATTTTTATGAGAAATAAAATGCGCCTTCCTGTCAGGGAGGAAGGGAGTTGCAGAGTGCTTGAGAAATGGAAAAAAATGCAATTAAAACCAGATATGAATAAAGATCAGGTGAGAGAGGATGTCACCTTATGTCCTTTGGAACCGTATTTCTGCTGCCTCCTGAAATTATGTTTTCCTGAAACAAAGGAACAATGTTATGGAAAAATGGGTGCCAGGTACTTTAGGAAAATGAGACACAGCGAAGCGGATAAAAGAGACAAAGACAATAGCAATCATATGCAATAAACCAAAGACAGCTGAGGTCTGAGACAAAGGTGAAAATTCTGAGCCAGCAAGATGAGTGAAGCAAGGGAAGGAAGGAGGGAAAGGTGATTCACAATAACGTTTGAAAGACATTGGCTTGAATATTCATCAATGTCACAGCAAACTTAGCTTGGCGGCCTTGGTGACTGACTTTGTTCAGTTAGCAATTTCCCATTTTTAAGATGATAAACAGGAAAGTGGCTTGATATATGGCTTTTTAATGTTAGCTGAATGCAACAAACCTAAGCGCAGGCTTTCATGCCAATTGGATAGACATTGGCATACAATTTTATTGTTTTTGTATAGGCATAATTGAAATATTTGTGTTGTGGAGCGGTACCCACTCCAAAATTAGACAAGGTAGACTCCTGTATACAAATATACCTTTTGACATGCAGGCAGCATGGGGACACCACACAATGGAACAAGTGGAGTAAGCTGTGCAGTCACTTGGAGTACGTCACTCACCATTAATTCATTCAAATGAAAACCTAGTTCCCATGCCCTGATCAATGACTTTGTTATTTCTTTTACTTTAGAAATCGCTATAAGGATTGTGAAGTGATTAATGCAGCTTGACATGATGAAGAATCTGAAGGTGCTTATGGTAAAATATTTTAGCTGATAGCGGTACAGACTATTTTGTGCTGCTTTTGTGAGTGCTATTTCAATATATTATAGAACAGTGTTATGAAGTGACTGGTTTGCTGAAGATTAAGCTGCCTGTACTATTATATGTGTTAGAGAAGGGCCCAAGCTGCAAAGTTCAGACCCGAAATCAGATCGGAATCCAAACTTTCCCAAAGTTTGGGATGGGAGTTGAATCTGAGATTATAGTTCAGTCTCATCTCTTATACCTACATACAAATATAATATGTAAGACATATTATATAAAGATACAAGGGCCAAATTCTGTTCTTGATTACACCTGTATAAATATTATTCCAGATGTCACAGTGTTGTAGCTGAGAGCAGAAATTGGCTGCTCATTTGAAGTTGGTGCCAAATGCTATCAATAAATGCCTGCCAAAAATAACCAACGGAGATGTAGTAATTTAAATAGAAAATTCAGAAATCAGTTGCATGCTGAGGGCATGTCTACACTAGAAATGTAAGTCAACCTATATTGGCTTGACTTATAGCCACCACAGTAATTACTGTAGTGGTGCACGTTCACACTACCCTCCTTGGGTTGGTGGTGAGCGTCCTTACCAGGAGCTCTTCCTCCGACCTAAGAGGGGCAGAGTGGGGAGCTGAAAGCCTGATCTCTCAGCTCTGCTGGCAGCTTCCTGCCAGGAGCTAGGCTGCCCCACAGGTTCCTGGATTCCTGGAGGGCTTCCCCCATTCCCACCGGAAGTTGAGGAAGCCGCCCGGGGCTTCTACCCTCCCCGTTCCCTGCGGGGAGCCCGGGGAACCCTTCCAGGGCTTCTCACTCCTCCCCTCCTCCCCTTCCTGCTCTCCAATGGGAGTGGGGCAACCTTGTCAATTGCTGTGAAATTGACAAGACAGCCAACAGCTGACATAAAGGATGCATACTATACAGACACTGCACCACCCTAACTACACGAACATATGCCTTATGCATCTCCTGGAGGTGGTGTTATTATTACATAAGCTGCCTCATGTCAACCTAACTGTGTAGTGTAGACCAGCCCACAGTTGCAACATGGGCCCACTGGATGCTGATGCAGAGACTGATAATGGCATTAGTAAATGCCAAAAAAATACCTGAAAAGCGCTACTTCTGTGTGGCACACACACCCCTATGTTTTAAGGCAATTAAATATGTGTAAATGGAAGATCTCTCTTTACCCTACCCCATGTCTGAAGTGGCCAAGATATAGAAGTTTTTCAGTGTGGTCCTTCTGTACAGCAGCTGTTTCACAGTTTTCATAGAGTCTTCAACCAGTTGCTTCAGTTTGCTCCTGTCACTGCCATAGGTTAATAGGAACAGAGGCAAGAGAAGGGCCGAGGCCAGCATAAAGCAGGAATAACAGGATTTTGTGCCAAAAGGGAGTGTGAGATAAGAACTTTAATGGACAAACAAACAAAGAATGAGTCCGAAGCCTGAGGCACTTCAGTGTGTTAGCAACAGAGAAGCAGTCCTGGAACAAGTACAGCCCAGAGTCTCAGTTTGAAATGATTGCGTGGACCACATGCCAAAAAAGTTTGGCTCTGTGTATATATGTGTGTATGTGTATCTATAGCCCCACACCAAATATGCAGTTGTGTTAATCATAGAATAAATTACAGAGCCATCTGATAAACTGCATGCACCTTTGACCACCTCACCTGCACTCTGCTAACTAATCCACCTCCACTTGGATTTATTCTAGCATTACAAACCAAGCCTGCAATCCTGTAAACACTTATGTACACACAAAGAATCCCATTTAAGTCAAGTTTGGCTGCGTATAGTTCCAGAACTGAGTGTAAGTGAGTTCATGGTTTTCCCTCTTCCATTTATTATTAGCAGTGAACTTCTCCAGACTGCGATTTATTTCATGCAGTATAACAACTGCTCCAATACTGGTGTTGATTACCAGTTTACTGTAATTGTCAGTCTTATAACATGGGTTGTTTGGGGTACATGATTTGTTTAGTTTAAAGGAACCATCCTTTAATGTTCAGTCAAGGAGAAATACCTAAGAACAGGGGTGGGCAAACTTTTTGGCCTGAGGGCCACATCGGGGTGCGAAACTGTATGGAGGTCCGGGAAGGCTGTGCCTCCCTAAACAGCCTGACCCCCACCCCCATCTGCTCCCTGACTGCCCCCCTCAGAACCCTCCACCCATCCAATCCCCCCTGCTCCTTGTCCCCTGACCACCCTTCCCGGGACCCCCACCCCTAACTGCCCCCTGGGACTCCACCCCATCTACCCCCCCCACTCCCCATCCCCTGACTTCCCCCCCCCAGAACCTCTGCCCTATCCAACCACCCCCCGCAGAACCTCCACCCCATCCAACCACCTCCTGCTCCCTATTACCTGACTGCCCCCTGGGGTCCCCTGCCCCTTATCCAACCCCCTGGCCCTGGCCCCCTTACCTTGCCACTTAGAGCAGCATGTCTGGCCACCACGTCACCCAGCCGGAGCCAGACACGCTGCCCTGCATGAGCTCACAGCCCTGCTGCCCAGAGTGCTGCTTGTGTGGTGGCATGGCTGCAGGGGAGGGGAGACAGCAGGGGAGGGCCGGGGGCTAGCCTCCTGGGCAGGGGCCGGGCAGGACCATCTCGCGGGCCAGATGTGGCCCGCAGGCTGTAGTTTGCCCACCTCTGCCTTAGAATCTAGTCTGATCCTCTTACCAGTATACAACAAAATGTCAATTTTGCAGTTTCATGGAATTATCTCTGGCAGATTAGGGACATGCAAGAGAAAGTGGTTTAACAAACAACATTATAATATAAATTAGTATATAGAGCATTAGAATATAAATATAGTGGTACTGTTGCAAAATATCAGTCAAAGATAAATATATCAATAATTCTTAGGCCAGATTCTCATTGGTGTAAATCTGCTCCATTGACTTCAGTTTGCCCGAGCTGAAGATCAGGCCTGTTATTTCTGGAAGTTCATAACTGTCATTGACTTGTTTTGCAGAAACCTACAGAGATATCTTACAAATATAAAATGATGGTGGTCTGAGTAATAGACTTGAAATTTTCATGAGTTGGGAATGATTGATGATAGTGTTGCCCCATCCCGGGACTCCTTAACTCATGAAAATACCAGTGTTCTTATAGTAGCTACTGTCACTTACTTCTCATTGCTCACTCCAACCTGCCGCTACAAATTCTCTCACTCTCCCCTTACATATACTGTACAGAGAGAACAAAATGAAAAGAGGGAGAAAGAGAGGAATGTAATTGTATAATGGAAAATAACATTCATAAGTCACGCAAACACTAAACCCTACTTATAATGAATCTGTCCTTTAGGGACAATCTTTTCCATGTCATTGTCTGGTACTTATGTTGTTGTTCATCTAGCTAATTACCTCTTTGAAAGGTATAGTCCTGCTGTCATGCCTAGATTAGCAGCAAGTGTTTGGCCAGCTACTTTCTTGTCACAGTTAATAATTATTTAATGAGTTTTGTTCTTCCCTAGGAAAGCAAGATTGGGATAGAATTGGACCTATTTTATCACAGTAGCATTGCTGCGCCTGTTGGTAGGTTTGGCAGCAACACTGCTGGATTCCAGTAAAACAGGAGAAGAAGAATTTCAATAAGTAGTTTCTGAACCATTTGGGAGCAGGGGGGAAATTAATAGTGATTAGCAAATAGTGATTAGCAAACAGGCTCATTATTATGTTTGCTGCCAGTTTTTTCCTAGAGCAGTAACCTTGTTGGGGAAATGGGTGATGCTGGAAGGTCCTTCTTAACTAAAAGAAAAGCCAACATAAGAAAGCACTGTGTGTTGCGAAGCTGGGAGGCCTGACTTCTAATCTCCAGACTTATCTTTGTCATACTGGGGGCCCCTGAAGTAGCACTGTTAGTTTTTGATAGCCAGAGTAAGTCAGTGCAGCCTCTATTGGAAGATACAAAAATGGCATCAATAGGACCTTATGGAGGCCCCCTTTATGGAAGAGTGTCAGTTCTTCTGTAACTGAACAGGTGTACCCTGGCTAGGCCTAGTTAGGGGCAGGAGTATAACCTGGGGTCAGGAGAGCCCAGATCCTTAAGGGTATTTAGGTTCCTAACATCCATTGATTTCAGTGGATGGGAGAGATAGGATCCATGAAGGGACTCAGGTGATGCAACACTCAGCATGATGGTGCCTAATTTTTAGGCTCCTAGGTAATCACAGAAACAACATTGTGATCCACAAAGCTTGCGTTAGGTGCCTAAGCTCCCTATACACTGAATGGGGAGAGACGGGCACCTAAGAATGGGATCCACAAAAGCCAGCAGATTAGCCTCCCAATTCAGTTAGCCAATGGGAGATGCTAAGCCCCACCCTTCTCTGAGGTAGGCACTTATGTCAGTTTAGCGATCCACCAAGGGGAATCCACCACCTCTAGTCAGATGGCTTAGGCACCTAAGATACTCTTTGAGGGAATGAGCAAGATGCCTGCCTGCTCCACAGAAAATGACCGGGGGGGGCGTAGCTTATGATTTTTAGCCCAGTGGTTAGAGGACACCCTTGCAACATGGGAGATGCAGGTTCATTTCTCTTCGATTGAAGCTGTTGTGCTCTGGATAGCTAATGAAAGAGTGGCTGGAAAAGGGGGACAGGATTCAGGATCTTTCACCTCCCCAGTGGATGCCTTGTAGTTAGAACACTCTCCAGAGAGGTGGCAAATCCTGTCTTCCCCATTAGCAGACAGAGGGTAATTGAACCTGGGTCTCCCATATCAGAGGTTCGGGCCTTAATCGCTTGGCTAAAAATTACAACCTGGGCACCTCTTTCTTCAGCTGTTTTTAGAATGGGATCTGATGCATGGCCTCTGAGCACACCTACTGGTGTAGGCAAGCAATTTAGGTGGCTGAACACCTGTCTTCCTCTGGTTCGTGAAGTGCTTTGAGGCTTAGGCACCCAGATGCCTCGAGTGAGGCAGCAGTGCACATGCCCAGAGGCAGGAACATAGATTCATAGGGAACTTTTACTCTGAAAAAGGCACCTACAAGGTTTGGTGGGAGTTTTGTGACTCACATTGAAGCCAAAACTGGGATTTAGACACCTAAACCTGAAATGTAGGCACCTAAGTACCATCATGGATCCCAAATACCTTTGAGGAACTGCGTCAAGATAATTAGGCTTGAGAGCCGGGGGTGGGCTAATCGGCCCAACCTGAGACATGTGGAGCAAGAGGTAGTTTTCCAGGGAGGGGCTTAGAAGAAGAGCCATGCTCAGTGCTGGGAGGCTGAAAAGGCCTGAAGGCTAGGAGAGCAGTGGAGGAGCTAGCCTGCTGATGTTTCTGAACTGGAGAGCCAGTGTTGGGATGCTGAAAGGGCTGAGTTATTGGACTGTGTTTTGGGATTTTTATGAACTATGTGCACTGTGTGTGTGGGATAAACAGACTGTATTTGGGGCTTTCAAGGACCACTTTGCACTGTGTGGGACAATAAACTGGCCTCAGGGAGGGATAATATTGGACACAAGAGAATGCATGGTGGAATTTTTAAGGAGTTTGAGAGGGACACTGAGGAAGTAATCCCAACATTACCAAGCCCACCCACAAGGGGTTGCTTGAAGGTGAGGGGGAATTATGACATGGTGCTTCCTCTAGATCACTGGGTCCCAAACTTGTTCCGCCGCTTGTGCAGGGAAAGCCCCTGGCGGGCCAGGCCGGTCTGTTTTCCTGCTGGCCCGCAGGTTCGGCTGATTGCGGCTCCCAGGGGCCGCGGGTCGCTGCTCTAGGCCAATGGGAGCTGCTGGAAGTGGCGGTCCGTACATCCCTCGGCTGTTTCCCAGCGCTAGCTGGAAATTTTCTGATGGAATGTTTTTCTGACAGAAAATTGCAGTTCATCAAAAGTGAAATGTTTCATGGAAAAGTATCAGTTTCAGTAAAATTTTGTTTTGGAAAAGAACGTTTTGATAAGGCTGAAATGTTCTGTTTCAACATTTTGGGAATGGAAGGTTTTGGCAGGTTTTGTGATGAAATTTTTTACATTTTATATTATTTTTTTCAATTTAAAAAAGTCAATATCTAAACAAAATGTTTTGATTTTATTGAAACAAAACGTTTTGGTCAAACCATAATATTTTTTTCCAGAATTTTATTTTTCAGGAAATTTCAGAATTTTTTGGTTTTGCTCCTCCTTGGAAAGGAAAATTTATGAAACTCACAGAATTTTTCACAAAACAGAAAATCTATTTTCTGCCCAGCTTTACTATTTCCCTAATTTCCAGCTTTGCTTTTTACAAACTCCTAACTTTTCTTCTTGAAGTTTTTAAATCCTTCTAATCCTAATATTGAACTCTAGGTTATTAATCTTTCTCTCAAGGCACTAAAGCCTTTTCCTGAGGCTCTGTTTCTCCGAAAGTCCCAGAGTCCCACTGAGGCCCATACAATGATGATGCTAAGGGATAGACAGGCACTGACACATGCAGTTCATTCTGTTTTCCATAGGTATCTCTAAATACTTGACCTACTTCTGTATATATCAGATACACAGCTAAGTTTGTCTGCCACTCTGAGGCCTTGTCTACACTGAGAGATTCCCATTGACTCTGCTGGGCTTTAGCTCATGCTCTTAAGTATTCAATATAATTATTTGTTACTGTACGTGGATCTTATTATCAGTTCTGTAAAAATGTAACTTGACATGATAAAAGTATTTCAGCTTTAAAATGAAGAATGTAAGATTTCATAAACTCACAAACTGAAAGGGAATTAAAATAAATGTTCAAGTAATCCTCTAGGGAAATTAGTCATGGATTAAATGATGTTCCTGCCAGGAGATAGAGAATTCTTACTAAGAATTGAGTGACAATTCTCTGTGAGGTACTGTACTAAGCACAGTCCCTAGAAAATATAAATGAAAAAATTTATATAATTCAACATTCATTATTTTGGCTAGATTAACATAGGAAAACATTCACTGAAGTGCTGAAACCCGTAAAGTCAAAGTACAAATCTATTTCTTTCAATATGGACGTGAGGGTCTATTTTATTTTTAAAGTGTAGAGAAATAACACGAGTATTTCCTACTTATGTTAGTAGATGTGACTAAATTCTCCATGCACCCAACAGTCTGGGAGCATAATGTAGTAAAAACTTATTCCATTGGCAAGTTAGTGAGAGAAAGATAAGAGAGGTGTCATTTTGATTCAGAAAAATCCACAGAATCATAATTTCTATGGTGTCAGCCTCTGCAGTGTAGCAGGGGGGACTTGCTGCCTCAGCCTCCCAGTTCCAGGTCCTCTAGCTGGTGGATATTTTAATAATACAATGTCATCAGAAATGGGTCAAGCTGGGTATCATTCAAAAGCCCTTTCTCCCCTGAACACAATGGTACCAAACATGATAAACCTAGAACAATGATGTAGATATACATTCCAAAAAAATATTTAAAAATCAAGCTTTTTAAAAATATTCTTTAACACAGGATGCATTGCTTATATAAAAAATACATTGATCTTTGGCAATCCTATAAGGAAGTTAGCCTTGACATGTAGGACTGAAAACATTTATTTATCAGTCATCATCGGTGTCATCTCCATCTAGAGTGCCACTGCTAGCCACATTATCACACTTATCCTTGTCCATGCCGCATTCACACGTCTCCGTACAAGACAGGCTGCCAGCCAAACATTTGCAAGGTGGTAAGCATCTGGTCTTTGCACATGAGCATTTGATTAGCTGAAGGATTGATTCAGGAGTGCATGATATTTCACACATAACTGGTGTGATCAGTCTATCCTCCAAGACCCCTCCATGCCCGATAGGGAGGATAGTTTTGCATGTACTCGATCATCTCGGAGCCATTCCATTGCTTGATAATTTGCCCTCTTGATAGCAGGTATAAATGCACCCATTGGTGGTGGCAATTTTTCTCTATTTGTCTGCTTCTTGGAAAACATCCACCAACATAGCTCTGAAAGTGTCATAATGTTGGTCTTTAAATGGTAAACATTGCATATGAATGCCTCCAGTGCATTTATGACCTCATCAGTGACTATCTCAGCCATTTCAAGCACCTTCAGAGTTATGAGGGAGTCTTTGGAGGTCAAATCAAATGCCTTTCAGTAACATAATTTGGTCTTTCTAGCCAACTTGCCAGTAGCATCACATCCTGAAAAGGTATGGAAACCTGGCAGAGTAGCAATTTTTAATGGTCCAAGTGATAGTAATAGCCGAATCTCCTTTTCAAAATTCCTCCCATATGTCGGAGAGGTACCAGGCAATCATTGCAGAAGAGCTGGTCAAATCTAAAGCAAAAAAGTATTTCACAAAGTCTTCCAGTGCTGAAAGGTGCAAATTCGAATTACCAGTCTAACAAATCAAATAAAGAGCAGCAAACACTCAAACATCTTCATGTATTGCTACATCATCCTGAAAGTTGGCTTTGTTGCTGATTCAGCCTCATTGAATTGCATGATGTGTCGTGAAATTGCAGCTCTCTATCATGTGCAGTAGGTCATTGAGAGAGACTATATACTAGAGGTGTGGAACAGGTCTCGCGAGAGACTAAATTGTTTTTAGTCAGGGTGTATATATATCAGTTTCTGTGTATCTTTTTCCTATGCTAACTAACCTGACTGATTACACCCTGTATAGATTTATTTAAGGGATTTTATGCAAAACCATGTTTAAAATGTTCCCTTTGGTTGGTGACTCTGTCTTAGCAATATAACGCGCTAAGATTTTTCTCATACCCCGGTATTGGGACAGACCCATGGCTTTGCTATGGATGCTCTGTGCCACTCCAGTAGGGAACAGCTATAATGCTTGTATAATTGGCATATTCCCACAATGTAGAGGAATCCCTAGCTTGAGTTCTGTGCCACATCTCCTGCTGCCCTGGGCCCTGGAATAGGGAGCATGTCTGGACGGAAGGGAGCATGACTGGGTCATATCTACAAACCTATGGTGAGGCCAGAGGCAACCAAGCATATGTTGAATCAGCCCTGCGGCAGATTATCTCTGGCTGGCTCCAGGATCAGTAAGTGGGGGAGGGCATAAAGGTAGTGTAAAGTCTCCTTTGGCCTCCTGCCCCATTACCTACTTGAGCTGTACTGATTGCAGCAAGGATACAACACTTGACAGGGGTCATTCATTCAAGAAATGGTCATGAAACAAAACCCTAAATCCAAATATCCTCTGACTTTGGGCAGTTCAAATCTGGATTTGGAGCTGATATTTGAAATTTCAAATTCATATACATCTCCATGATAATTTGCTACTAGTGAGGGTCTCTCTGCCCTCCTACTGTGTGTATATGTACACAGTTCTCTACTAGAGGAGTGTTGTAATTGGGCAGACAGTATGTGGGCAACAATTATTTGTGTGCTAACTATATTGCGTTATAAATATTTCTGTCCATTATACTTGGTTTGCCTGTGTTAGAGATAGGTGTGAACAAAAACCCCAGATCCAAACATCCATAAACTTTGGGGTGTTTGAAATCCAGACACACATTTGCATTTGGACTTTGGAACCGGTCCCATCTCTAGCACTTTACAGAATATGGCCTAAGATTAGGATGTAGTTCATCAATGCACACTGTAGGTCTCATAGCTTCAGGGTACAGCTCTACTGCGTATTCCGCCACTGTCCATGGATGTGATAGATGGGGTTCACAAGCTGTCAGAATGAGTGTCTTATCTACCCCCGTCAATGCAAGACGTTTAGGATAGTATGTTTCCTGGCGATTTAATTTCAGTGGAAGTTCTGCACAGAGAACAAGTGCAGGACAATAATGAGCAATAGTCAATTGTTTTGTGGATAAAATAATCCATGGTGCAAACACAGGGTAATTTCATACTTGCATTTGAGATGTTCCTGAACTTAACTATACAAACTTTGGTAAGGTTTTAAAGCAGTGAACATTTAGTCACTTGACAGGGTGACACAGAAATCAACATCTTGTGATCAACAGGAAAAGAAAAGAAATCACTATTCTGATGTCACCTCCCATTGTAATTGTTGTTTATGGTAGCAAGACCATAAATCTCAATGCTCAGCATTGTCTCATTCTGAGATCAAGGTCCTTGTTGCTGATTGATTCATGCATTTTTCATTTGCCTGTCTAATATGCTTTAAATAGAACAGACACTTAGGCATGGAAACTGGAGCTATTCTCCTCCCGTCCCCCAGGAGGATTTAGCATATAAATTGTGCAATTTTTCAGACTCTAGAAAATATCATAAAGATGAATTTTATTCAGTTCAAAGTGCTAAAATTAATTTTCCTCTCAATGATCCCAGTCCTGAAAGGCGTTGAGTACACTCAACTCTTATGGCTTGAAAGTGATATCCTTCCTCACTAACTTACTCCTTGAGTTATCCCATTGAAATCAGTGGGACCACTCGAGAAGTAAGGTACCATTCAACCTGGGTGAGAGTATTGCACTCTAGCTTTTAGTAAAGTCTGTAGGAGCTGAAGGTGCTTCTTACCAGAATTGGTCAATCATCCATATTTTTCTTTTTTTACGGATATATCTTACTCATTTTATATTCTTTAGCCGATCATACAGTACATGGAAGTGTGCCAAATACTGGGGTCCTGATTTGCTATATCATATGAAGTTATTTACACCATAAGCTAATTACATGACATTAGATTAGAGCTGGTTGAAAATTTCAAATTAATTTTTTTTTGTAGAAAATTTATCTTTTTTTCCAAAATTGAACATTTAATTTCTCACTAAAGTGTGCCTGTGATGGGGTGAACTAGGTCTGGAGACCTCAGGGTCCTACCACACCCCGTCCCAGAGAGAAGCAGAAGAAACGTCCTCTAAGCGGCCTAGAGTGGTTGTGGGGAAGCCGCCAATGAGGGAGGCTGCAGAGAGCAGGCAATCAGGGCCCCGCAGATTCACATAAAAGGAGTTGCAGGGCCAGAGTCAGCCAGTTGCTGCCTGGAGCTGGAGGAGAAAACACTGTGTTCATGGCTGGCTGAAAGAGCAGCCACACCATGGACAGCTCTGTTCTGACAGGGGCTGGGGTTGCAAGAGAGAGCTCCTGGTTGGCTGCTAGGACTGAGTAAGGACTGACCCCAGAGAGGGGCCGCAGGAAGACAGTGTCTCCCTGGAGGACGCCTGGGGGCACAGCATTATACCAGGGCTGGGACAAGGTAAGGACTGTAAACCCTGGAAGGAGTTTGTTCTGTTTCACATACAGACTGTGTATGAGACTTGGCCTGAGGGCTGAGGCACTGAAAACCTGCTTGAGAAACCACCGAGAAGGGTCACCACAAACTGAGAGAGTGCAGGCACACATACTCGACCCGGGGCACTTGTGAGAGGTGAGTGCCACCCCGTTACAGTGCCTTTTGATATTTTTATTTGTTAATTTAAAACACTGTCAAAACTCCCGTTTATCAAACCCCCTGTAAAATAGCAGTACCTTAACTGAGATGATGTTAGGCACTGTACAGACACAGAGTAAGAGACAAAGAACTTACCATCTGCAGAAAAGACTTTTTATAGCTCAGGTGCTGAGAGATTAAGCGACTTGCCCGGTATCTCACAGGAAATTGTGGCAGAGTTGAGAGCTGAGTCCAAATCTATTGCTTTATCCACAGTAGGAATTTGACTAATGACTGATTGAGGGTTCAGGATTTGGCCCTACAGAAGCATATAATCTATTAGAAAAATGCACACTGTATTTTGGAGTAAATTACTGGTCTTTCAATCAGAAGAATTTTGTAACAATGCTTGATTTTTGTGTGTCCTGTGGTGCAATTCAAAATAATTCTAGATCAAAAAAAAAGCTGTAACTCCTTCTGGTTGATCAGAAGAAACTTCCATTTATATTCTTGAATTTGCTTGTTTTAGCATGGTGTGCTTCCCCTGCAAAAATAGGCAGGCATAAACAAACCGTTCTATAAATAGTTGATAAATTACAGCACTGAGTGCTGCATGGGCAGTACTGGGAAAATCAATGACATCGTACTGATTGGTCCCTGGGTTGCCTTCAGCTGCTGAATAATGTTTCTTGCAGATGGAAGATTTCATCATTCAACTTTTTGCAGCAACAACTGCCGTTTCTCAGTCAAGGGGAGATGATTGGTTCAGGTAACACATAGGTTTCAGCCAACTGTGTAGAGGGAATAGATTCTGTGTGTCTATCTAGCTATTTAGCGTGTCCCAGATTACATACATGCCTTTTCATAATTCATAATTATGCCTGCCTGCCTAAATAGTACATAGCTATGGGCCAGACTGCAGCCTGTCTTGTGTGCCCGTGCAGGGGAATAAGGGACTATAAGTTACCCCTTTACTCTTCTGTATTAGTTATCCATACTGTGGGTAGCTGTGGAGAGGGGACACCAGCCACCACAGAGCTACTTACATTACCTCCCATCCCCTATACACGAGGGCAGGAGGAGGCGGGGAATGTGTGGAGACTTGGCCCTGCCTTAACAATATGCTGGTTAGTGCGGCTGCACTAGTGCAATAGGAGATGACTGCAGAGCCAGCTGGGTACATCCCCTCTGCAGCAAAGGAAAACTGATTCAAATTCACAATATGCTGATAGAGCAGACTACACCTTGTCCTGTGACATCTTTGAAATGTGCATATCAAGAGTTTCTTGCAATGCTGTTAAGAACAGAAACTTACAGGGCTGTGGAGTTCATACTCAGTTGTTACTCAGCTCTTACTGAGGTGAATGCTAGTTGATCTCAGGATTTGGCTGCTCCTGTATCAAAAATGTAAGACCACTCTTCTCCATTGATCCTGCTTCAACCCTGCCAAATTTTGTTGCTTGTTAGTGATTCGAGCTATTTTATTTTCTTGAAAAGAGCTCACTGTATAATAACATCAGGGCTTCCTGGGCATGGACTTTGAAATAGGTCCCTGAGACACCCAGATGGCCTTTTTACTCAGCATTCTTTTATATTATTATACACTAGACCATAAAACAAATCCAAGAAAATTGCTCAGATTGTACCTTAGAATAGGCAGGATCTAAAGGGTAAAATGGAAGGGCAATGCACAGATATAAGATTGAAACAGAAAATCTAACAGAAAACTCCTTCCAGCCTTTCAGTGATGCCCAACACCTTTTCCTGCGCGCATAAGGAAGTCACAGATTTGTAAAACTAAGTGGCAATGGATGGAGCGATCCTAGGTTCCAGTGTCCATTCTAAATAGCCAGTTGACATTTATGTTTCTGGAGGAATCCCAAATCCCTTTCCATTTCAATCTGTTAATATTTCATGCCTCATGTTGCACTTGCAGATCAGCATTCAAAATAACACTTTTAGACTTCAGCGGGAACTGCATGCATCCCTCTTTTTGTCTGGAAAAATGAGATTGTGAGAAGTAAAAACAGCTGAGAGAAGTTTTCATTAGTGTTGATTTAGGCATCAAAAGAAAAGGCTGACAACACAAAGACAGTAGCAGTGAAAGACCTAACTTGTATGAACAGAGAATAATAAGGTAAAATTAAAGTGTTTAAAATGCACAGGGTTTGGTGCCTCTAGAGAACAATGCTACAATTCCTCCTGCCAGTTGTCAGCAAACATCTCACAAATAAGAGGAGTGAAAACATTATATGTAGGGAGCAAAAGAGAATAACTGATTGTTTGGGGTTATGGCTCAATGTAACTTGGATTTAAGGTGGAAAATTATGACTGATATTTAAACTGAACTGAAGCAGGTTACTGAGAATTAATATACTGAGAGAAAAGGAGTACTTGTGGCACCTTAGAGACTAACAAATTTAATAGAGCATAAGCTTTCGTGAGCTACAGCTCACTGAGCTGTAGCTCACGAAAGCTTATGCTCTATTAAATTTGTTAGTCTCTAAGGTGCCACAAGTACTCCTTTTCTTTTTGCGAATACAGACTAACACGGCTGCTACTCTGTATACTGAGAGAATGATGGATGGGCTGCAGTGTGATACAAGGAAATAATTGCACTCAGAGTTGTCAAATGAGGTAGATGCATCTCCATACATTAAAGGAAAAGCAGCAGCAAAACAAGGGATACTATTACTCGAACAGAGTTCTTATAGACTGTGCTGGGTTTTTCATGTGGAAATAGGAGTGAGATGATCAGGCTTGCTTCCTGCTGAGCTGCAGAGATGATTTTCCTGCTTTGTCAGAGCATGCATGTGACATGGAGATGTGCTGGTGTGTTGGGAGAGATTGTTACTGAGATGGATACTGGAAAAGGCATTAAAATCTTCTGGAAATGGAGGATAAAATTGGTAAGGATAGAGTTTTAGAGGAAAACTATTTAAAAACAATCTTTGGGGGGAGGGAGAGTTGGCAGATACAATTTGCTAAACTCACCTTCATATATACGTCTTTAGTTTAATCTGCAGATTGTTACTTCACACTGAGAGAAGCTTCATATTTTTCCAGGCCCCAGTTCAGCAAAGCATTTAAGCACGTGTTTAAGTCCACTCCTATTCAACAAACCACTTAAAAACATGCTTAAATTCTATGAGCACACACCTACATTTAAGCTGAATAGAGATGGATGGCAGGATCAGGACCAAAGGGTGTAATTCAAAGCCACTGAAGTTAGTGGAAAGACTTGCATTGATTCCAATGGGATTTGGATCAGCCACTAAAAGAACAGGCTTTTCCAGCAACTGCGCTAATAAATTGTCAACAATGGTGACCTACAATAACAAATAACTTTGTGTGTATGCACATGCTTGGTTTCAAGCTTTCAAGGGCTTATTGCAAATAGCAAGGGAACAAATATTTGAATAATTGTTTAATGTTGGGTTATTTAATGGTCAGTGTGGGAATCTGCATTGTTCTTTTATTCCTATTCTTGGTTCTATTCAGATTGGTTGTGTTTTGGAGGTATCATTTGTTAATGCCCTGGAGATTTTTGGCATGGGAGCCCAAAAAATTAACTATTACTATAATCAATAATAATATGAAAAAACAATTAGAAGTGCCCTTTAAACTTCATGTATCAGAAGGGTAGCCGTGTTAGTTTGGATCTGTAAAAGCAGCAAAGAGTCCTGTGTCACTTTATAGACTAACAGACATATTGGAGCATAAGCTTCTTGGGTGAATATCCACTTCCTCAGATGCCTGTAGCGGAAATTTCCAGAGGCAGGTATAAATATGCAAGCAAGAATAAGGCTAGGGATAACGAGGTTAGTTCAATCAGGGAAGATGAGGCCCTCTTCTAGCAGTTGAGGTGTGAACACCAAGGGAGGAGAAACTGCTTTTGTAGTTGGCTAGCCATTCACAGTCTTTGTTTAATCCTGAGCTGATGGTGTCAAATTTGCAAATGAACTGAAGCTCAGCGGTTTCTCTTTGAAGTCTGGTCCTGAAGTTTTTTGCTGAAGGATGGCTACCTTTAAATCTGCTATTGTGTGTCCAGGGAGATTGAAGTGTTCCCCTACAGGTTTTTGTATATTGCCATTTCTAATATCTGATTTGTGTCCATTTATCCTTTTACATAGGGACTGTCCAGTTTGGCCAATGTACATAGCAGAGGGGCATTGCTGGCACATGATGGCAAATATTACATTGGTGGACATGCAGGTGAATGAACCGGTGATGGTGTGGCTGATCTGGTTAGGTCCTGTGATGGTGTCGCTGGTGTAGATATGTGGGCAGAGTTGGCATTGAGGTTTGTTGCATGGATTGGTTCCTGAGTTAGAGTTTCTATGGTGCAGTGTGTAGTTGCTGATGAGAATATGCACCAGGTTGGTGGGTTGTCTGTGAGTGAGGACTGGCCTGCGTCCCAAGGCCTGTGAAAGTGAGGGTTTGTTGTCCGGGATGGGTTGTAGATCACTGATGTTGCGTTGGAGAGGTTTTAGCTGAGGACTGTATGTGATGGCCAGTGAAGTTCTGTTGGTTTCTTTCTTGGGCTTGTCTTGCAGCAGGAGGCTTCTGGATACACGCCTGGCTCTGTTGATCTGTTTCCTTATTTCCTTGTGCGTGTTTCGTAGTTTTGAGAATGCTTGGTGAAGATCTTGTAGGTGTTGGTCTCTGTCTGAGGGGTCGGAGCAAATGCGGTTGTACCTCAGCGCTTGCCAACTCTGCCTACATATCTACACCAGTGACACCATCACAGGACCTAACCAGATCAGCCACACCATCACCGGTTCATTCATCTGCACTTCCACCAATGTAATATTTGCCATCATGTGCCAGCAATGCCCCTTTGCTATGTACATTGGCCAAACTGGACAGTCCCTACGTAAAAGGATAAATGGACACAAATCAGATATTAGGAATGGCAATATACAAAAATCTGTAGGAGAACACTTCAATCTCCCTGGACACACAGTAGCAAATTTAAAGGTAGCCATCCTTCAGAAAAAAAACTTCAGGACCAGACTTCAAAGAGAAACCGCTGAGCTTCAGTTCATTTGCAAATTTGACACCATCAGCTCAGGATTAAACAAAGATTGTGAATGGCTAGCCAACTACAAAAGCAGTTTCTCCTCCCTTGGTGTTCACACCTCAACTGCTAGAAGAGAGCCTCATCCTCCCTGATTGAACTAACCTCATTATCCCTAGCCTTATTCTTGCTTGCATATTTATACCTGCCTCTGGAAATTTCCACTACAGGCATCTGAGGAAGTGGGTATTCACCCAAGAAAGCTTATGCTCCAATACGTCTGTTAGTCTATAAGGTAACACAGGACTCTTTGCCACTTTAAACTTCATGTAATTTCCATATTGATTTTCACCTTTGCTTTTCACTTAATTTTCCAATCTTCTGCTCTGGAGGTTTTACACCTCAATGAAACATCTTAACATTGACTACTATTTGGACTACCTTCCTCATCTGAATTGACCTTTTTTCACTTTTAGTATCACACACATTGCTGGATGACCCCATAACCTTTGGCCACATTTCCCATGTTTCCTCTTCTCATTCCATCCATTGTTTTACACTATTTAATTTCTCCCAGAGCTTCCAGGCTTCTAAATATTTCATTGCTGAATTTCAACATCCTTACTCTCACCCATTTTGACTCTCGTCATTGGTTCAGGCATGGACTAAATATGCCAGAGTTGAACTACCACAACACAGTTGGACAACCTCTGGGAAAAGCTGGGTAGAAGACTTCACTCTTACTTCACTTTTTTAGGAGCTTGACTCTCCCGTAGGCATTCCTTTCAAGCTGAAATTTTCCATGCTTTTTTTCAGCCCAGAGGTGTATTGTTTGAGTGAAATTGGCTGAGCTATTTTGGAGATATTTGAGTGTGTCAAAAATATTTCCCCATGTGTTCCAATCATGCTGGGATAACTTCAAAGTGATTGAAGCTAGAAGCCTCAAATATGGGGCCTAATACTGCCCATCTCATTCACACAAATTGTGTCATAGAAATCAATGGGATTGAATTGTTGCTATTTGAGACTTGAAAATCAAATCCAGTTTGAAGAAAATAGGTTCAACAGTTTTAAAGTTTTAGAGCTAAATCCTGTGATCCTTCCTCAGACTTTTACACAGGGCTAAACGGTGGCAGTCCCTGGTATAAATTGCTAGGGATGGGTGCAAAGATCTTTCTTCAGCCCTTTCACAAGCACCAGACACAATCACAGTTTCTGCAGTCTCCCTTCCTTCTCTGTCTTTGAGTATGTCTACACTTCAGTCATGGGGCGCTAATGCAGCCTGTGTAGATATACCCAAACTAGTTTCAATCTAGCTATCTCCGGTATGGAGCAGCAGATCCATGGCAGCAAGAGCTTCAGAGTAGACTAGCCACCTGAGCAATTATTCAGGGCCCCAGGCAACCTGCTGCCAAGATGGCTAGATTAAAGCTAGCTCAGGTACGTGTACTTGAGCTGCAATCACATCCTATAGATGTACCCTAAGGGCACATCTACGCTGCAATAAAACACCCACAGAATGGCTGCGGCTCAGGCTGAGGGGCTAAAAATGCTGTGTAGACATTTGGGCTCAGGATGGAGCCTGGGCTCTGAGTACCCACAAGGGGGGTGGGTCTCAGAGCCCGAGCTCCAGCCTGAACTCAGACATCTACACTGTTATTTTTAGCTCTGCAGCCAAGCCCCGTGAGCCCAAGTCAATTGACCTGGGCTCTGAGACTTGGTGCCACAGGTTTATTGTAGTGTATAGGTTCCCTTACTGACCCCCAGGAGGCTAGCCACCCCAAAGTGGACAGGGAGGAAACTCCTAGCCCTTTGTCACACAAAGAATACATTCTTGCATGCTGGGGAACTCTGGGAGGCATTGTGCATGCAGGCAGCCACTTCAAAATGATCCCCACCAGAGATTATCAATGGGGATCAAAAGCACAGGCCGCTCCCACTTGAGCTAGAGAAATAACCCTGATGGGGTAGTAATAGCAAGTGTTCTCCTGCGGGTGGGCCACCCATGCCAGTGTGTTCCACATCCAGCTGATTTACATTTGAATAAAGTAATTAGAAGTGGAGTGCAGAAAACCCTGATAGTGGGTTGAAATCTTTTTTAAGAGTTGTGCATTAGACTAGGGATCTGATTCACCGCTATGTTATACCACATTTACTCCAGGACAACTCTATTGAAATTAATGGAATTACACTGACATGAAGCCAGTAGAGAAGCAAGCCAGAGTGCTGGAATGGACAGAACATACATGGCTGGGAAATGGCTCACTTGAAACTTTAAAGCTTTGTTTCCATTTTAAAAAAATCCTTAATTGCTTATTAGTCAGGTGCCATTCTTCTCTAAGCACTGGAAATAAAATAAATCATAATGACACTGTTACCTGTGGCCCCAAGAGAGATAAATAGATTTTTTTTCCAATGGGCTACACAGGAGAGTTTAAAAAAAAATAAAACACTGGCTCTTTTATGTGTGTTGACCTGCCTGCCTCCAGGATGCCTCCGCTCAGAGGGTCGCTTTCAAGTTCAGCTGCAGGCATCAGGCCACTGGAATTTGTTCTGCTTTGCCGGAGGCCTGTAGAGCTCAGTACAGACACAGACAGTTCAAAGCTCAGTTTTGAGGCTTTCATTCAAAATTCCTCCCAACAGCAGAGTAACTTTCCATATGCCTGTCAACACTCGCACGCGTTCAGTTTCGTCAGTGATGGGGAGAGGCGTTTACCCAGAAGAGAGGAAAACATGGCACAAACTTTTCCTGCCTCTCTCTAGCCCTGCTAATGAGATTGGAAGGGGAATAAACATGCAGCGAGTACCTGGGAGGGATGTTTGCCTGGGATTTCGCTCATGTTTACTAGCCCTGGCAGGAGTAGCAAAGCTACACTAAGGACTTGTGTACACACAATTTTTGTACCACTACAACTATCAGTTTAGAAATGTCTGGGAATAAACTATACTGATAGAAACATCTATATACTGGTCTAACTGCATCTAACTACAGGGGTTGTACCATTTTAATTACGTCAGTTTCTAAATCATAAACCAAATCTAAATCATAATAAATCATTTCTAAGCTGATATAGCGATAGTGGTACAAAAACTGTGTGCGGACTATCCCTGAGCCAAGCTAATCTCCGTGAACTAAAAATGACAAATGGTGCTGATCTTCCCCAGAGGAGTTCTAGAGGGGTAGAACTAACAGCAAATATGCAGAGAAATCAAACTGTTATTCATGGCTTTTAATGATAACCTTGTTTCCAGGCATGGAGATAAATGCATGGGTATTTTCCTTAATAAAGGATTCAGGATCAAAGCCTAAGTTTTTGATCTCTTGGTTCCTGATAATAACAGTCCCGATTGTGTTCCTGGGATCCGCTTTGGGAAGGGATCCTCATGACTGGATTTTCTACGCCTGGACAGAAAGGGAGCTCAGTGCCGCACCCTTTGCGTGGTCCCCACAGAGTAGTCTCTCGAACAGCTGCCGAAGCCTTGATGATGATGGAGCCCCAGTGCCAAGCGGTGTGGAGGATTCCTCAGGGACCCAGATCTGTTGCCAGCAACACCTCATAGAATAGCTGCATAAGTTGGGGCATGGACATCACTCTACCCTCTGCAGACTGGGCAGCACCAGGAGGGCTATGCTGGGGGAGCACATGCTACACCTGCTCAGATGTATACTACAGGCTGCTGCTTAGCATACTTCCCCACCGCACCTGGAGGCATTATGTTTATTTCTGGCTTCTGCGAGCAAAAACCCTTCCGACACCACTATTTGTGTGGTGCACAACCCCTCCTACCCTACAGCAGGATTCTAGCTCCTGCAGCCTTAATTTGGCTTCCCAACAATTATCTACTTGTTTTTCTCTTTGGCATCTGAGAGCTAACTACAGCACGCAGAGCAGGAAATTTGACACATTTGACATTGTGTTTGCAGACTATGGCAGGGCAGAGATGTGCCATCTTTGTATTTATTTCACATTCAAGATTGGTGCGTATTTCAAACAGAAATAAACCCCTATTCAGTGGCAGTTCAGCAAGGCATGAGACAGTGATACAGCCTCTACGCAGGCCAGGGTGCAGTCGAAGTGAAACTTGTAGCAAGGATCTGCAGCATGTGGTACAAACCGGTGTTTTATTATCACTTACTGACATCTACTGGCTACAGCATGCATTATTTCTGAAGGCTTTAGAGTAGAGACTTTAAGTAGGGCCTGATTTCCAGAAGAGATGAGCATGTGGAGCTCCATTTGAAGTCAATGGGAGGTCTGAGTGCTCAGCGCCTCTAAATATCAGGCCCTAAATTGAACGAGTCTTTGCATCGTTAGCCTCAAGGATGGGAGTGGTAGCAATGCTCAGTGTAGCATTTGGAGCACCAATGTAGCCCTACCCAGAAAAACTACATAGCCTCCAGGGCCTTCTGTTTCATGGTCCATGTATGCTGAAGCTGTGGAATTAAAAACAAGAGTGTGAGTGTGTGTATGGGGTGGGGGTGAGGGGTGGGGTGCAGGGAGGTTATAAAATCAGGCCTGTTCTCAAACTCCCCTCTTTTGCAACATTCTTAGTTTCCTTTGAAAAAATCTGATTAGCTCAGTGGTACATCCAGCTCCCAGTTTGCTGAGCCAGGCTGGGTGCAGGGAAGATACATAGGGGTGAGGAGGAAACCTCTCACAAGCTGCGCAGAGGCTGCGGATTGCTCTGCAGAGGCTACTTTGGCTCACAGACTGAAATGGCTTTATATAGCTCCCTAGTAGGCTCAGGAAACAAGAGGATCCTGGCCTTACTATCGGCCTCCCATCCTTCCCATTAGACTCATGCCCCACCCACTTATGGTTACCCCCATGTGCCATTATGCAGGGGGACTCCATAGAACAGGGCTCCTCACCATGAAAGGAGTTGATATCCTGTATGGCACCCATGTCCAATACCTCCCATAGTAATGGCACTTTGAATATCTCACAGTGGCTTATGAGTGCATGAGAAAGGTAAGTGACTTGAACAGGGCCACACAGTGAGTCAGTGGCAGAGGTGGGGATAGAATCCAAGACTGAAAATGCCCTGCTTCAGCCACACACACCTTGCCAAAGGACTGTAAAAGTGTCAGCAAACTAATGGTTGCCACACAAGTGGGAGGTAAGGGAGTCGTTGTTATTCCCATTTTATAGATGGGTCAATTGATGCAAAGAAGAGACAATGACTCACCCAAGGCCATAGTTTGGGTCAATGCCAGATTCAGGATTGCTATTCAGGATCCTTGTGTCCCAGGCTTGTGCTCAGCCCATTGGACCAGGCCTTTGGCTTTTCAAATTATTTCTACATCAAACTATTTGGGAACAATATTTATGGGCAGGGGGAATGGAATTAAGTGGCCACTATTCTTAATCTCTTAATGTCTAATTCCTCTGCATTACGCTGAAATTGTCCCCCTTCCTATCAGCTGTGTATCATATAGTCAATACTGGCAGATTCCTCTAACATTGTGATCCTCTCCTGTCTTGGCATCTTGTGCTGCTCATGCTGTAGGATAGCTTGACGCTGAGAGCTGCATTAAAAGTACAAAAACAAACAAAAAATATCAATTCACAGAGAAACATGAATGGGTGGGGCGGGGTGGGGTGTGTGTATGGGGGGCTCCATCAGGAATGCAGCATCCCTTTTTTATATTATTCTGCTATTTTTGATCAAGTCAGAAGAAAATGAATAAAAATAAGCACACAAATTTACATGAGTTCACAGTTGGGGAGGTGTCATACCATATCTAATCATATGGTTCTATACTGTATATTAAATGCTAGAACTGCTCAGCTTTATACATCGAAGTGTCAGCACATTCAAAGCCCAGCTAGACAATAAATAAGAGCTGGTATGGCCTAGTGCACATCGTACTAGAATAGGGCTCAGGAGACCTTGGTTCTAGTCTGCCATTAACCTACTGACTGACCTTGGGCAAATAACTTCACCTCCTTGTGCCTCAGTTTCCCCCATTGACCTCCTTTGTAAAGCACTTTGAAATCTACTGGTGAAAGTGTTGTTTAAGAGCTAGGAGTTATTACTGTTACCTGGTGAACAAAGACAAGCTACTCTTATTTGATAGAAATGATGAAAGAAGAGACTATTTAAAATGGATAAAAGGGTATTCCGCACCACTCTCAGTGCAATGTAGAAAATTCTCATGCCATAACAGCCAACAGAAGCAATACTTGAGTTTACCAACTATCTAAAATCTCACCTTCTGTGTGTTAGCTCACATGTAGCACTGGAACTGATCTTTTAATTTGTTGGTAGGTGCCTGATCATAGATCTGTCATATTAAGAATGTGTGCATTGCCAAATAATAATAATAATAACAATTAATAATTAATTTTAAAAAAGGAAATAGCATTTTAAATCACCTTGGTGGGGGAGGCAAAATCAGAAGGTCTGCCCCAATGAGAGGTATGGATAAACATACTGTGAACAAGCAGGTTTCAGAGTAGCAGCCGTGTTAGTTATTTGAGCATAAGCTTTCGTGAGCTACAGCTCACTTCATCGGATGCAGACAGTGTGGATGGATAGATAAGCACTTCCAACCATTCCTGTCAAAAATGATGCACAAGTGCGATTCACTGATCTAAGCCAAAAGATAACTCAACACAATCACATGAGTTGTGCAAAGGAAGCTTTATGAGTTCTCAGGGCTCAGGAAGACATCTCTTGTGTATGCACATTTGAATCATGATGACTAGCTTTCCCAGAAAGAATACACTGAGGCATAACACCAGGAAAAGGACATGAAACAATCTTCCCTGAGAGAAAATACAGGGGAGCCAGGCCTGAAACTCTTACTCAAGCAAGGAGAGGTTGCAGGATCAAGTCCAAAAGATTAAAGTAGATGGCTGAGCAGACATATATTCAGTTTAATACACTCTGCCTTAAAACATCATAAAAATATACATTTAAATTGATGTTAAAATGAGAAAAGTGAGGTATTGTAGCTAATACAACCTGGGCTTATTTTTCAGAGGTACTGAGCTCCCCTACCCCTTGACTTCAACTAAAGTTATAGATGCTCAGCATCCCTGAAAATCAGGTCCTGAAAATGGTAGTAAAATACCCTGTACTATCGTGATATCCTGAGGCACAATGAGAAATATTCTGGATCAAATGGGAGTTCCTTAACAAAAACAATAATGTCATTTTTTGTGTGTTATTTTCTCCATATGATAGTATAAATTAAATGCAAAACCACCACTTTAATGCCAAATTGAGATTTCACTAGCACTATAATCATCAGGAAATGTACAGTTAATGTTCCCATGGCAGCTTTAACCTGCCCTATGATGCCTATGCACTACTGTAGGGTCTTTGCTGTTAGACTTACAAATTACCCACTTCTGAAGGGTAGAAATGATGCAGACTCTAACATCTGTGATGCCTGATGTCATGATAAGCAATCCTAGTCTTCTGATCTGTATTCTCCTGTCACCTCTTCCATATATTCTTCAAAATTGCTTCTTCTAAAATGATCAAAGTTCAGCAAAATCCTTATAGGAGGAATAATGGCACAGAGACTGCTAAGAGAAGTTGACTCATTTTTTCTGTTAGAGAACAATTTGTAATGGTATTCTTGCCTTGGTTGATCACTTCTCTTCAAGTGACTAGCTGTCTGAGTAACACATAAAAATGTCTGCTCTGGCATGAGCTAGCAGTGCTTCACATTACTTTCACCATGCTGAGAAATCACACAGAAATCCAATTTCTAGGCTCACTAACCATTTTGATCTAGTACTAATTCCCCTAATACTGTTACAACCTTTCAGCATTTTCCTTATTCTCTTCCTGTATAGAGACTTGCACGTTTTAGAGGAACAGTTTTCACCACTCACTATATGCCTCTGGTCATTACAACCTTTCTGTCACTTTTTCGGTTGTGATGAGGAATGCAAACCCCACATAATTTTGGCAAACCAAGAGTTAATTAAACCCCTGGCCCAAGCCAGCCAGAGGCCCTACAGCTGGTGGTGGCAGCCAAGCAATTAGGGCTTGTCAACATCCCTCAGATAAACTCCTGCTGTATATCAAATCCTATTGTTACCCGGTCCCCCAGAGGCTGAGGAGGTATAATATCAGGACTGCAGGCTGCAAAGAGCTCTCTGTTTTCTTTTTGCCTGACCCAAACTTATGCTTCTGTTTTGAACTGTGGGTGAAGAAAGCCTTTTCTTTTGGGGAAGATGAATTTTCCATTTATTTTACTGAGTTCTTAACTCTGAAGCCTTTTGCGTGGGGGGAAGAGACTAACACCACCACAGGAGTGGACTCTGTGGTGGGACTGCCACTCTATGGTGGCTCTGCAGGGGTGATTATCAGAAGGGCTCCTCCTCCCCAACTCTGAGTTGGCCAGTCTTCTGCTTGTGTGGCTTGGAGCTGAGTCTTCATTCCTTTGGGACTCCAGACTGCCTGAAGGCAGAAAGTGTTGGACTGGAGAGGCCATATCCAGCTCCCCACCTCAAACTCATCTATGGAGTGGGCTAGGTGCACAATATGGAACAATCTGTTCCATTGTACTTTGATGGAGTGGATTGCTTCCATCCTGTGCACACCCTGAAACATCTCAGGAGAGATTGTGCACTATCCCCCACACTAAGAAGTGGCACAATCTAGCCCAAAGAGGCATTTTTTAACACTGGCTGTGCAATAGTTCTTGTTCATTCCAATGTTTTCTGTCTTCTTATTCTGTTTCTTTTAAATTTCATTTCTGACACTTAAATCTAAGCAAACAGACTGGAAATCCAGAAAATCAGATGAAGCAGAGTATTTAAGATTCAGTTTTGAGTAATTATATTCCATCTCCACATAATCTCTCCATTTTCAACTAGAGAAGTTATTCTTCTTCACTTCCTGTCCTGAACTGTATTTTATGTAGTGTTTTGTTAAACAGTGACTGCATTCCACCCCAGAGGCAATTGCATTTCATTGGTGCATGAAGTGATTCCTAAATGTACAACTTGAAAATCAGTTTAGGGGATTTTTGGGGATGCAAAGAACTACAGAAAAAAATTAATTTTCACATGTTTTTAATTGCAGAACAAGGAAAAATACCCTGGAAATCCTGGGGATACTTTGAAGCACTCTCTTGAGGTTGCATTTTAAAGGTGGTTTTCAGTGCAGGTTTCACTCTTAACTCAAAATGTTAAATCATTGTTTTGATAAGGGCTCAAAATTTAGCTCTAGTCAAACAATGCCAATGATCTTTCTCAGGATTTTTTAAAAATTAGTTTTATTAAAATTTCCTGTAATTTTTTTTCATGAAGAACAAAAGCCGCTTTTCAGTAAAAATGTTTGGCTTTTGGTAACATTTTTTATGTTAAATAATCAAAACCAGATACTTTTACAGTAAGCTGAAAAATGTCACCAAAAAACAATTTCCAGTTCCGTAGTTTCTTTTTGACCAGCATTTCTGCGAAAATTTTCATGTTAGTCAAAAGGCCATTTTTGTTCAAAAAAGTGTTCTGACAAAAAAATTCTGACCAGCTGTAATCACAATATAGAGAGGGCATGAGAACAGAGGAAAGGAGGTACTCTGTACAACATAAAAATAACTCAGGGCACAAAGTTACTCTCTTTCAACACATATACTTTGATTCAGGTGGATAAGCTATACAAATGCACATACACTGCTGACACTTTTACATGGGAATGGAGAGGCTAACTCTGATGAAGTGAGCTGTAGCTCACGAAAGCTTATGCTCAAATAAATTTGTTAGTCTCTAAGGTGTCACAAGTACTCCTTTTCTTTTTGCAAATACAGACTAACACGGCTGCTACTCTGAAACCTGTCTTTAAGACAGGAGTTGTGATTTATTCACTTTCATTGTATCAGGATGACTCTCAATGTTCAAATATGCTTTTTTCCATGTATGAGAAATGATAATGTAATCAAGGCCAATGCTGGACTGCAAAATCATTTCTCCCCTTCCCCCACTGCAGTTTGTGTTATTTGTAAATATAACAGTAGCAAAGATCCACAGATCTATTATTCAGTGTCTCTTGATTTTTCTGTTTTATTTTGTGCTCCTTATCAATACTTTTCAGAGCTCAGGGCTGAAATGAAACATAATGGGAGCCTGGAAGCATTGTCTGCATCTCAACTAGGGTCTTGGCATTTGGTAACAACACCAGGTTGTCTTTTTTTTTTTTTTCTCCAGAGCAAAACAGCTTGGGAGTGTTTGAGCATGAAGTGGTGCCAGAGAACTTGTAGTTGAACTGGCCTTGACCCCTACTGCAGAGCTACAAGACATTAATACTGGGGAGTCCAAAGATCTAGACACAAGAAGAAGAAAAACTAAATGAAAATCAAAAATAAAGAGGAAACAGGCTTAATTTTCTATCAGCTAATAGCTGAATGTTACTCAAAACGCTCCATATATTATTAAACAGTTGCTGCATAATGCTGAGATATCTTTCTTTCATGTTATGTTTATGCTCTGCATGACTGTACAAAATCCTCCTCATGTCCTGCAAGCTTCTCTGATGTAAGGCTCATGAGACCCTTCAGTACCACAATGAGGTGAGTGAACGATTGATTAATGATGAAATTAGTTGACATACCAATAATGGCTATTTGACTGGTTGCTTTTTGTTTGGTTTATATTCCAGGGGTGGGGGCGGGGGGAACTGACTTTGTTTCTGATGCCTGAAGACATATAATTCGTGATAGAAAAGAATCTCTGTAGAAGAGATTTTTTTACACTAGGCTTGGCAGATGCACATAAATAAATGTGCACATCGAATTATTCACTCAGTCATTCAGATGAGTGGACACATTTATCTAGTCCACAAATATGTCATAGTCTAGAACCATAGTAGCAATATTAGTGGAAGGTTGAAAACATTTAAAATCTTCTGTCTCTGCACTTTATATTCCCCTCCAAAAATGTAAACTCTAGGGATTTGCTATGTACAAATGTTTTCATCACTTATTCACAAAAGGCAAACTGTCCATCGTGTTGATACTGGAGATAGCAGATAAATGCAAGGTCTGAGATAAAATATGGGCAAAATTCACAAACCTATACTTATGCTCTGCAATCCATATAGATACACCTAAACAAAAAGCTTCATTTTTAAAGGCACTGTCATCAACTTCAATGGGCACTATAGGAAGCCAGGTGCATGGTCTTTATGAAACAAAAATGGTGCTTTATTTAAAAAAAAACTCTAAAAATATGACTAAATATACCAAATGGTAATTTCCCCCCTTTTAACTTTTTTTTTCCCCTCAAAGCATGTATATTGTGTACAGCTACACTGGGATCTTAGTTAAAATGGTGTAAATCTGGAGTAATTCCACTGAAGTGAATGTGCTATTCCAGATTTACACTAATGTAACTGAGGTCACAATCTGATCCCTAATGGTTACTGACACAGATAACTCCCACATCAGGACTGGATCACATGCATTTCTCTGAAAAACCCAACATATTCCAAAGCACATACACAACTACATTCATACATACTCATCAACGTGTATAATGAACTTTTGTAGATTTCACTTTACTTTTCCAGAAATCTTTTTTTCTTTGCTGGTAAGAGAGAGAGAGAAGATTTTTTTCCCCTTTTAACTTCCCAATATTTGATATAGAACCGAGGCAGAGAGCTGCCTGCACATCAGATTAGTTTATGTTCCATGCAACGTTGCAATAAAGCAAAATATGACATGATAGATAAGAAAAAAACAAACTATTTTCTAATATGAACTGCAAATACCTGATCTAAATTCTTACTAGGCAATTAGCTGCTTGCGCTTGTGAGGCAGTGACAAAGCTGTGATAGTTGGAGTCAATTTGGATTTGTGGGGGTTGAGTCCCAGCACACTTTAAGAGCAAATAGAGTCTGCTTTGATAGTTCCCATGGTTCAGGTAAATAAGTAAATAAACAACTGTTCCATCTCTATTATTTATTCCTCAAATACCAGTCCGAGAAGGTAGCAAAGCATTAGAGGGGAAAAATTTATATGAGGATATTCCCAAATGGATTTGTGCAGAAATGGATAATTAAGTAACGACAAATTAAAAAACAATCTGTACATCTAGTAACTGAAAGAAAATGTAATAATAAATGTTCATTAGTTTTGCATTCTAAATTCTGTTTACCTACTATGAATAGACTAGTGTATTTTTAACTCATATCATAGACTACTCTTTATCTGCCTCTCTTTATCTCTTGCTACAAAGAAGCTATGCATATATTAAAGTATAATACCATAAAATGTGTCATGTTTTACACAAAAGGCTGTAGGAAGCTATGACTTTCCAAAAAGGTAAATCCACAGCAAAAAATACTCCTAATATAGAAGAAAATGGGACTTAAACTATCCTCAGCAAACATCATTGGTAAAGCTTCATTAGTATGTATTTTCACATAATTCAATTAGCCAAAATACATACAAATGCTAGCAGTGCTGTTCTCTGCTCTGGGAGTGTCACGGAAGCTTTAAACAGATCTGAAACAAAATTGCATAAATGGCATGTAAAGCCCTGTGCATACAAAGATACCTTTAGGGTTCTAATAAATTCATGAAACTTTTTAAAGTATGATTTCCTAGCAGGCAATCACTTTTAATTAACAGGATCACCTACAGCAACACATGTCCTTCAAAAACTTACATTATTTTTTCTTTTGAATTTCAAAGTTTCTGTAGTAAAAGTTGAATAGCTGAGTAGCTTAACCTCAAAAGGATTGCAGGCTTTTATGACAGTTATAAACCACTGTGGTGCCTTCTTTATAAGAAGAAAAGATTCTTAACACAACAGAGAAAGAAGGAAATCTCTTTTTAGTCATAGCTAGAAGCAAGCATTTCCTCCAAAGGTCAGCAAACTTTTCCTCAGTTAAAGAATATTTTTAAGGACATTGCAGCTACTTGTGCACGTAATCTCTGGTAATTTGCTATATGAATTAAACATACAATTTCCAGTATTTATTATATTATACATTGTAGATCTCTCCTTTTCAGCAGATGGCTTTGTATAGTTTTTAGTGTACAGTGTTAGTAAACATGGGGGTAAATGGGTGGAAGTGGCTTCCTTAATGAGCCTTGGCTGATGGAAAGTCATGGGATGCTCTTCTCTTTGTTCAGAAAATGTATTTGTTTATTTATTGAGCTAGTCACACAGCTCTGCTTCATTGAGGTGACACTTGTTGATTGCTCAGAAAGGTCCTATTTCCATTCTCCAAGACTTGGTGACTCTCCTGACCTGCAGAGATAAAGTGACAAAATATTCAAAAATGTACAGAACAGCCAAAATGTGGGAGAAATGTGAAGACAAATTGTTAGAGCCAAAGACAGAATTTCCAAGGTGCCAAAACCTGCTCACCTCCTTACTCAACTCAGGTGATTCTTTCATTGATGTCAGCATGTGAGGAAGATGAGCAGGATTTTGCTAATTGATTGAAATGGACCTACTGAGAAGTGTAGTAAGTGAAAGCCTCAGTCTACCATTTTGGTCTAGGATATTTTGTGATCTATTGTGGAGTGGCTGCATTACTTATTGTAAATAGATATATATTTTCCCCTTGCTTCTTCCCCTCACTTTGCCATCCTCAGGTTGCTTTGCAACATAAGGAATGAACCAGAGGCTGACTGAATATTCTGTGGGTGAACAGTCAATTTTTGATGATCCAGCCTGCTTGCTGAGGGCACGATGTGGAGGATGAAAATGCTAGCAAGATTTTCTTGGGTATCTTTGTGGCTTGGAAGAGAACAAATTTGGTCAAGACATGGGAGTGGAGAGAGGAAGATTAGCCATATCTTTCTCTCCCTTTCTGCTCTGTGAAGAAAATACCTATCGAACTGTGTAATGGGGGAGCTTTTCCAAGGCACAAATGGCATTTAGGCACCTAACTCCCCTAGGAGACTTTGAGACTCTCACCCAGGATTTAGTTCTATGGGGTAGACAGATTTCTGAAGAATAGGTCAAAAGAGTGAAAGAGCCTGTTCCTAAATCAAACAGCATTTCTGTTCAACAGAGTGCTGAGTTCATAACACACCAAATAAATTGATGCTTTTGAAATAAACGTGTGAGTTCAAAGTCAGATGACATAAAAGTATTGCTCCTGTTGTAAATATCACCATCCATCTCTGTGCAGGTTTTTATACTGCACCCATCACTTTGGTATAAAAGCACCTCACAGATTTATACCAGGGTAATCTCTACAAACTCTGCCTCTTGTTGCTGCAGTGAACAAATTAGCTAAGTGCACTCCCACACTGTGCAATGCTCAGCACACTCTCACTCCTAAGCTTTGTCCCCTGAAGTATGCTTCCCCCATCCACCTGGAACAAGTTCCTTCTGACCCCTTCAGCACCTTCTCTCTCTTTTTAAAAATCTATGTAGTCAACCCTTCTTATTGGTAACATTCCCACATCCTCCCTCCACCAAACTGTTGTCCTCTGTCGTATATTGTGTTTGTCTCATCTTTGGTTCAGGAAACATTTGCCTAATTCTAGGCAAAGTCTTTAGAGGGTCTGAGCACCTGGAACTCCAAGTGACTTGAGTTATGGTGCTTAGGATTTGGCCTTATGTTCGTATGGGGCAGTACTGTCAACTTATTACAATACATAGAGAGGCAGCACAGCACAGTGGATTGTGCACTGGAATGGGATCCAGGAGACACAGATCCTCTTCCCAGTTCTGCCAAGGACATGCTATGTGACTTTGGGCAAGTCACCTCTCTGTTTCTCCTCCCGCCATTTTTTTGTCTTGTCTATTTAGACTGCAACCTCTTTGGAGCAGGGGCTGTTTCTCACTAAGTGTTTGTACAGTGCCTAGCACAATGAAGCCTTGATCTTGGCTGGGCCCTCTGGGCTCTACTATAATACAAATAATAAATGAATTTATTATTCTTAATAACATAGCAGGTTACCTCATTTCTCTTGAAGTTTTACCACTTAAGAACTCAAACAAAGCGTTTAGCCTACAGAGCCTATTGTACATATCCAATTATTCTGGAATGACAGATGTTTATATCAGTTCAATAGCCTGAATTTTGCTGTGGTTTTATTGGAAGTGGTAACCCTTTCTGTGTCTAATATAGACATATATCTCTCTCAAAGGTGTTGACATAGATTACTGTATATTGTACTGTAGCCAGCAGCTGGATTATAAAGGACAACTACTGGACAATTAAAAAGCATTGAGAAGGACACAGCTACATCACAGTGATCAAAATATGACAGAATAAATTAGCATCACGCAAAGTTAGGCAATGTTTAATTCATAGAATGCGCCTATATTTAGCCACCTTATTATTTGTAATATAATCCATCCGTTTATTGAAGGTTAACACCAAGTATTACTCCTGGGTATTTGGGCGACATGTCACAGGTCAGTGAAGCCCTTCTGATCTCCAGCTACTAGATGGACCGAATTTGTTGGAAGGAAAAAAATGGTGTAAGCAAGTTGGATAAAGATAGAATTCTAATTGTTATTAAGATACGTTATTCCATGTGCTTTTTCTGAGTAAAGAATACCGGAGACAAAAGAAAGGTAATTAGTGGTTAATAAAAGAATAGTATTCTCTGCCTTCATAAATACAGTGCTGTTGCTTTCACACATACACAGGTGGATGATAATGATTGAAGAGAAGGGGAGCTGCTGTTGACTATTGAGGCACTCCAGGAAACAGTGGAAGAAGGTCTGACAAGGTGCTCTTGAAAGAAACCCTTTGAAAATGATGAAGGAGGAGGAGTGTGGAGAAGACAAAGCATCAAAACGGCAGAGTTTGAGTTGAGCCATTAAAAGGCGAGTGTCCTAAGACAGTACCTGAGAAATGATGTTTGTTCTGTGCTGATACGATCAAAAATAGAGCTGGGCTAACTGAATGGAAAGTAGGACTGTTGATTAATTGCAGTTAACTCATGTGATTACTTAAAAAAATTAATCATGATTTAAAAAATTAATTGCAATTAATCACAGTTTTAATTGCACTGTTAAACACTAGAATACTAATTGAAATTTATTAGCTATTTTGGATGTTTTTCTACATTTTCATATATATTGTATTCTGTGTTGTAATTGAAATCAAAGTGTATATTATTTTTGATTATAAATATTTGCACTGTAAACATGATAAACAAAAGAAATTTTTCAGTTCACCTCATACAAGTACTGTCGTGCAATCTCTTTGTCCTGAAAGTGCAACTTACAAATGTAGATTTCTTTTTGTTACATAACTGCACTCAAAAACAAACAATGTAAAACTTCAGAGCCTACAAGTCCACTCAGTGCTACTTCTTGTTCAGCCAATCACTAAGACAAACAAGTTTGGTTACATTTACAGGAGATAATGCTGCCCTCTTCTTATTTAAAATGTCACCAGAAAGTGACAACGGGCATTTGCATGGCACTTTTGTAGCCAGTATTGCAATGTATTTACGTGCCAGATACACTAAATATTTGTATGCCCCTTTATGCTTTGGCCACCATTCCAGAGGACATGCTTCCATGCTGATGACGCTTGTTAAAAAAAAAATTGTGTTAATTAAATTTGTGACTGAACTCCTTCGGGGAGAATTGTTTTACCTGATTCTGACATATATTTCATGTTATAGCAGTCTCGGATGATGACCCAGCACATCTTGTTCATTTTAAGAACACTTTCACTGCAGATTTGACAAAAAGCAAGGAAGGTACCAGTGTGAGATTTCTAAAGATAGCTACAGCACTCAAGCCAAGGTTTAAGAATCTGAAGTGCCTTCCAAAATCTAAGAGGGACGAGGTGTGGAGCATGCTTTCAGATGTCTTAAAAGAGCAGCACTCCAACGCGGAAACTACAGAATCCGAACCACCAAAAAAGAAAACCAACCTTCTGCTGGTGACATCTGATTCAAATAATGAAAATGAACATATGTCAGTCTGCACTGCTTTGGATTGTTAACAAGCAGAACCCATCATCAGCATGGGCACATGTCCTCCGGAATGGTGGTTGAAGCATGAAAGGAGATATGAATCTTTAGCGCATATGGCACATAAACATCTTGTGATGTTGGCTACAACACTGCTATGAGAATGCCTGTTCTCACGTTCAGGTGACATTGTAAACAAGAAGCAGGCAGCATTATCTCCTGCAAATGTAAGCAACCTTGTTTGTCTGAGCAATTGGCTGAACAAGAAGTAGGACTGAGTGCACTTGCAGGCTCTAAAATTTTACATTGTTTTATGTTTGAATGCAGGTTTTTTCCTACATAATTCTACATTTGTAAGTTCAACTTTCATGATAAAAAGACTGCACTACAGTACTTATATTAGATGAATTGAAAAGTACTATTTTGGTTTTTTACAATGCACATATATAAATATAAAGTGAGCACTGTACACTTTGTATTCTGTGTTGTTATTGAAATCCATATATTTGAAAAGGTAGAAAACATCCACAAATATTTAAATAAATGGTATTCTATTTGTTTAATAGTGCGATTAATCGCAATTAATTTTTTTAATTGTGATTAATTTTTTGAATCTCTTGACAGCCCTAATGGAAAGCATGAATACACTAATCAGATTGGTCAAGTTGAATTAAATTGTTATTAGGTAGGGGTCACTGGGCTGGATTATATATTATTTTTATGTATTTTTGATAATGTTTCAAGGAATTAGCTATAAGATTTTGAAAGAGCTATATTTTATATATCATCAAGCCACCTGGGGATGTTCAAGGTGCCAATTTGGTGGTATCTAAGCACTGGAGGCAGGGGGGGAAGGCTGATTTTCAAAAGTGCTGAGCATCAACAGATCCTGTTGACTTCAAATAGATTTTTGGTGCTTGTCACATCTGAAAATCAGGCCCTAAATCGCTGGCCACTAAGGGGCTGGACATTACTGGGAGGGGATAGGAGAAGTAGGGAAAGAAGTAATGGATTTTTTAGGAAACTAGGTATTTTATCCAGGAAACTAAGCTCAGATTGTGGGAAATATTTTGGCCTCTTCCTCTTTAAAAATGCACTAGAGAAAAACATGCAACTGAAAAGCTGCTTGGGGACTTGTGGATCTGAACAGACACCCTCTTTCTGCCCTGGTCTAGTGGTGCCACGAAAGGGTCAGGCACAATGTTCACTCTAATTTTTTACAGGCTGTGTGTGCAAAATTTCTTCTGTGCAAATTGTGCGCGTGGTATTTCGCCGTGTGCGCGGGGTTTCGGATCTGTGTGCGTGTGCACACGCTCACAGCTTAGAAGGAACAGTGGTTGGGTCAAGGCCTAAACTGGCAACCCTGGCTGTGAATCTGCAGGAAATCTGGACCCAACCTCCCTTTGTGGAAATCTGATTCACAAAAGGACATTCACACCACACCCCTCTCAGTGTCCTCCACTCTAACAAGGGCAGCAGGGCCAGTTTTGTTATCATGTCTGTATGCTGCTTTCTGTGGCCCCTCCAATGGGGGGTGGGGGTAGTCACAAAGCATGGTAAGAGCTAATGGTCTCAGCAGAATTGACTAATCCAGCACCAATATTTTACATTGAAACTGAATAAGGCAGAAAGAGGAATCAATAGCATAGAGTGGCAGATCCGTGATTCTGCCCCCTCCTCCCTGACCACTCCCTCTTCTGTGCACTATTCTTCTGCTATGCAGAGTTTCTGCAGAGGGGAGAGTGGCAGCTATGCAGTGGGAGATGCAGTGCTGTACTTAGGCTATATTGGGCCTGTTTTGAAGACTCAACTCTGCCCCCTTCCCTACAGCTGCAAAAAAACCCACAATTACCATTACATACTTTTACAGAGGGAACTTCCTAGCCTTCTCTGAAGCAATCTCATTGATTAGCTCATCCCTGTCTATCCATCTTGTTTCCAAGTTCTCTATAGAAACAACTTCCAGGTCGCTCAGCTTCTCCTGCCCAATGGACATTCTTAGATAGGTCTTGTTTAATTTTAGCTTGCTGCAACTCCTGTTGTTAGTAGCCACAGTTACAGTAAGGCAGCAATAATTATGCAGTGCTGTTTCTGTGCTAGGAAAACTTGCATCAATAGACCTTTTGTGAATGTAGCTAAGAAGATCAATGGGCACCTTCATTTCCAAGTCATCCTTAAAGATTCACTTGCAAATAATGATGAAGAGCTCAATCTCATTCTCAGAACTTTTGAGTTTAAATTTCTTATGTGCAACAGACCCAGAAGACCACAATTCCAATAAAACATCTCAAAGGCCACCAAGTAATCTGCAAGCTGTTTGAATGTGAGACTCCAGACGTTGCAATTTTTTGCTCACAATGTTGATTTTTGATAAGATAGTTTACCACATCTCAGCCAAAACAAGAAATGAAAACTCTGAAGCGTACGTTTGCAAGCTGTCAGCTTTTGATATAAGATTTGGTGTAAGATTATGCAAAGCCTTGGTCTTATCTGAACCTCAGCCTGATTTTGTAGTGGACAGATTGCCTCTAGCCTGCTGCTCATCTTGTTGTATTTTGGCATTTTAATGTAATGTTAACATAGTTTTTCAGCATATCCCAACAATTAGTAGAAGTGGAAAAGAGGGTATACAATTTTTGAACAATTGCGAAAAGTAGAACAACTCGGGTGACAACCAGCACAGAAGCTTCTCCAAAAAGATTCAGTGAGTGGGCAGCACAGAAGATGAAAGACACATACTGATTTAACTGCTGAATTTGATTTGGAACACCTTTGTACGCTGCAGCCATGTTTGCTCAGTTGTTACAGCTTTGCCCCTGCAATCAGCCATATCTAAACTGTCCTTTTTTTCATCTTCTTGAAAATAACCTCCATAATACCCTCCCCAGTTTTGGGGTGAATATTAATGAAAGCTACAAAGTTCTCAACAACCTTTGCTCCACATTTTGAAACCCCAACATACCTTAATACCTGAGACATTTGTTCCATTTGGGAGAGGTCTGGAGCGCAATCAAAGATAATAAAGAATTATTTAGCTTCCCTAATCTTGTCGAAAATAGTCTGCCATAGTGTTCTTGTCTTTCTCTATTCGCTGTATCCACATCATTCATTTTATAGACCTCTACCATATGCACCCTTAGTCATCCCTTTTGTAAGCTGAACAGACTTAATCTTTTTAGTTTCTCCTCGTATGGAAGTCATTTCATACCCTGATCATCTTTTTGCCTTTCTCTGAACTTTTTCCAGTTCCACTATACCCTTTTTGAGATGGGGCGACCAGAACTGTACACAGTATTCAAGTGTGGGGACACCATAGATAAATATAGTGCCATTATGATAGTTTTCTGTCTTATTTTCTATCCCTTTCCTAATGGTTCCTAACATACTGTTAGCCTTTTTGACTGCTGCTGTGCAGTGAGCGGAAGGGAGAATTATCCACGGTGACTCTAAGATCTCTTTTTTGGTATTGATAGTTAATTTAGAGCCGTTCGTTGTGCATGTATAGTTGAGATTCTTTTTTCAATGTGCATTATTTTGCACTTTTTAATGTTGAATTTCATCTGCCATTTTGTTGCCCAGTCACCCAGTTTTGTGAGATTCCCTCTGTAACTCCTTATAGTCTGCTTTGGGTTTAACTATTTTGGATAATTTGTATAATCTGCAAACTTTTTCATGTCACTATTCACTCCCTTTTCCAGATCATTACTGAATATGTTGAACAGCACAGGTCCCAGTACAGATTCTTGGAGGACCCAGCTGTTGACTTCTCTCCATTGTGAAAACTGACCAATTATTCCTACCCTTTCCTTCCTGTCTTTCAACTAGTTACTGATCCATGGCAGGACCTTCCCTCTTATTCCAAGGCTAGCTAATTTCCTTAAGAGCCTTTGGTGAGGGACCTTCTCAAAAGCTTTCTGAAAGTCCAAGTCCACTATATCCACTGGATCACCGTGTCTGCATGCTTGATGACACCCTCAAAAAATTCTAATAGATTGGTAAGGCATGATTTCTCTTTTACAAAAGCCATGTTAACTTTGCCCCAACATATCATGTTTATCTATGTGTCTGATAATTCAGTTCTTTACTATAGTTTCAACCAATTTGCCTGGTACTAAAGTTAGGCTTACTGGCCTGTAAATGCCAAGATTGCCTCTGGAGCCTTTTTTATACATCTGTTACATTAGCTATCCTCCAGTCACCTAGTACAGAGGCTGATTTAAATGATAGGTCACATGCTACGGTTAGTTGTTGTGTAATTTCATATTTGAGTTCCTTCAGAACTCTTGGGTGAATACCATCTACTCCTGGTGACATATTGCTGTTTAATTTATCAGTTCGTTCCAAAACCACCTCTATTTACACCTCAATCTGAGACAGTTCTTCAGTTTGTCAGCTAAATGACAAATCAGTGTTGATAAATGGAAAGTAATGCACATAATGGAATACATAATCCCAACTATACATACAAAATGATAGGGTCTAAGTTAGCAGTTACCATTCAAGAAAGAGATCTTGGAGTCATTGTGGTTAGTTCTCTGAAAACATCCACTCAATGTGTAGCCACAGTCAAAAAAGCTAACAGAATGTTGGGAATAATTAGGAAAGGGATAGATAATAAGACAGAAAATATCATATTGCCTCTATATGAATCAATCCGTGGTATGCCTGTGTCTTGAATACTGCATGCAAATGTGGTCGCCCCATCTCAAAAAATATATATTGGAATTGAAAAAGGTTCAGAAAAGGGCAACAAAAATGATTAGGGGTATGGAATGGCTTCCATATGAGGAGAGATTAATAAGACTGGGACTTTTCAGCTTGTAGAAGAGATGACTAAGGGGGGATATGACAGAGGTCTATAAAATCATGATTGATGTGGAAAAAGTAAATAATGAAATAAGGGTCACCAAATGAAATTAATAGGCAACAAGTTTAAAACAAACAAAAAGAAGTATTTCTTCATATAACACACAGTCAACCTGTGGAACTCTTTGCCAGAGGATGTTGTGAAGGCCAAGACTACAACAGGGTTCAAAAAAGAACTAGATAAGTTAATGGAGGATAGGTACATCAATGGCTACTAGCCAGGACGGGCAGGGATGCAAAACCATGCTCTGAAGTGTCCCTAGCCTCTGTTTGCCAGATGCTTGGAGTGGATGTCAGGGGATGGATCACTTGATGATTACCTGTTCTTTTCATTCCCTCTGAAGCACTTAGCATTGCCACTGTCAGAAGAGAGGATACTGGGCTGGATGGACCTTTGGTCTGACCTTGTCTGTCTGTTCTTCTTTTCTCATGTTCTTAAGAAGAATGGCTCAGGTGTGGGAATCTTCTGCACACCCTCTGCAGTGAAGACAAATGCAAAGAATGCATTAACTTTTCCGAAATGGCCTTGTCTTCCCTTAGTGCTCCTTTAGCATCTTTGTTGTCTTGTAGCTCCAGTGCCTATTTTGCAGGCTTCCTGTTTCTGATGCACTTGAAAAAAATTTACTGTTAGTTTTTATGTCTTTAGCAAGTTCCTTCTCAAAATTCTTTCTTGGCCTTCCTTGTTATACTTTCACATTTTACTTGTCAGAGTTTATGTTCCTTCCTATTTTCCTCATTAGGATTTACTTCCAAATTTTAAAGGATGCCTTTTTGCATCTAACAGCCTCCATTAGTTTGCTGTTTAGCTGTGGCAGCGTTTTTTTGGTTCTCCAACTGTCCTTTTTGTTTTGGGGTATACATTTAGCCTGAACCTCTATTATGGTGCTTTAAGTCTGCAAGCATTTTATCCTTGTGACTGTTCATTTTAATTTCCATCTAGCTAACATCCTGATTCTTGTGTAGTTGCCCTTTTAAAAATTAAATGTAAATGTGTTGGTGTGATTTTTTTGACATTTCCTCTTCCCACCGCCAAGAATGTTAAATTTAATTACATTATGGTCACTATTACTGAGAGGTTCTGCTTCATACACCTCTTGGACCAGATCCTGTGCACCACTTAGGACTAAATCAAGAATTGCCTCTCCCCTTGTGAGTTCCAGGGCTAGCCGCTCCAAGAAGCAGTCATTAATGATGTCTACAAATTTTATCTCTGCATCCTATCCTGAGTTGACATGTACCCATAAGGATAGTTGAAATCACCCAATATTATTGTGTTTACTGGCTTTGTAGCCTCTTGAACCTCCCCTAGCATTTCACAATCACTGCCACTATTCTGGTCAGTTGGTATTATATTCCTACTGCTATATTCTTATTATTCAACCATGGAATTTCTATACATAAAAATTCTATGGTACAGTTTGATTCATTTTTAACTCATTTGACTCTATTTTTTTTAGCATATAATGCCACTCCTGCACCAGCACTACCTACTCTGTCATTCCTATATATTTTATACCCTGGTATTACCGTGTACCATTGATTATTATTATTCCATGATGCCTATAAGATCAATATCCTCATTTAATGCCAGGCTCTCTAGTTCACTTAATATTTAGACTTCCAGCATTTGTATGCTAGCACTTGTACATTTTGTCAATATTTAGTTGTTTGCCTTCATATGGTATGTTTAAATGGGACCTTTTTACATTTGATTGTTCCTTACTAGCTCCTCCTGTACCTTACCAGCTTCTTTCCTAGCCTCTGTACTAGGATGTATAGTTGCCCTTTTAATAAATTCATCCCTAAGGCATGTCTCTGCCCAAACTGTGCTGCTCCTTACCTGTTGGCTTTCCTACAGCCCTTAGTTTAAAAAATCATCTAAACTCTTTTATGTGCTGGCAGTATGATTCTATTTTGGTTAATGTGGGAGCCTATCTCTTCTGTGTAGGCTACTCCTTCCCCAAGGTTTCCCCTGTTCCTAATAATCCTTCATCCTCCTCCCTACACCACCGTGTCATTCATGCACTGAGACCTTGCAGTTCTGCCTGTCTGACTGGCCCTGTGCATGAAACTGGAAGCTTTTCAGAGAAAGCTACCATGACATTCCTGGACTTTAATCTCTTACCTCGCACCTAAATTTGGCCTCCAGGATCTCTCTCCTACCTTTCCCTATGTCACTGGTGTCATTGTGTCAGGAGTGGCTCATGACAGTGAGTGCCAACCTCAGGTCAGACTGTCAAGAAGCAGAGAAACCGGTTTTATGTTCCGTAATTAGATTTCACCAACCCAGTAACAAGTGTGAACTCCTGAAGCACTATATCAGTCTTACCATGGAGTCACAGACTGTCCCCTTGGGCATTCCAGTCTATCGTGCCACCAACCAAGCTGGACTAAGTGATAAATGGTTGCTATACACCAAAGATCACAAAATATTCAGGTTTCTCCCAGTCCCAAGAGACCAGTCACTTACTCTAGGTCAATTTGTACCTTAGATCTCACAGAGCCAATCCTATAGTAAACTAGCTAAGGATTTATTGATTGAAAAAAGAAATGAGAGAGTTATTATAAAGTTAAACCAGGCAGACATATATCTATATCTATATCTATCTACAAATGAATTAGAGCAGGGGTCTCAAACTCAAATGACCACAAGGGCTACATGAGGACTAGTGCATTGGCCCAAGGGCCACTTCACTGACACCCCCCTCTCTGTCCCCGGTCCTGCCCCCACTCCACCCCTTCCATGAGGCCCCGCCCCTGCCCCATCTCTTCCCACCCCTTCCCTGCCTCCATTCCAACCCCTTCCCTGGATGCGGTCCATGGGCTGTAGTTTGCCCAACCCTGGCCTGGAGGTAGGCCGGGGGGGTGTGCGGGCTGCTTGGCGGGCCGCAGGAAATAGTCCCATGGGCCGTGTGTTTGAGACCCCTGAATTAGAGTCTATGGTTTGTAGTAATCTGTCAGCTCTGAATGTCTTTTAGGGCTAACTCAGGTTGACCCTGGGGACTCAGCTTCTGTTTTGTATCTCTGGCCCTGGGAGAGTCCAAACAGCAAAAGATGAAAAATGTTCTTGTCAGCTATTTTCATTTCTTTCTTCCAGAATTCAAGCTGATGGGATGAGCCCTTTTGTACAGAGCTTCTTCATGGGTGTATGGGGGCCATTAACAAAGTCTTTGTATTGTGATGTCCCATAATGGCCCATTTAGTTTTGATAGACCTTCTTGATGTCAGGGGATGATACCTCCTGACTGGGTCCACAGTTACAGAATAACCAGTTTTTCCAGTTACAAAATAAAAATTTACTTCTTACCTTATAGCATGTGACAAAGATATTATAAGTGAAATTAATACATGCAGGAACTTATAAGCATTTCATAAAGTCTAAACACATTGTTATACGTCCAGTACCCATCTTAACCATACTAACACATGTGAAAATGACTGCTTTTCAGCAATGAATTTGTCAGTAGTCAGCTGAGGCTTAAAACATTGGCAAGAGTTGGCACCAGGTTTACCAGCATCACAATTGGTACCTACATGTACCATGATCCCCAGCTCCTCCCCAGAACTGCACTTAAGTCTGTCTAGATGTCTCGTGAGATCTGCTACCTTTGCAACCAGTAGGCAGTTTACTATGCAGTTCTCCTGGTCATCACAAACCCAACTATCTATATTTCTGATAATCTAATCCCCCCACTACTCATTCTTGTCTCTTCCTAATAACTGGGGTCCCTTCTCCTGGAGGGATATCCTCAATGAGAGAGGATATCATGACATCATCTGGAAAGTGGGTCCCAACTATGGGATTGTTTCCCTCTGCTCCAGCTTGATGCTCTCCTGCCCTGAGACTTTTATCCTCAACAGCACAGAAGCTGTCGGACTAGAGGTGAGACCACTTTACTATGTCCTGAAAAAGTTCCTTTATGTAACAATCTGTTTCCCTTTCCTCCTCCAGTTCACCTACCCTGGCCTCAAGAGCCCATGCTCTGTCTCTGAGGGCCATGAATTGCTTGCACCACACACACACACACACACATATGCCACCTGACCATGAGGCAGGTAATCATACATGCTGCATTGAGTGCAATAAACTGGATAGCCATACAAAAGTGTTCGGAAATAGCTGTGCTGAGGGTTGTCTTGCTGGGCTGCAATGCTAAAGGTGAGGTGCCATTCTTAACTCACAATCTTCTTGCTTTTTCTGGTTCACATCAATGTTACTTTAATGTTATATTTAATTGATATAATATGTACAAGAAACGGGAGGGTGGGGGGGAAGGGGGTGAAAAAAATCTAATAGAAGAAGCATTGAGGTTCAGTGGAAATGAGTGATTCCAGAGTGTAAATAATAGGGGAAAGCAGCATCTCCTCTAAAAAATGCCTTGTACCAATAGAAAATACCCAGGAAAGTGTTATTCATTACATTTATTCATTGTTTTATATGGCAAAGAGCCTGGGTATTTAATTTCAGGTAAAAGAAAAAAAAACCCAGCAGTATCCATGCAAGTATCATCCAGGCTGAATCTGAGCAGCGGTAAAGCCAGAGCACAAATTAAAGCACAGAACATATAAGAAGAAATAAAAGGATCTGCCTAGAGATCAAATGAAGCATTTGTATAGAACCTTATTCAAAATGGATACAAATGCATCAGTTCCTCAGAATTATAGGTGAATCAAAGGAAAATTACATCCAAGAAGATAAAACAGCCAACCAGCAGCCTAACCACGTGAGAGGCAGAGATGCAACTTTGAAGCTTCCCATATGGGCTGCCAAAGAGCCAGATGTTGCAGGTGGAACAATGTTCTTTCTGGCTTAGCATCTGGTTCCTGTTGTTCTGATCCATAGGAAAAGAGGAGATGTGGAAGGATGTGGTGAAAATTATGTTATACATTCATTTAAGAAAAGTGTCTTCTATAAAAAAATTGTTGAAAAGCACATTTTTCTTTTAGTGATGGAGGTTCTGGAACAGAAACCCTAAGAAAAGTGCACATGGATATCCATTACTGTCTTTCCAGCGCCAAGTCGGTTAGGTCGCTCACTTCTGTCATATCCACTTTTCATTAGCATCTGCCATATTGGAACCTATTATTTGGCTGGAAGCTTGTGCTACTCATGGCTTGGCCAGTAATAGGTGCATTAAAGGTAGTGCAGACCAGAAAAATCAGTCTTTATATCTGAGGGGAAGTGTTATCTAATGGACAGAGCTAGGATTTCCAAGTCTAATCTTCTAGGTTCCATTCTGGACTCTGTTACTGCCTGAGGCATTGTGTGGCCTGGGACAAGTCCATTAACCTGCACGTGCCTCAGTTTGCCCATCTTTAAAAGGGTGTAATAATATTTAGTTTTACCAAAGGTGTCATGAAGGTTAATTTCAATATGTAATATAGTTTGAAGTCCTTGTCCGATGGGTGCTATAGCAGTACAAACTATTATTATTGATATGAGCCAGACCTCAGAATCTTTACAGTTTTTATTTAAGCCTTAGTGATACAAACCTCTCCCTTTGGTTTCAGTCAGAATTTAGTCTGAGTAAGGACTAAGAAACAACTAAGAAAAGTCTTCTGGATTTGGCCCAGATATATCAAAATAAAAAAAACCCCAACTATGTCATCTTTCTTTCTTTCTTTCTTTCTTTCTTTCTTTCTTTCTTTCTTTCTTTCTTTCTTTCTTATCGCTCAATTTTGAGGTATCTGAATGCTGATGGTCTCCCATAGGAAGGTGGATTCTATTACTATTCTACTAAGCCACTGTCATACAAACAGTATTGCTTACTTTGAAGAATTGATTTGGCCTGATTCTCCTCTCACTTACATCAGTTTTATATCGATGTAATATCACTGACATTAATGGAGTTTCTTCAGATTTGTACTGGTGTGAGAGGAGAATCTGCTCCCTGCTTCCACATTAGTATTTATTTATTAATTTTCTGTTGATTGGAAAATCTATTTCTTTCCTATTGAACAATTTTCCTCTTTCCTCATCAACCACAAAGTTGTAGGATGCAAGAGTGACAATACTGGTGGGAAACGCAAAGACCTGCAGATTGAGGATGCTACTTCAGGTTCATCAAAAGGACTTTCCTAAGCAGATCAAAAGGCGAAGGGCAGGAAAGACTAATACAAATGAGATAGTTACCATGCCAGATTACATGTTTGATTGCTGGATTCTTGTGTTAGCCTGTCATGAGAGACCGCAAGTATATTCTTTGTCCTTGTTGATGTATGCTGACCATATTGACCAACAGCTAAGTCTCTGACTTCAGTTTTCTTGTTTTTAAATCTAAAACTACTTTTTCTACCTCAGTAGTGATAAAAAATATTATTGCTCCAAATACCCTGTAATGACCACTTGAGAGGGGCTCATGAACCTCCAAATATGCAGCCCTGGAGGCTGTGTCACATAGAATGTGATGTGACATGGTAACATAACAGACACTGACAAGCTGTCCAAGTGCTTCCAGCAAGAAGATATATATCTCAATACTACTGGCGTATCATTATAGAAATTACTAGTGAGTTATCATCTATTGCAGTTTTCAGAAGGTGCCTGTGTGGAGGAGAATGGGGCTGCTAAAGAAGTTGTTTTTTCAAGCAGGATTGCTACACAACTGGGCCACTAAATAGGAATTGGCAATCAATCAAATTAAGGAAGTTGGGGATGGGTGGGGGCAGAAACCCATGACAATGTTTGCACAAACTCATTCATAAAATGGGCTTCCTTTTATCGTCTTAATACTGTAACAAGATTAAACTTGCTCAACAAGAAGACCAGGCTGATGTTGATTACTGCTTTTTGTTATTTCTAAGACTAATTATTGCAATTCATTCATATTGGCTTTTTTGGCCTGTGCTGTTAAAAGATTGCAGGTGATACAGAAAGCTGTCGCCAAAGTCCTTACACAGTCTATATTATTTGATTACATTATTCCAATCTTGAAATATCTTCATTATAGGTGAAATTTTGTATAGATTCCTGTATGGCGCTTCCTACAAGGTTAATAGCAAAGCTGGGCCAAAGTTTTTCAGACTTGCCTTTTTCTTGTGTCTCAGAGGCCAGAATCTTTTAATCTTCTAATTTTCCCTACAGATGTATGTTCATAGAATAATAGAATCATAGAACTGGAAGGGACCTCGAGAGGTCATCTAGTCCAGTCCCCTACACTTAAGGCAGGACTAAGTATTATGTAGACCATCCCTGACAGGTGTTTGTCCAACCTGCTCTTAAAAATCCTCAATGATGGAGATTCCACCACCTCCCTAGGCAATTTATTCCAGTGCTTAACCACTCTGACAGTTAGGAAGCTTTTCCTAATGTCCAATCTAAACCACCCTTGCTGCAATTTGAGCCCATTGCTTCTCGTCCTATTCTCAGAGGTTAAGAAGAACAATTTTTCTCCCTCTTCCCTGTAACAACCTTTTATGTACTTGAAAACTGTTATCATGTCCCCTCTTAGTCTTCTCTTCTCCAGACTAAACAAACCCATTTTTTTCAATTTTCCCTCATAGGCTCATGTTTTCTAGACCTTTTATCATTTTTGTTGCTCTTCTCTTGACTTTCTCCAATTTGTCCACATCTTTCCTGAAATGTGGCACCCAGAACTGGACACAATACTCCAGTTGAGGCCTAATCAGTGCGGAGTAGAGCGGAAGAATTACTTCTTGTATCTTGCTTACAATACTCCTGCTAATACATCCCAGAATGATGTTTGCTTTTTTTGCAGCAGTGTTACATTGTTGACTCATATTTAGCTTGTAATCCACTATGACCCCCAGGTCCCTTTCCGCAGTACTCCTTCCTAGGCAGTCATTTCCCATTTTGTATGTGTGCAACTGCTTGTTCCTTCCTAAGTGGAGTACTTTGCATTTGTCCTTGTTGAATTTAATCTTATTTACTTCAGACCATTTCTCCAGTTTGTCCAGATCATTTTGAATTTTAATCCTATCCCCCAAAGCACTTGCAACCCCTCCCAGCTTGGTATCATACGCAAACTTTATAAGTGTACTCTCTATGCCATTATCTAAATCATTGATAAAGATATTTAACAGAACCAGACCTCTATGGGACCCCCCTCGTTATGCCCTTCCAGCATGACTGTGAACCACTGATAACTACTCTCTGGGAATGATTTTCCAACCAGTTATGCACCCACCTTATAGTAGCTCCATCTAGGTTGTATTTCCCTAGTTTGTTTATGAGAAGGTCATGTGAGACAGTATCAAAAGCCTTACTAAAGTCAAGATATACCACATCTACCACTTCCTCCCTATTCACAAGGCTTGTTCCCCTGTCAAAGAAAGCTATCAGGTTGGTTTGACATGATTTGTTCTTGACAAATCCATGCTGACTGTTATTTATCACCTTATTGTCTTCTAGGTATTTGCAAATTGATTTCTTAATTATTTGCTCCATTATCCTTCCAGGTACAGAAGTTAAGCTGACTGGTCTGTAATTCCCCGGGTTGTCCTTCTTTCCGTTTTTATAGATGGGCACTATATGTGCCCTTTTCCAGTTTTTTGGAATGTCTCCCGTCTTCCATGACTTTTCAAAGATAATTGCTAATGGTTTAGATATCTCCTCAGTCAGCTCCTTGAGTATTCTAGGATGCATTTCATCAGGCCCTGGTGATTTGAAGACATCTAAGTTATTTTTGACTTTTTCCCCCCTATTTTAGACTCTGATCCTACCTCATTTTCTCTGGCATTCATTATGTTAGATGTCCAATCGCCACCAACCTTCTTGGCGAAAACCGAAGCAAAGAAGTTTTGGTTGAAATGTTGAAATGTTTGGGGCTAGATATTTAGTGTTTGTCCTCCAGGGTTGTGTAATCACTTTTCTGTATGTGGGTAGGCAGGTCACTGATGCGTCTGGACATTCTGGTACTTCCGGAATGGCATGTGACCACTCCAACCTGCTTGACCCAGTGGCGGTTGGATGGTGCATTCTGCAAAATGCCATTCTCCAGGAAGATACCAGACAAAGCCACATCAGGTACCAGACAGGGATAAACTTTTCCAAAACCAGGATTGTCCAGCTTAAAAACAGACAAATGGTCTGCCTATATATGGGCTTGATCCACTCCGCTGTCTGTAGGAAAGATGGGCTGTAAAAGAGTGTACTACCCCTTTAAGGGATAGGCTAAAGCCTAGAACGAAGACAGCCTGGGGTAAATAAAGAGGCTCCTGTCTTTCCCTAGGGCTAGGATATTTAAACAGGAAGAGGAAGCTAACAATGATCAACGAGGAGAGAGGTAGAAGATATACAGGTATCTGTGCTCAGGTTCCTGGAGACTAGCCTGACCTGACTCGGAATCTTTGTTTTATGGACTTTAAGTTGAGAGCTTTGCACCAGGGTCCTCAGGTGCAAATATGGACTGTTGTTACAATTGCTCCTTCCCTAAGTGCTTATTAAAACAATGATGGTGTGGGTTTAAAACTAAAGGGTGGCACTCTCCATTGCTTCTGGTGGCCGAGCTCATTGCACACAGTAGGGTCTCCTTGCATTCTTCCATTCTCCCCATAATCTTCCTGTGTGCCACCTTCCCATCCCCCTCTATTTCAGGGAGTCCTTATAACTACCCCACCATTTCTGTTATGCCAGGGACTCTGTGTGTCTCCCCCTTACCCCATGGCAGGAGCTCTCTGTGACTCCCCTCTTCCATTCTCCTTCCCCTAAAACAGTTTCATAAGAACATAAGAACTGCCATACTGGGTCAGACCTAGCTCAGTATCCTGTCTTCCAAAGGTGGCCAATGCCAGATGCTTCAGAGGAAATGAACAGAACAGGTCAATTTATTGAGTGATCCATTTCCTGTCATCCAGTCCCAGCTTCTGGCAGTCATAGGTTTAGAGACACCAAGAACATGGGGTTGCTTCCTTCACCATCTTGGCTAATAGCCATTGATTGACCTATCCTCTATGAACTTATCTACTTCTTTTTTGAACCCAGTTATACTTTTGGTCTTCACAACATCCCCCTGACAACCAGTTCTACAGATGGACTGTGCATTGTGTGAAGAAGTACTTCCTATGTTTTATTTAAACCTGCTGCCTATTAATTTCCTTGGGTATTCTTGTATTATATGAAGGGGTAGATAACACTTCCTTGTTCACTTTCTTGACACCATTCATAATTGTATAGCCCTCTATCAACCCCCTCCCCTGAGTTGTCTCTTTTCTAGGTTGAACTGTCCCAGACTTTTTAGTCTCTCCTTGTATGGGAATTTTTCCATACCCCTAATCATTTTTGTTGCCTGTCTCTGTACTTTTTCCCATTTCAATATATCTTTTATTGACACGGGATGACCAGAACTGCAAATTAGTATTTAAGGTGTGAGCATATCATGGATTTATAGAGTAGCATTATGAACCTTTCCTAATGGTTCCTAACAGTCTGTTAGCTTTTTTGCTTTTTTTTTTATATCCACTGGGTTACCTTGTCCGTGTGCTTTTTGACACCCTCAAAGAATTCTAACAGATTGGTGAGGTATGTTTTTTCTTTTACAAAAGCCACATTGACTCTCCCCCTATATGTTCATCTATGTGTCTGATAATTCTGTTCTTTACTATAGTTTCAACCAATTTGCCTAGTACTGAAGTTATGCTTAACAGCCTGTAATTGCGAGGATTGGCTCTGGAGCCTTTTTTATAAATCAATATTGAATTAACTATCCTCCAGTCACCTGGTACAGAGGCTGATTTAAATGATAGGTTACATGCTATAGTTAGTAGTTCTGCAGTTTCATATTTGAGTTCCTTCAGACTCTTGGGTGAATACCATCTGGTCCTGGTGACTTATTAATGTTTAGTTAATTGATTCATTCTAAAACTCCCTCTATTGACACCTCAATCTAGGACAGTTCCTCAGATTTGTTGGGTAGTGATCAATGGCTCCATGTCTAGTTAGCAGCCGGTATCAAGCAGAGTGCCCCAAGGATCGGTTCTGGGGCTGGTTTTGTTCAATATCTTCATGAATGATCTGGAGGATGGTGTGGATTGCACCCTCAGCAAGTTTGCAGATGACACTAAACTGGGAGGAGTGGTAGATACGCTGGAGGGTAGGGATAGGATACAGAGGGACCTACACAAATTAGAGGATTGGTCCAAAAGAAATCTGATGAGGTTCAACAAAGACAAGTGCAGAGTCCTGCACTTAGGACAGAAGAATCCCATGCACTGCTACAGACTAGGGACTGAATGGCTAGGCAGCAGTTCTGCAGAAAAGAACCTAGGGGTTACCGTGGACAAGAAGCTGGATATGAGTCAACAGTGTGCCCTTGTTGCCAAGAAGGCTAACGGCATTTTGGGCTGTGTAAGTAGGAGCATTGCCAGCAGATCAAGGGACGTGATCATTCCCCTCTATTCAACATTGGTGAGGACTCATCTGGAGTACTGTGTCCAGTTTTGGGCCCCAGACTACAAGAAGGATGTGGAAAAATTGGAAAGCATCCACCAGAGGCCACAAAAATGATTAGGGGATTGGAACACATGATTTATGAGGAGAGGCCGAGGGAACTGGGATTATTTAGTCTGTAGAAAAGAAGAATGAGGGGGGATTTGATAGCTGCTTTCAACTACCTGAAAAGGGATTCTAAAGAGGATGGATCTAGACTGTTCTCAGGGGTAGCAGATGACAGAACAAGGAGTAATGGTTTCAAGTTGCAGTGTGAGAGGTTTAGGTTGGATATTAGGAAAAACTTTTTCACTTGGTGGGTGGTGAAGCACTGGAATGTGTTACCTAGGGAGGTGATAGAATCTCCTTCCTTTGAGTTTTTTAAGGTCAGGCTTGACAAAGCCCTGGCTGGGATAATTTAGTTGGGGATTGGTCCTGCTTTGAGCAGGGGGTTGGACTAGATGACCTCCTGAGGTCCCTTCCAACCCTGATATTCTTTAATTCTATGATTTGTCACCTAAAAAGAATGTCTCAGGTGTGGAAATCCCCCTCATCCCCTCTGCAATGAAGACCTATGCAAAGAATTCTTTTAACTTTTCTGCAGTAGCCTTGTCTTCCTTGAGTGCTCCTTTAGCACCTTGATTATCCAGTGGCCCCACTGATTGTTTGGGGGGCTTCTTGCTTCTGATGTACTTAACTTTTTGTTGTTGTTGTTAGTTTTTTTGTCTTTTGCTAGTTGCTCTTCAAATTGTTTTTTGCTCTGCTTAATTCTACTTATACCCTTGAGTTTCCAGAGTTTATGTTCCCCATTGTGCCCCCATTCCTCCACCCTGCATTATGTCTGTCTATATGGGAGAGAACTCAAGGTGTCAACATTTTAAGCTGTATAGGGAGGATGGGTAGAGCTGACATGGCAGGTAGTATCCTGGAAGGTGTTAATGGCTGCCCTCGATCGATCCTTTGATCTACAGACAGTTACACAGATGCGTATGAAAAAACTACACCACTGATCGACGTAGCTATGCCAACCTAACCTCCAGTGTAGACACAGCTATGTCAATGGAAAAGTGCTTAGCTAAGGTTGTTCAACGGGGTGTATTCCTACTGACAGAAACTCCTTCTCTCTGCATAGGCTGCATGTACCCTAGTAGGCTGTGCCAACATAGCTATGTTGGTATAGTGGCCATGGAATAAACATAGCGAAAGGCTCTGAGGCCCAGGACAGCAAAGGGACTTAGGCATTGTTATGCAGTGCCTAACTTTTAGGCACCTAGAAAATCACAGGAACAACTCTGTGATCCATAAAACCTGATTTAGGCACCTTGGCTCCCTATATAATACATAGGGAGCGATTGGTACCTGAGAATGCAAAAATCTAATATCCTAGCCAGGGAGCGAGCTAAACAAGCCAATGGGCGATGGTGGTGACGGGGGGTGTCCCAAGTCTCAACCCTTTCACTGAGATAGGAACCTAAGCCTGGGCGGCAGGGTGGCGCCTGTCTCTGCTTATTGATCCTTGGCCTGAAGGGTAACTATCCAGAATAGCCACGCATAGTACACCCTGAACACAGATCTATCTATCTGTGCCACCAACATTCTTTCCTTGGTTGAGGTAATCAAAAGACTTTCTTGTTCCACGTTTGCCACTACATCAGGATAGAACCCACAATATTCATGCAGGACTATACCCCTTACTTAAATGAGAGCTTCTAGGCCTGGTCTCCACGTAAAACTTAGGCTGACCCAGCTACGTCACTCACTGGTAGACTCGTAGTTAAGCTGACGTAGTTAAACCACAGTCTAGACCCCAGTTTAAATCAACAGAAGAATTCTTCGTCACAAAATCATAGAAGATTAGGGTTGGAAGAGACCTCAGGAGATCATCAAGTCCAACCCCCTGCTCAAAGCAGGACCAACCCCAACTAAATCATTCCAGCCAGGGCTTTGTCAAGCCGGGCCTTAAAAACCTCCTAGGATGGAGGTTCCACCACCTCCCTAGGTAACCCATTCCAGTGCTTCACCACCATTTTAGTGAAATACTTTTTCCTAATATCCAACCTAGACCTTCCCCACTGCAACTTGAGACCATTGCTCCTTGTTCTGTCATCTGGCACCACTGAGAACAGCCTAGCTCTATCCTCTTTGGAACCCCCCTTCAGGTAGTTGAAGGCCGCTATCAAATCCCCCCCACACTCTTCTCTTCTGAAGACTAAAAAAGCCCAGTTCCCCAGTTCATCAATCTCGTTACCACCTATCAAGGGGGTGGATTAAAACTACAGCAATGGAAAAACCCCTTCTGTCATTGTAGCAAGTCTCTTCGATACGATACTACAGTAGCAGCACTGTAGCTCTGCTGCTGTAATGTCCATAGTGTATTAATGCCCTAAATACTCAACACCCTCTTGCAAATATGGTTCATCTTATTCAGACACCTAAGCATGGACTAAAGAGCTGAGCTTCAGGCTGCTATTTTTGAAAAACTTGGCCTCTGTCTAATGTGTGGATGCTTCCTGGCAAGCATGTTGGTGGGGATGGTTATCGTTAGTGGAACAAACTCCTTAACTTGCTTGTGTAGTTATATAGAGGAGCTGTTGTGTTCGTGTGGCTATTAGAAAAAGCTTAAATAAAAAGGCTAATTTAGTTATCCCCAGAATGTACCTCTTAACTGATTACAAATTTTAGGGGCACAGTTGTATTCTCCAGGGCATTTCTGTGGACTAGGTATACAATGATATTTAAAAGAGAAAGGCACCAATGTGTGGTGATTGGTTCAGATATTCTCTAGAAACAGAAAATTGTGTTCAGATAGACATACAAAACTCTAGACTTGGTATCTAGAAAACACTCCCTGGAATAGCATCTTTCTTTCTTTAGATAAGTGATTGCATCTGAACTACAGCAGCTTACTGAACCACAAAGGTCATGAAACAGGGTACATAATGCAGGTGTCAGGTCACTGGAATGAATTGGGTCACCACAACTTTATAAAATCATCATCTCTTTAGCTCCATTGAGGCAGTATGCTCAGTCTGAGGGAATGCACAGAAGGTCTCCAACAAATAGCCTTAAAAAAAAAGGCAATAAAAATTTCAGCCTCCAGGAATTAGCATGGACTTAATTTTTGTGATGGCCTCTTAAGTGATGCTCCCAAGTTATAGAAGAATGTAACTGGCACCAGATGCAGTTAGAAGAACAGTATCAAGAGCTACACACAAGAAGTATAGGGAATTGGTGGCTGCTGTTTTAAGGAGGCGGGCTAAATCCTCAGAGTCCTGGGGCACCTTCCTAAAAGCAATTAGGGCCAGCTACAGCCAAGGGTGCATAAAAAAGAGAGATAACTAGCATTCTTGGTGCCTGCCATCACCGTGGTTGTTTGTGCCTGTGATCCTTGCAACTGTATTATCTTCAGGAGGGCTCTGCGAGTGTGGAAGGACCCAGCCACATGAGTCAGCCAATAAGACTTTTGTTTGTTGTATCCCTTCCATTCCATCTTTGTTTGGGATTATTTCCTATTTCTTTTTTGGTTGTCAGGTCTTTGGGGCAGGGGTAGTGTGTTTATGGAGCATAGTACAATGGCCCAGATCCATGAAGAGACTTAGGCATTGCCACACTGAGTTTTGAGGCACCTAGAAAATCACAGGAACAACCCTGTGATCTGCAAAGCCTGAGTTAGGTGCCTATGCTCTTATACAATGAATGGGGAGAGATAGGTGCCTTAGGCTGAGATCCACAAAGCCAGCACACTAGGCAGCATCGCCTGTCGTGAGCTCCAGGAGGTGAGGGCATCCTTGCCGCTGGGTTCTCTTGCTTTTCTCAAGCAGGTCATATGGGAGGGTGCTCCCAGCTCACCCCTGACCCTCTGGAATTCATCATCAGGCCTTACTAGTCTTCCTGGCTGCTCCCAACATGCCACTTGAGTTGGCTGAGTGACACCCAGCCGGTCCGCCTCTATATCACTCCTAGAGAACATTTGTACACACTCTTGCTTCATGCCAGCCACTTCCTCGCCCTTGTATCCCACTCTGACACTAAGTGGGAGGACCTGCAGCGGGCAAGGAACCCAGGTGAGCCAGTCTGTATTCCATTCTGGTTCCACAGCCTGCTGGGGATGTTAATTGGCAGCTCCTCCATGGAGCTGTGAGCACAGATGTGTACCTGGCATGGTTCACGAACTCCCCTGACACCTGTCTCTTCTGTGCCAAAATAAATGTGGAGCAGGGTCTCCGTGTAGAGTGTGTCAGGTTGCAGCCCCTCTTCTGGCTCCTCCAGGATCTCTTACTGTGGTTCTGGCTGCACTTTCCCCTGCACCTCCAAATTCATGCATACCCCATCTGTGGCCCCACAAAGTTGGGAGATCCCCTCATCAGCCTCCTCCTGGCACTGGTCAAACTGGCCATCTGTCATACCAGGAGGAGGAAGCAGGACGGAGTGGGCTCTGTGTCTTTGGGACCTATTTTTGGTCCCTCATCCGATCATGCATCTGGGCAGAGATCCTCTGGGTGGTTTCCACTAACTCCTTAGAGACCTTTGAGGAGCAGTGGGAACTGTCAGGGGTTCTCCATTCAGTATTCCCCTCTGGAGCCCTGATTTTTAACCTTTAACTTTCATTCCTGTTCCCGGTTTTTCATTTGTCGTCCCCAGTCCTCACAGTGTGGGTGCAATGCCTGTTCTCCCATGCCTGAATGGGAGGGCCTAGACCCACCTGCCCCAGTACTACACAGTGTGTGCTAAGCGCTGCCCCTGTCATGGAGCTAAGAACCTAGCTGCAGTAAGGTGCCTAGCTCTGCTTTGCAACCCACAAACGGAGAAGATAGGTGCCAGATACCTTCGTCACATGCAGGGTTCAAAATCAAATGACTGGGGGATAGAGCAGAGAAGGATTTCTCTTAGAACCAAATAGATAGGGTATTCACTTGGGATGTGGGAGACCCTCAGTTCATGTCCTCCCTACCCCTCAAGGGGGAGCAGGGATTTGAACCGGGATCTGTCACCTCTCACATGAGTGGCTATAACCACTAGGCTGTGGACTAGTCTGATGTGGCACTCCCAGCAATCTCTCCTATTGAAGTTGTTCCATTTTAATTAAATAATTAAATATTATTTGGGTCAGTGAAAGAATTGGAATGACTGCATAGCCTAGTGGTTAGAGCAGCCACGCAAATGGCAGCAGATCCCTGTTCATCTCCCTTTCAGGAGGAGCAGGGAATTGATCCAGGCATCCCCCATGTACTGGGTGAGTACCCTAGCCTTGAGGCTCAAGGTTATAAGGGATAGCCTTCTCCCTTTCCTCCCCCTGCTATTTTGTGAGAACGTAGTCAAGGGGCCTGATCCTGTAGGCAGCTTCTGAGCATGCCTACGCTATCGCACTCTCCGACGTGACCTAGGCGGCCAAATGCTTATCTTTCCTGGTTTGTGAATCGGTCTGGGGCTTAGGTGGGAGATATGCACCCAGCTGCAACGCACATGTGCAGAGGCAAAAGCTTAGGGGCTGAGTGAATTTAGGCAACTGCAGAGTTAGGTGACAGCCAAACTGAAGTTTTGTGGATCATAGCAGAGCCTAAAAAAATGGACTTGGGTGCCCAAATACCTTCATGGATAGCACCAATCCTGACTGGCTACTGCAATATAAATAATAATAATGTTGTAAATTTGTTATTTTTAATGCCTCTCTCCTGTTTCCACAGCAGTTGCTTATTATGATTAAAAGATGCGATTTAAAGTTGCCTTTGATTTTTTTATTTTTACCTCCAAAATAAATCATTTGCTCATGAATGATAAAATCAATATTTTTTTAATGTTAAAAATATCCCAATCCCAGTGTCTTACTTCATTGAATGGAATATTTCAGCACATTCACTTTTTTCTGCTTCTTGTACAGTTATCTTACAGTGGAGTGAAATGACTGATGTGCAGTGTTGTCTAGTGGTTACATGAGCAGATTGTGTGTTAGGCCTTCTAGGTTCTAATCTTGTGTCTGCAATGGATTCCTGTGCTGAATTGGAATTAATTTGCAAGCTGGATACAATTAACTTAGGCTTGAATAGAGACTGGGAATGGATGAGTCATTACACAAAGTAAAACTATTTCCCCATAATGACAGGTTTCAGAGTAGCAGCCGTGTTAGTCTGTATTCGCAAAAAGAAAAGGAGTACTTGTGGCACCTTAGAGACTAACACATTTATTAGAGCATAAGCTTTCGTGAGCTACAGCTCACTTCATCAGATGCATTTTGAGCTGTAGCTCACGAAAGCTTATGCTCTAATAAATTTGTTAGTCTCTAAGGTGCCACAAGTACTCCTTTTCTTTTTGCGAATACAGACTAACACGGCTGCTACTCTGAAACCTGTGCTACCATCCGATGAAGTGAGCTGTAGCTCACGAAAGCTTATGCTCTAATAAATTTGTTAGCCTCTAAGGCGCCTCAAGTACTCCTTTTCTTTTTGCGAATACAGACTAACACGGCTGCTACTCTGAAACTTAGACAACCTGTTTCACTTCTTGGTGTTTCCATTCCTCCATAAACTGGCCATAATTTACCCCCCTCACAGGAGTCTTGTGAGTGTTAATGAACAGATTTACATGCACTTTGAGATCCTTGCATGGAAGGGTCTTGAGAAATGCAAAATATAAACTACAACATAATAGGTGATTGGTATAAGTAGAAATTGTTGTGCAACAAATATAATAAGCATCACCATGTAATAGTAATTTATCTAGTTTTACCATGGAGTTCACTGAACTGCAAGGGATATTTGCCATATCATTTCATTAACAATTGTATATGTTACCACTGTCTATAGAATAATGTTCCATAGCATATCTTGCAATGAAAAATATAAATGCCTTTACCTAAAATTGTGACTTCAGATTAAAGTGCCAAATATAGTTATTTGGTTTCAAATGTTATTCAGAATAAAACATGTTTATTAGAGTACGTGCAATCTATGCATGATAAATGAGAACACATCTGGTCCATAGCCCTGATGCAAACCCCACAGTATTAATTATTTTGATGGTTAAAGCTGAGGAGTGAGTTGAACGTTATTTATAGTGATCTTTGCTAAGTAAATCAGTTTAAAAATGGCTTTCTAAATTTAATGTTTCCCTTTTAAGAAACCCCCCAGAATTAAAGAGGCTTTACAATGGAACATGAAACATATTGCAGAGGCAGAGACAGAAGCTTGCTTGATTAATGCACACGATTATCAGCAATGCAAATCACTTTCACTTATTAAGTCTTGTTTAATATCCTAATGAAGGCTTCCTGAGCAGATTTGATAATTCCAGAGAAAGTGACTGTGAACTAATGCCCTTTCACCATGTTGAGAATGAGCAGTGCTATAAAGAAAACCTCATTTACTATAATTCCACCAAATGTGGTATCCTTTTCTCAGCTTCTACTTCACAGCAGGAGACAATTAACCTTTTCAGTGCCAGAAGTGATTCCCAATACATTTCAGCTGTGAAGGCTAGCAGGTCAAGCATGAATGACTTTTACCTTCAGCTTTTGCTCAAAACCCCCACAATTATGCAAATATGTTAAGAAAGCTCTGAGCAACACTGGGGATTTGCACTGGTACTGTGGAAATATAGTATTTATGCTAACAGAAGTGGAACAGAGCATTATATATTAAGAATATCTGGGGATGCCTCTCTTCCACAGAGTGCATTTATAAAACTTAAAGTAAATTAAAGCAGATGCTTTTTGAATACATCCAATTTGCCTGACAAATGTTTGATTCCTGTTTCTGAGAATCCAGGAAATTTAACTCTGTCACCTCTAAATTTGGATGTGATGGTATGTAACGGAAAATGGCACATTTTTCCTTTCCCTTCCCCAGCACTGTACACACGTGTATTAATTAACACTCCCAAAATCTTCCTAACATTAGGGTGATCACACCCAGACACAGAGCAAATGAACTTGTCAGATTTATGTACCAGATCTTACTTTGTGTTGAAAAGTCCATTACTGTCTGCACATTGGAAACTAGTACATTCTCATCCTATGTTGTAAGCTTTGCCTTAAACCATGGTTTTTCCTAGACAGAGTTGCAATTCAATCCTTTAGAGTTTTAGAGGTTTACAAACTCCCTCTTTAATTTAAAAGAAGAAAAACACTATCAAGGATATAAAGAACTAGCTTCGGATTGAAAAAAAAATGATTTCACCTTGTGCTTATCTGCAGATTTTCTAGGGAAAACAAGACTCACAGTTAGATTTGTTTTTAAAAGAGCCAGTCCCCTGGGAAGAAAGCACCTGAGGGGGAGAAATTGAAAAGCAGAAAACCCTTAAGAATTTTGTGAACATTTTTTCCATTAGACCATTATTAGGACAAGGAATGTGGATTGGATTCTAGGTTTGTAGGCCACTTCAGAAAACACATTGCTAATCCAAACCACTCACAGGGGACTGGCTTTTAATATAGATTTATAATAATTTGGATTGGTGGTAAACATCTCTTCATGACTTAGAATTTCCATATAAAAAGAGACTAGAGGATAAGGTGTGTGAGTGTATGTGTGTATTGCATGTCGTGTGTGAAAGTAACTACAGAATACATGCTATATTTAAAAGGCACATGCAGATTTCAGCTGCTAATATGGTAAAATAAGCAAAAAACCTAAAGCATATTTAAGATCTCTAATTGCTAGAAATGAAAGTTAACAAAATTCTAAAGCATTCAAAACTGTAGGGAGCTTAAGCTAAATGGCAAAGGTATTTTCCTACAGAAGGGAAATACAATGATAAATCAAATGAATTATTTGAGTCAGTCAAGGAAATCTTGTATAGGGATCCCATTGCCATATCTTCAATGTATACCTGAATCTTTTCTTTAGTTTACAGGCAAAGAAAGTGTTTGTGTGTTTTGAGGGCATGGAGAAAACGATGGACACCAGTAGATGTCATTGGACTGGAGATGGAGGTGAATGGAGTAGCTGCCCCCAGGTTAGTGCTCTGAGTGTGTGTGTGTGTGTGTGTGATGTCTAATATCATTTGGTCCCTTGAGGGGCTTTAAGCTCCAGAACTCAGGAGGACTTTATTGACAAAACCTGTAACTTCAGCAAGTCCCTATCCTGTTCCTGACTTTAGAGCAAAGGGCAGGAGTCACTACAGGTCTGCCTGCCGCCTACACACGAGAGCGGGTTTAAAATGAAAACCTGTTTGAAAGGAAAATTTTGACGTGCTTTTTGTTTCAAAGTGGCTGAAAGAGATCCATTTTTTACTTTTTTTTAAAAAAAATCAGATATTTTTATTTAAAAAGAAAACAAAAGTCATGGCATTTTTTGAAAAACTAAAACCAAACAGACTAGATAGAACAAAAGGGAGAGAGAGTAGAAGGGAAATGAACAGTCATGGAAAGTGAAGACTAAATAAGTTTCGGGGTCATATTGGATCCATTACTGTGATTCAGCTCCTGGGTGACAGCAGGACAGTGGCATGCATTGCCTTTTCTCATTTGCGGTTGGCCCAGAGGCTGTGATTGTTCCTCTCTGTTATTGATATTTCCATGTCTTTGTAACCTCTGTATCACTACAGTGTACTTTGCTTGGGCCTACCCTTGGAGAACTCCTATAAGTTCCCATTGGGACAGATAATACCAATGCATATTTGTATGCCTCTGCATAGGGGTCCAAGGTGTTGGTTAATCTACAAAGCTCGAAATGGTCTAGACCTGTGGAACACGTTTACCCGAGGGATTGCCTCTTTCCCTGTGCTTGAGCCTACTCCTTATGGCAATGTGCAAGAATCTGAATTATATGAGTTTCAGGCTTCTCTGTAAGTGTTATCTGTTGGTCAAGCTTTTAATTGACATCAGGACTGCAGAAGAATATGGTCTTGTGCACATTGGGAAAATGCGTGTTAACAGTATGTAACGGGCATGTTTCAATTAACACATTAAGTGCAATGTTGCCCTTCTTATGGACAAAGACAATCATTTTAAAATGTGTTAGCTGGTCATGGCTAAGCTTAGGGGGTTAATTTATAAATTAGCAATACATAATGAAGGAAAGCACTAAAAGGCCTTCTCTTCCTAGCCTGCTCCACTGACTTCTCCATTCCTACTGTCTCTCTACAGTCTCTCATAAGTTTTTCTCTTTTCTTTGTGTAGTCCTCTCTGGATGATTTTCCCCACTATTCCCTCTGTCTTGTCACTCAGTCACCAAAGGTCCTGTATTGCAATTTCCTTTAATTAGGCCTAGTTGGGCAGCTTGAGATTCCCCTCAGAGCCTACTGCAATAAAGGAGCAATTTACAGGAATGCTACTAAGGGTATGTCTACATTGCAGTGTAAGCCTAGGGTTAGTGGAACTTGAGTCAATAGATCTAGGTTAGAGAACCCAGGGCTTGAGCATCTACACTGGTTAAGAATTTTCTAACCTGGGCCTGAACCCAGGGCTCCAGCATCCACATTGTTGTATGCAGACCCCAGTCCAACCGACCATATCCCAGACTTCCTAGCACACTCCTGAAATGTGGTTGCTCTAGCCCTTTATTCATGGTGCAGTATGGGAAAACTTGACTGTCCAGAGGACAAACAAAGTCAGCCTGTAGGATTGTGGGTTACTTTTGGCAGACTGCCAGAGCATGAATGCAGTGCGGCTACATTTACACTGCGAAGCAATAGGGCTCAAACCCTGGGTCCCAGCTTGACTCTGGCTCAGACCCGCCACCCTTGTGTTAGGTGGCTTAGCCATGGGTTAGAGCAATTTGTGTGTAGATGGGAGAGGCGTTAGGCTTGACACTGAGTTCGAACCCTGGTCTTACATTGCAGTGTAGCCATACCCTTAGTGACTGGTCTCTGTTTCCTAGCCCTAGGAACATAACATGGGTCAGAACTATGAAAAGCCGTACCTTTGGCATGCAGAAGGATTCATTATCCACTGACTGCAGTGAATACTATTACATCCACCTATATTTCTTGAAGACTGGCCATATAGGTCACTGCAGAGCAAACTGAAGCATTTCCTTCCCTCCCTTCCCTTCTAGGGGATGAGATTGCTGTCTCCATTACGGATTAAGGAAAAGGCAGCTGCCCTACTAAACCTCAAATAAAAAGAATATTGAATTTACACAGCTAAGTACTCAAAATTCAGGAAAGGACAAATTTAAGGTTGTGCAAGCAACTGTAACTTTTCTCCCTTATGCATATTCCTGAAGTAGTCTTTAATTCAAGAGTGCTATTTCTCAAATGATAAATATAATTTGTAATTTTTCTAAAACCTTGGATACACGTGTAGTATCTTGTGTTTGCCAAATTCCACTGAAGGCATATATATGCATCCTGTTGGATCACTGCCTCATTCATCCATACTGACAGCTCTGCAAACTGAAGTTCTATAGCTGCAGAGCAGGATAGCAGGGGAAAATGCAGTAAACACTTCCCCTATACCACCCAGCTTGCATGCTTAAATCTTGACCTGGAGGGGAGTGCCTCTAAGGAATGAGAGAGGAGATTACTCTCCTCAGCAGAGGTGCTAAAAGGGTTTCAGTGGTTTTAGTGAGATGAACACCTTTCCTCTGAGAAACTCAGGCCTCTAAGGTGCCACAAGTACTCCTTTTCTTCAGGCCACCAAGCAGCTTTATATAGGCCAACGAAGAGCCACTGCATGGTAATTTTTGATCACTAGCTGCTGAACTGGGCTGAGTTCATATGACTGACCTAGTGGTGAAATCCTCTGAATCTTCAACTCTCATTAAAAACAGGGAGTTTTAAGATGCACCTCCCAAGGCTCTAGGAAAAGTGTGTGCCAGACTTTATTCTACTGTTTCTAGGAAAGTCAAAATGAATTTCTCTTTCTTAATTCAAATCTCTGAATATTTCCCCCTCTTGCTTACACCTTTTAATTTTTAATGATGTGAGTTATAAACAAGATAATGGCAGGTTTCAGAGTAGCAGCCGTGTTAGTCTGTATTCGCAAAAAGAAAGGGAGTACTTGTGGCACCTTAGAGACTAACAAATTTATTAGAGCATAAGCTTTCGTGAGCTACAGCTCACTTCATCGGATGCATTTGGTGGAAAAAACAGAGGAGAGATTTATATACACACACACAGAGAACATGAAACAATGGGTTTATCATACACACTGTAAGGAGAGTGATCACTTAAGATAAGCCATCACCCACAGCAGGGGGGGGAAAGGAGGAAAACCTTCCATGGTGACAAGCAGGTAGGCTAATTCCAGCAGTTAACAAGAATATCAGAGGAACAGTGGGGGGTGGGGTGGGGGGGAGAAATACCATGGGGAAATAGTTTTACTTTGTGTAATGACTCATCCATTCCCAGTCTCTATTCAAGCCTAAGTTAATTGTATCCAGTTTGCAAATTAATTCCAATTCAGCAGTCTCTCGTTGGAGTCTGTTTTTGAAGCTTTTTTGTTGAAGTATAGCCACTCTTAGGTCTGTGATCGAGTGACCAGAGAGATTGAAGTGTTCTCCAACTGGTTTTTGAATGTTATAATTCTTGACGTCTGATTTGTGTCCATTCATTCTTTTACGTAGAGACTGTCCAGTTTGGCCAATGTACATGGCAGAGGGGCATTGCTGGCACATGATGGCATATATCACATTGGTAGATGCGCAGGTGAACGAGCCTCTGATAGTGTGGCTGATGTGATTAGGCCCTATGATGGTATCCCCTGAATAGATATGTGGACAGAGTTGGCAACGGGCTTTGTTGCAAGGATAGGTTCCTGGGTTAGTGGTTCTGTTGTGTGGTGTGTGGTTGCTGGTGAGTATTTGCTTCAGATTGGGGGGCTGTCTGTAAGCAAGGACTGGTCTATCTCCCAAGATCTGAGAGAGCGATGGCTCGTCCTTCAGGATAGGTTGTAGATCCTTGATGATGCGTTGGAGAGGTTTTAGTTGGGGGCTGAAGGTGATGGCTAGTGGCGTTCTGTTGTTTTCTTTGTTGGGCCTGTCCTGTAGTAGGTGACTTCTGGGTACTCTTCTGGCTCTGTCAATCTGTTTCTTCACTTCAGCAGGTGGGTATTGTAGTTGTAGGAATGCATGATAGAGATCTTGTAGGTGTTTGTCTCTGTCTGAGGGGTTGGAGCAAATGCGGTTATATCGTAGCGCTTGGCTGTAGACAATGGATCGAGTGGTATGATCTGGATGAAAGCTAGAGGCATGTAGGTAGGAATAGCGGTCAGTAGGTTTCCGATATAGGGTGGTGTTTATGTGACCATTGCTTATTAGCACCGTAGTGTCCAGGAAGTGGATCTCTTGTGTGGACATCATAATCAAAAAGGCTGACAAAGGAGGTGCTGTCGTCATCATGAATAGGTCGGAGTATGAACAAGAGGCTACTAGGCAGCTCTCCAACACCACTTTCTACAAGCCATTACCCTCTGATCCCACTGAGAGTTACCAAAAGAAACTACAGCATCTGCTCAAGAAACTCCCTGAAAAAGCACAAGAACAAATCCGCACAGACACACCCCTGGAGCCCCGACCTGGGGTATTCTATCTGCTACCCAAGATCCATAAACCTGGAAATCCTGGACGCCCCATCATCTCAGGCATTGGCACCCTGACAGCAGGATTGTCTGGCTATGTAGACTCCCTCCTCAGGCCCTTCGTTACCAGCACTCCCAGCTATCTTCGAGACACCACCGATTTCCTGAGGAAACTACAGTCCATTGGTGATTTTCCTAAAAACACCATCCTAGCCACTATGGATGTAGAAGCCCTCTACACCAACATTCCACACAAAGATGGACTACAAGCCGTCAGGAACAGTATCCCCGATACTGTCACGGCTAACCTGGTGGCAGAACTTTGTGACTTTGTCCTGACCCATAACTATTTCACATTTGGTGACAATGTATACCTTCAAATCAGCGGCACTGCGATGGGTACCCGCATGGCCCCACAGTATGCCAACATTTTTATGGCTGACTTAGAACAACGCTTCCTCAGCTCTCGTCCCCTAATGCCCCTACTCTACTTGCGCTACATTGATGACATCTTCATCATCTGGACCCATGGAAAAGAAGCTCTTGAGGAATTCCACCATGATTTCAACAATTTCCATCCCACCATCAACCTCAGCCTGGACCAGTCCACACAAGAGATCCACTTCCTGGACACTACGGTGCTAATAAGCAATGGTCACATAAACACCACCCTATATCGGAAACCTACTGACCGCTATTCCTACCTACATGCCTCTAGCTTTCATCCAGATCATACCACTCGATCCATTGTCTACAGCCAAGCGCTACGATATAACCGCATTTGCTCCAACCCCTCAGACAGAGACAAACACCTACAAGATCTCTATCATGCATTCCTACAACTACAATACCCACCTGCTGAAGTGGAGAAACAGATTGACAGAGCCAGAAGAGTACCCAGAAGTCACCTACTACAGGACAGGCCCAACAAAGAAAACAACAGAACGCCACTAGCCATCACCTTCAGCCCCCAACTAAAACCTCTCCAACGCATCATCAAGGATCTACAACCTATCCTGAAGGACGAGCCATCGCTCTCTCAGATCTTGGGAGATAGACCAGTCCTTGCTTACAGACAGCCCCCCAATCTGAAGCAAATACTCACCAGCAACCACACACCACACAACAGAACCACTAACCCAGGAACCTATCCTTGCAACAAAGCCCGTTGCCAACTCTGTCCACATATCTATTCAGGGGATACCATCACAGGGCCTAATCACATCAGCCACACTATCAGAGGCTCGTTCACCTGCGCATCTACCAATGTGATATATGCCATCATGTGCCAGCAATGCCCCTCTGCCATGTACATTGGCCAAACTGGACAGTCTCTACGTAAAAGAATGAATGGACACAAATCAGACGTCAAGAATTATAACATTCAAAAACCAGTTGGAGAACACTTCAATCTCTCTGGTCACTCGATCACAGACCTAAGAGTGGCTATACTTCAACAAAAAAGCTTCAAAAACAGACTCCAACGAGAGACTGCTGAATTGGAATTAATTTGCAAACTGGATACAATTAACTTAGGCTTGAATAGAGACTGGGAATGGATGAGTCATTACACAAAGTAAAACTATTTCCCCATGGTATTTCTCCCCCCCACCCCACCCCCCACTGTTCCTCTGATATTCTTGTTAACTGCTGGAATTAGCCTACCTGCTTGTCACCATGGAAGGTTTTCCTCCTTTCCCCCCCCTGCTGTGGGTGATGGCTTATCTTAAGTGATCACTCTCCTTACAGTGTGTATGATAAACCCATTGTTTCATGTTCTCTGTGTGTGTGTATATAAATCTCTCCTCTGTTTTTTCCACCAAATGCATCCGATGAAGTGAGCTGTAGCTCACGAAAGCTTATGCTCTAATAAATTTGTTAGTCTCTAAGGTGCCACAAACAAGATAATAATATTCAGTTTGAATATGCTAGTTTGTGACAATCACAAAAGCTATGGGAGGCTGTCATTACCAGATGCTGAATACCCACAACTGCCCTTATAGTTAGTGGGTACTGGAGGTGTGACGCACCTCTCTAAATCGAGCTCCTACAACTTTACTTGTAAATTTTTTTTAATTGAGTCTTAATTTGGCCTTTCAGAACCCTAGTCGTTTGTATCTCAGCTTCAATGGTACTGAAGTGGGCATGGTTGACTTGAGGGAGGCTTCTCTGCTCCTTGAAGTCTTTGAACCATGATTTAAGGACTTCAATAGCTCAGACATGGGTGAGGTTTTTCATAGGAGTGGGTGGGTGAGATTCTGTGGCCTGCGCTGTGCAGGGGGTCGGACTAGATGATCAGAATGGTCCCTTCTGACCTTAGTATCTCTGAATCTATGAAGTGGTGTGTTTAATATTAAAAATGCATCATTTTTCAAGTTGAAAAGTAATTAGTGCTAAAATAAACCTAAATACTGAAAAATGTGCTTCATTATATAATACAAAATGTTAAGTGATGTATTTCCCTGTCCCACCCCTAATGGAGCACTTAATCCTCAAAGGATAAAGTTCTCTCAGGGGAGTAAATTGTTCAGGGATTGGTAACAGGATATGAATTCCTTCACCTCTAGGTCATTATTTCATGGCCGTTAAGTGGCTTAAATAAAATACATTGGTGGTCCCAGTCTAGTTCCGAGCAGGCAGGTGTCCATGCCACATAAACTATCATCGTAATTGACACCCTTATTGGTGGCCTCAGACGAGAGGCCACAGTCTGAGTAAACACAGAGCCAGAATCACTCTTTAACCCCAAGGAATATTTGCTCTAAGTCCTAAATGAGGCAGATTGGTGTGGGGTTGTGGAGAAGAGCCACTGATGATGCTGTACTTGTTCTGTGGCTGAACAGAGGGCATGAGTTTCCAGGACTGCTAATTCACTGGCTTTCATTAGCACTAAATACGTTTTAAGAAACGATTCATGAATGTGCTGTATCTAGCTAAGACATTGGGCTGTGCTTTATTTTCAGTGTACTGCCCCTTTAAATTACTAAGCAGTCTTCCATTGTGCATAGCTGAGCAAACATTTTGGTATTTTGAGCTCAGTTCAGACTGTCCAAAGAGACAAACACACTGTGTTCTCTCCTGGTGATCGGCTCTTTCTTGTTCTTTTAGTCTTTGTGTGGAAAACACATAAAAATATCCTCCTGGAAAACTCAATTTTTCAAGCAACTACTGGTATCTACAAAGGGTTTGCACTGATTCCTGTTGATTGGAAAGAGAACTATCTTCTGATCCAGTGAACAGAAACATGGAGTGAAATCCTAGTTCCATGTCAATGGGAGTTTTGTCTTTGACTTCAGTGGGGCCAGGATTTTACCCAGGCTGTTCATAAACACCACCTAGAATAGGATGCTAAGTTGTTATTAGTAATATCAAACCAGTTAGTACAGTGGCTGAAATAAATCAGGCTGGAAACATAGTAGGTGATAATGACAGGTATACAGGGGAATAGACTGAGCCTCCAGAGAGTAAAAGAAGATAACCCTTTGGATCAGCTATGAATTTCACCACCCAGCTGTGGGGTGTGTAGATAAAGATAACGGGTGAGGGGGGGTACAGGTTTTGTTTCACTATTGACGTGATGCCTAGATGAACTTTGACATGTCGCTGACTGTAGTTGTTTGATAAGTGTAAGATGTGAAAAGCCAGCAATAACACTAGATGGTATCAAATCTCTAAAATAATATGTGTTGGAAAATGGTAGGAATAAACACTGCAGTACAAAAATAAAAACAGAAAAAAAAGTCACAACTCATTCATGGAGGTGAAGAAACATCAGAGGAAACGGCTCTTTCATTTTCTTCTGTTTTTTTAACAAGAAAATTATAGACATAAAAAAAATCTTTTAAATGTGGTGGCAAAGCCAAGCGATCTCCTGCCAACATTTGAACACAGGAATCCTTCAAAAATGTTTCATTGCCAATACATTTGATGGTACCCGGGTAAAAAATATTCTCTCCCCCTCTGCCACAAAACCACCTTCCATAGCCTCCATCCCCCAGTACTTTCGCTGCTACTCCCCATGTTACAACTGCTCTCTGATTAAATAGAGAGCTTTACTTGTCTGGACTGTCAGTTCAATGACTTCCATAGGTTCTAAAGGCGCATGAAAATATGTTTCTAAAAAAATAACTAAATAACATCCTCATGTTTTAACCTGCATCATCAAGGTTACATTCAGAACCTTTTAACAGGGCCAAATCTGCAAGATTTTCATGGGAATATTTTTTGACAATTTGAAATCCTAGGAGTTTTGTTCAAATAAGGGTTGCTGGATTGAGCTCCTAAAGATTGTACCAGCCAGGATGGTTAAATGTCAGTCATTCAGATCAAGACCCATCTGAGATCTGAGACCTTAGATGTTTATCCAATTTTTATCTGACCCTCTTTGGTCTGGAAACATTTTGAGAACAGATCTCATGGGAATAAATCTTACGAGAACAGCAAAGATTGAAGATATAGAAAACAGGAAATATTACAAAATTGTTCTGTCTTTGGTGACCCTGATGAAGAACTCTTAGCTTCCCATCTCCACTCTCCCCTGCATATAAATGATTATTGCAGTACCAGAATCCCCCTGCATTATCCCACTCCCAGTCAAAGACACCCTCTGAACTCTCTCCGCCACAACCTTATCCTGCAATGCTGTGGGCCTCCCTGACTTTCTAAATACTGTAGCTCTGTGATTTCTTCTCCCCTCTTCTGCATTACTCCAGCTTTAATGGGGGATGTTAGAGAGACAAGATGGGTGAGATAATATCTTTTATTGGACCTACTTCTGTTGGTGAGAGAGACAAGCTTTTGTTTACACAGAGTTTACACAGAGGTCCAATAAAAGATATTACCTCATCCACTTTGTCTCTCTAATATCCTGGGATTGACATGGCTATAACAACACTGCCCTACAATAATGGGGGATGGGCACTCCTGGTGCTCCTCATTTGACTAACTCCATTTTTCCTAATGTCAGAGACTCAGGAGAAACAGAGGAGCCTGTAGAGACTTTGAATCAGGCCAAGACTTTCAAAGATAACTATTGATTTTGGGGCCCCCAACTTGGGACATCTTAAAAGGGCCTGATTTTCTGAGGGGGCGAGGTGCTAAGCATTTTCTGAAAATTGGCTCCTTTGGGAACACAAAGTTGCTTGTCACTTCTGAAAATCTTGGACTGCATGCCTGGCACTGGCATGAACAACAGCTTCTGGAGAACATCAGTGCGACAAAGAATTGGGAGATGGGGTCGGGAAGGTGTGTGCACAGGAAGTTGAGTATCAAAGCAGTGGCTTAACAGGTGTGCAATACAAAACAAAGCAAGCCACAAGCCTCACAAATAACAGTACTGTTACCCCTTTTGATCTGAGCAACTAGCCAAACATTTGGGGTCTGGTAGGTTGTTCCAGTTAGGAGAAAAAACTGGTGACAGTCAGGTATTTCTTTGACGCAGTTTTGTCTATTTACAAAGAATGTATTAAATCCTGTGTCTCTGAATGCAGAAGGAATTGAACTGCAGGAAACAGCTCCTTTTGCTCACAGGAGCACCTCTGTTCTTTTCAGCCGGCACCTCTGGTCCCTAAAGTCACTCCCCAAGTTTTTCTCCAGGGCCATACACTGCTTTCAGTGTCTCATTCAGGAGGTCTGTGTGGCTTTTTTACTCTGCCCCGGAGTCTCTCTCTGTTTCTGTGTATTCTGTCTTACCTAAACAATAACTCAGTCCGGAACTCCTGGATGGGTTCACGACTTTTTTTGTCTTAGGTGGGAGGTTGTGATTAATTTATCCTGACAGCTATGTTAACTGAAGGGGGCATTCACACCCAATCTCAATGAGATTTTAATTCAACCCATAACTAGTGTTCACACAGCTCATTAACAGTACCAAAAGGTTTCAATAGTTACTGCAGCTTCCAGGTTAAAGTTACTATCCCATTTCAGGATTTGAAGCGCTAGCATGGACTCTGAGAATAATAGAACTAGAGAAGATCCCGTATCGAATGCCATCTTGTTGCTTTGACCAGTCACCTTTTAAATATTTATGTTTTATTTTTATCTCTGTATTAGTGAGACATTATTTGTGCACAGGCTGTTAAAAACAGTTCTAAGGGAAACACACTTCCAGCTGGTTTCCTCCTGTTTTCCATCTGCTGCATGTATGTGTCTTTGGAGGCATTTAACTGTTTCTTGTCATGGTAATTGGTATTTTTGCGTAGTGGAGGTGGGAGGGGTGGGGGAGAGAAACCCTAAGGCATCTGTGTTTGTGCTCAGTTGATCTAAAAGAGATTATCCTGGTTATTTCCTAATAAACATTACACACTTTTAAACTAGATGGAGTGGGACAGGGAAGGGTAATAAACATCAAGGGACTTTAAGTTTTTAAGAGTTAACTTCCCCAATTGGTATCTTTCTATTCCTCTATTTATGCATCACTACTCTTTCCCCATTTAATCTTAAATATGTAAATCCTCAATTTATCTGGAATTACTTAGTGAAAGGCTGATGTGTGAGTGTGGCAGATTATAATATTCCATCACCACCCCTGATCCTCTTTACCTCTTATTCTTTTCATAGCAGATCAAAAAAAGCTGTATGCGTGCCACAAGAATATATTATTTTAAGAGACTTGGACTTAGAAATTGATTTCCTTGATGAGAAAAGGAAAAGTCTCCTTGTGACCTGAAGGGTCACTTCATAATCCTGTCACTCTGCATCAAAAAGCTTTTTTTTTCTTTTAGTAGAAGATGAGAATATTTCTGAAAAGGAATTAATTTTTCAGATACAGTGAAAACGATGACTTAGAGAGACTTAGCAGATGAGAGGGCTGTCCTATTCAGAATACATCTCCTGTGATTAGAACAAGCTCCGAATATATTTTAGGGTCAGACAGTTTTAGATGGCGATTGGGATTTGTACTTTGGGATGAAACTGATCTTATATTTTTATCAAAATACTTAAGGTTTAAGCTGTGTCTTCCCTTTTTGCAAAGGGATTTTGCAGGTTTTTGTAATGGGGATTGGTGCAAGCAGCCAATAATTTCTATGTATGGGTTTTAGTTAATAGGATATTTGAAATGAAATGACTTTCGTCACCAATAATTAGGTTAAATTGGTAATACTTTTTTTGAAAGTGTTTCTTAATAAAGAGCAACTGATACTGTTGTAGCATTTCATAAATTATTTCATGTATAGAATAACTGAATCTAACTTAATGAAATATCATAATGTCAGATGCTTAGAACAACACAAAAATTCCAAACATTATTATAAATTTATAACATGCTCTGTGCGTGTGGGTGTACAAAATATGAAAATCCAAGCTATTGTGTATGTACAATAATGATGATAATTATACTATGGTAGTGGTCTAGAAGCCATGAAGAGGATCATAGCCCTTTTGTGCTGGGAGCTGTACAAAAATAGAGGTAGGGATGGTCCATGCTCCAATGAACAACAATAATATAGATGCTTGTATTCTATGCCCACTAAAATATATTTTGTAATATGCAGCTATATTAACATGCATATTTAGTGTACATTTTGAATGTAGTGTAAATGTAGACAAATGCAAGTCCTGGTTCTGCAATTAGATCCACTGCTAAGAGGATCTCTGCACTGATGTATGTGCATGGGTCCATGCTAGTGGATCCAGTTGCAGGATCAGAACCCTAGAAATATTGTTTGACTGGGAGAAAGCGCAGCAAATTATTGCCCAATGATAAAAACAGTTCCTGAGATTGTGGTAATTGGGCCAAATGCTTAGGGCATTATTGCCTAATAGAAGGAAGTATTGCTACCTAAGAACTGTTGCAGATGGTCTATTGGTTTTATTAGGCTTTGATGTTTTTTATTTAATGAAGATATTTTGTTTGTCTTTGTGATCCCTGCTGTCTTGGTAGTGTCTGTGTTGGGAAATCTACAGAAAGATGTCCTGCACGATGAGGCTGGAGAGCCAGTGTAGGGCTGTGGGGTGAGCCCCAACTGGAACTTCCATTCTGAATCTAGCCTCTAGATGTGGGTGGTAGTTTCAAATTATAACCACTGGACCCAAATCTTCTAGTATGGGTCAGACTCAAAATCAGAGGGGGGCCTGTTTTTAGGTTCCAGTTCAAATGTGAAATGCTGCTGGACATCTGATGTGAATCATTGATTTTGTAAGGTTTCCTGAATTCAAGATAGTGGAAATCTTGAGAGATTTTTTTGGTACTGTGGAAACATGGTGAATCCTAGAACTTGAATGTAAACCATTAGTCTAAACCTAATGCAGATAAACACCATCTCCTGGTCCATATTTAATTAATAAGAAGAGTATATTCAGGACAGTAATTTTCTGTACTTTACAAATAGAATAAATTCTCTATGCATTAGTAGGATCTGAAAGATGGGGGGAAAGTGCTGAACTCATCCAAAGCAAAACTGGAAATAAAAATTTCACATCAACCATGTGAACCCCAACAGCTGAATTTCATGCAACTCTAGATACAAACATTTAGAGAAAAGTTGAGACGTCAATTTCCTAAAGTTCAGCCATTTTGTATGGGATCTTTCAAAAGCCAGTGCTGCATCTGCTCATTAATCCTTAAAAAAACAAAAAATAAAAAACAAAAAAACAAACAAAATAACCTTCCTTTCTAATTCTAAGGGGTACAAAATGTTTGCTCTTCCACTTCGGGTTAAATTCAAGAAGTTGCAGGTTGCCTAAATCTATTTAATCTTTGGCAAATTATTTCTAATGTCATATGGGTGGTTTTAGATGTGGTTTGCTCTATGCTGAATTGGACACTCCCATCCCATTCCCCCCACCCCCATCCACAAAACAAACAAAGACAGTTCAAAATTCTTTTCAATTCAGGTTCTGAAACCACACCCATCATCATGGTATTTGAGTGCCTTCCCATTGTGTATTAAATGACATGACTCCCATCTGTTATGCATGATTCTTTCTTTCAAAACTAGCCATGAATTTACTCCACCTTGTCCTTCTTCTGACCTCTTTCCAAACCTGCTCACTCTCCACAGTTAGGGTGTCACTGTTTCATCTGTGCTGCCTATCCTACCATACTTGTAACTTTCCCATCCCACCCTACACCCCAGCATTGAGACTGAGTCACTTCCAGTCCAAACTTTTCCCTACAAAGCTCTGCTTTGTTTTTCTTTAGCTTAAGACTGGCTCTCCCCCTAATGCCTTTTGTGGTGCTGTATGTAAAGGAACTTTCCTAAAAAATGAACCACATTATATTATAAATATGACCTAAAAATTCCCAGAAGTTGCTTATTTTATGGAATGGTTATTATAATGGGATACTAACTCTGTTACAGCCCTCTATTTATCAACTAATATATCATTCCACCGTAGCAATGCTCTAAAGATTCTTGAAATACAAACTTACTGTATTTGATCCCAGTGGAAGCTGGATGTGGTTGTTCTCTGAACTAGCTTTCAGAGAGAAGTCTTCAGAACTCTTGTAACTATATTTGATCAAAGACATTAAACCCCAAAGTGTAGTATATAAATATTGAAACATATTGTGAAAAAAGTCTATCAGAAATCAAATGGGTGTTTGTACAGGATTTGCCTATTGTTTCTGCAAAGGGGAAAACTCAACCTGGAGAATGGTTTCAACACACCAGTTCCTTTAAAATGAAAAATACATAGCCAGTTCTATTCTTTCCAAATGAAATCTAAGCTTGCGCCAAAAACTGAGCTGTCCAGGTTGACAACATTCAGGAAACTGTGCTCTTCTGGAGAGATGACTGTAGTGGCAAAGATAAACCGGCAGGAAGATTTCTTTGGAATGATATGAATTTAATGAATCATATCTATATAAAAAATCCCCAGCTGGTCTTAAATTTCTGGGAGATTTCTGTGATAAAAGATATTTCCCCTGTCCTCTTAGATGTATATTAGAGATGAGAGGGCTTGGATAAAACCTCCTGGGAATCAAGCTTTCCTTTTCTTTAATTTGTGTTAAAGAATGAAAAGAGCCATGTATGCGCTTGAGCCTTAGAAGGATATAATTAGTTATTTGCTATTATTGGACTTAAAAAAATGGTCTACTCCCACTCTTTTATATTTAAAAAAAATAATGTGATTGTCAAAGCAACATATACAATCCTTCCCACACTGTTCTTATTTACCCTCCTCCTCCCATCATCCTTGCAAGCAGCATCCTGTCCGCCTGTTAGCACATTGATTTATTTAAATTAAAAATAATGATCTTCTTTCTCCCCTCTCCTCTTCCAGCTGCAGAGTTTCTCCCTTATTAACAAATTGATTGTGGTATTGGTGTCAGTATGGCTCATTTGGTAGACCTTTTGCCTAAGGTCCAGAAGATTGGTGGAAGTGGGGGTGGGGGGGGGTGTGGAGGGAGGAAGGGAGTTCAGCTTTCACACATGGATTTTGGAGCATGCCCAAAGCTGACATTAGTGATGCCAATGAGACAACCGAGGCTCCCTTCTCTGGTGACCGTCCAGCTGGATGTTAAAACCCCCATGGTAGCTCTTTAAAAAGTATATGAAAGATAACACCAATGTACTGGCTGACAACATTGGCTCTAATATCGGATCCTGCAGCTCTCACTCAGGCAAGTGGTCCCAATGTAGTCAATCCCAGGTACTGAAATTGATAAGACTACTTGTGTGAATGAAGGTTTCAGGATCTGCCCCCAAATCAGTATGGAAGCTCTCGCTGAGTGCATAATGGCTGCTGTGGCCCTACTCCATTCACTGCATGGCCAGTCCCACCGTGTACTTTAAGCTTTAGGATGTCATGAGTACTAACGATACCGCGTACACCCCAATTCTCTTCTATTTATTTAAAACAAAACCTCCAAGGGCTTTCACCCGCCCCCTTCAAGCTGTAGGAAACCCCAGCCTCATTCAGTGAAATGTCTCACATGCACACTTTAAAAGCTGGCCACTTCCAGTCCTTCTTCCAGCTTTACTGCCTCTGATACCTCCAGCACAGGATCCAGTGTGAGTACTACTCATTAATAACTAGCTGCTGTGGGAGTAGCATGGCCTACAGGGCTGGCTGCTGTAGGTGGTGAGCAGGGCCAATCCGAGAGGGGGCCAGAAGGGCCATTTGACCTAGGCCTCAAGCTCAAAGGGAGCCTCAAATTTAGACACTTGTTAATTTTTTGGCATTTGATAAGTTTCGCAACTTGTTTTTATGCGCACGAAAGCTAGATTTTTCCTCAATAATTAATCTATTTGTGCAGAAAAAGGCTAGAAAAGCATTTGTTCAATCCAAAAATATTCAAATTATGTCTCACTCTTTTTTTGGTGCCTTATTTTGTTTTCATGTGTCATCATTTTTTATTTTTATTATGGCTAGGGGCCTCAAAAGCTGGAAGTGGCCCAGGCCCTTCTGAGAGGGCCTGGTAGTGAGCTTAAGCAGAGTCAACTTAGAATCATAGAATATCAGGGTTGGAAGGGACCTCAGGAGATCATCTAGTCCAACCCCCTGCTCAAAGCAGGACCAATCCCCAATTTTTGCCCCAAATGGCCCCCTCAGGGATTGAACTCACAACCCTGGATTTAGCAAGCTAATGCTCAAACCACTGAGCTATCCCTCCCCCCCATTGATCACCCATAATTTATATCTCTGGCAGATAGTTTTCCACAACTTCTTTTATAGCAGGTGCTGTTAAAAGTGGAACATTTGCCATGCCTGGAACTTAGATTTACTAAGATACTTATGGCATTCCCCAGTATCTCTGTTGGAAATAATGCAAATACCAAATGCAAATGTAGTATGTATATACTCTGTTTCTTCTATTCTCCATGAATTGTTTTTCAGTCAAGGGATCATGTCACTTATGTTCATGTACAGCACATAATGAACTTAGGTTTGATATTTTTGACAGTACTGATGCTCAGCAGTTTAACCATAAAGTGGTCTCACTATTATAGACAACTTTATTAAGATTAATATATGTGAATGTTCTAAACTATCTGTGCTGGAGAGACCCATGGGCTCTGAGATCTGCCTCAATCCTTGAGGGGGCCATTTAGGGATCTGGGGCAAAAATTGGGGATTGGTCCTGCTTTGAGCAGGGGGTTGGACTAGATGATCTCCTGAGGTCCCTTCCAACCCTGATATTCTATGATTCTATATAGGTCAGTTAGTCTTATGGAATCTCCTTGTAGCTATAAAACGCATTTTGATGACCTAGGGTCAATGTCCTTTGTTCCTCCACTCTGTGGGTTTCTGCTCTTGCAATTAGTTTCTTTATTATTATTTAATATTTGTATTATGGTAGCTCTTACAGACCCTAATCAAGATCAGTGATCCATTATATTAGGTGCCATACACACACAGTAAGATCCAGTCTCTATCTGAAAGACCTTACAACCTTAATAGATATGACAGACAAAGAATGTGAGAGAGGAATTTTTTGTTCCCATTTTACAGATGGGGAATTGAGGCACAGAGAGCTAGAAATTCACTCAAGGTCACACAACAAATCTGTGGCCATTCTTGTTAAATCTCCCTATTTCCTTGTGAAACACCCACCCACCTTCAAGCATCATTCCCGGTTCCTGAGCAACTGGCTTCTTCTCCTGTTTTTCAGTCAGCTCCTTAAGCATCCAAAATTGGTGCAGAGGCTCTGCACTATGACAGGGATTTCCTCCTATTCTCCCCTCCCCCAGCAAAGGTGCTTATCAGCCATGGCTGTTCCATGGCACAGAGCAGCCAGCAGCTAGTAGGCGGAGTAGCTAGGCTATGCCCAGAGGAGGATCGGGGGAAGCAAGAGACTGGCAAGAGCAGCCTAGGAAGGGAGCAGGATTGTGGCTGTTGCTTCCTAGCACAAACCCATGAGCAGGAGGCAGAAAGAGAGAGGGGGAAAGTTGCTGTTGCCCCAGAAGACAGACAAACTTGAGGGGATGTCAGATGGGAGGATTGTGGGGAAATTCAGAGAGGGGAGCTTGAGAGAGAAAAGGGGAAGGTAAAACAGGAGGTGGAAAATGAGAGTCAGAGAGAGGGAGGACAATGGAAATAGGAGGGAAATTAATGGATTCGGTGGTGAGGTTTATGTAAATGAGGTAATGCATAGGCATTGTATATATGGGTATTAGCTCCTTTGCATTACATCTCCAGATAGCTAGGGCCATAGGGTTACCCAGGTATGTATGTGAGAAATGAATCCAGATCTCTTGAGTCCCTCCAATGCCTTAACTACATCACCACCAATCACTATCTTTCTTCCCATCTGGAGAAACATCCACTGTGACAAGCAAGGAGCGGGAACTGCTAGTAGGCTTTTTGCTCCCCACTCCAGGTAAGTCAATGTTAGGGAGATCCTTGACAAAGGGCCCTTCTATACAGCCATGATAATTCCAGTCCTCAGCATTGTATGATGGATTATCACTTTTTTTTGTATGACCTAAAGTTGGAAAAGTATTTACAGTGAAGTCTGACAAATTTAGCCCCTTTTTCTACTCCTGGATCATCTGCAAACTGCCTTTGATTTTTACAAACTGGTTCATTCATCAGAATTATTAGAGAAGCGGATTATTGAAATATATTTCATCGTATGGTTAGCTTGCACACTATTAGCTAGGATTATTTCTTAAGTCTGTTCACTTTATGTAGTTTGCTATTCTTTGTGTGACTGAGCACCTAAGTTCCATGACATTGTTTTTGCTTTCTGGTGGGATGGCTTCCATCCCCTCAGAAACCTTTCAGTATGACCACGTGAACACTTTTGGTACAAATACACATGCATGCTTTCTTTTCAGGGGACATTCTTTCAACAGAAATTTACTAACACTCGTAGCAAATAAAAGGGGTCACAAGTACAGTTGAAGCAAATCCATAGTTTTCATTCAAGTTAATGCCTGAAAAAAACACTTTTGCAGAACCCACCTGGGTTTACTCTGTTCTAGAGTCATTATGTCCCCACTTATTACTTTCCTCCATTTTCCATTCTATGACATTTTATATGCTTCTTGGAAATACACTGAAATAAGCCAAGCTGTAAACTTGAAAAAAAACTAGAGTTTTTGATCTTCTAGAGCATTTGCCATCTGCTTACTTCTAGTGTCTAAAAATATTCAGTCATTGCTCTTGCTCACATGATTTTTGAGAAAATGCTAGAGCTGTTAAGTCATAAAAACACAGTATGTGTGGGGAGGAAGCGGGCGGGAGGTTCTACCAGGAGAACATGCTGTCTGATGGAGAAAATAGAGGAAAAGACATCTCTATTTTATGGTTTCAAAAGGCAAAAATGAAAAAGCAACATATGTTTCAGAGTACTAAAAAACTGGGAAAAATTAGACTATATTTAGAATGTTACTATTTTCTTTCTAAGATAACATGAGCCAAATTCGCATCTATATGGTATTATGATAGACCAGGGGTCTCAAACACACAGCCCATGGGCCGCATGCGGCCCGCGGGGTTATTTTCTGCGGCCCGCCAGCTCCCTGCGGTCTCCCTTCCCTCCCAGCATTTACCTAGAGTGGCTCTGGCCCAGCGCGCACCGGGGGCAGGTCAGACTCCCTGCCTGCCTGCCTGCCCTGCCCCTGTGTCGCTCTGGGAAGTGGCCGGGACCGGGGTGGGGGGCGGCACAGGGGTTTGTGTGTTGCCCTGGCCGCTCCTCCAGGTACCTCCCCTGAAGCTCCCACTGGCCACGGCGGCCAGTGGGAGGAGCGGCCAGGGCAACACACAGACCCCTGTGCCCCCTCCACCCCGCAGGTCCCGGCCGCTTCCTGGAGCAGCGTGGGGGCAGGGCGGGCAGGCAGGGAGCCTGTCCTGCCCCTGGTGCACGTGGGGCCGGAACCACCCCCTGAACCTGTCCTGCAGACGAATCCCCTGCCCTGAGCCCCCTGCCACACCCCTCCAGCAACTCAACCCCCTGCCCTAAGCCCCCTGCTGCACCTCTCCTGCACCCCAACCCCCTGCCCTGAGCCTCTGACACACCCAGCACCCCTCCTGCACCCCCTGGGGGCAGGGAGAAGGCAGAGTTGGGGTAGGGATTTCAGGGAAGGGATTGAAATGGGGGCAGGGAAGGGGTGGGAAGAGGCAGGGCAGGGGCGAGGCCTCATAGAAGGGGTGGAGTGGGGGTGGGGATGGTCAGTGGTGCGGCCCTCAGGCCAATGTACTAGTCCTCATGTGGCCCTCGTGGTCATTTGAGTTTGAGTCTGTGATAGACTATGTGATTTACATGTCTTCAAAGAAGGGAAGAGTCCAGTAATCCAGCCCCTTGAAAATGGAATCCAATTTTTTATATGAACAAATCATAAATTAAAGATGCTAGAGATGGAAAAGGCTTCGTAGATCACCTACCCCGTCTCCTTGACAGTGCAACAAGGCTACTAACTAGAAAGTATGTTTTGGGAAATTGCTCCATTCAGCCAAAGACTCCAGGGTCTCCAAAAGAATAAAGATTAAGTTTAATTTAGTGGACTAATAAATATGCAGAATACAGGATTCTTTCTGTATGATATGGTTGAGATTTTCAAAGCCAAATAGGGAGTTTAGTCATACAACATCCATTCATTTCAAATGGGGGGAGTTGTTACTAAATTCCCTGCTCAGGTTGAGATTTTCAAAGCTATCTTAAGGTTTTGTATAGTGCCCATCACTGTACTATCTAAATATTTCTCTGAATAAATGTCCATATGGAGGTCCCAGGTGAAGTTGACCAGATCATTTTGTATTTGTTTGTGAATTGCTGATTTGAGTGCGAGTGTGGACCATTTGTTATGAACTTTGTGTAAGTCTCAGAGATGAGGCATTATGGTATTGTTAAAAGAAAAGGAGTACTTGTGGCACCTTAGAGACTAACAAATTTATTAGAGCATAAGCTTTCGTGAGCTACAGCTCACTTCATAAATGCATCCGATGAAGTGAGCTGTAGCTCACGAAAGCTTATGCTCTAATAAATTTGTTAGTCTCTAAGGTGCCACAAGTACTCCTTTTCTTTTTGCGAATACAGACTAACACGGCTGCTATTCTGAAACCTATGGTATTGTTATAACTGATGTAAAATCGAGATGAGACAGCACTTGCCACTGCATAATAACTTACTAATTTATTCAACTAACCTTTGGGTAAACAAAGATGAAATATGCCACTCATTATAGTTTAAAAGGAAACAAATAAAAATAGAGTCAGGTTACAAAGTTAAGCTCTGAATCAAAACTTCTTTAAACATGGTCCTGCAAAAGAAGAAATATGGTTATGCCTTTTCTTTGCTACTTGATGACATATAAAAATGGCCTGACAGGTGATGTGTGTTTTTAGGGGGTTGATTTCTGCTTTTATTTATTTCTTTTTTTAAACTTAGAAATATCGGGAATTTCAAGTCTTCTTAGGAATTGCCATAGCAAATCAGAGCAGAGGTCCATATGTCCCACATTTTTCTATTTTGACTAGAGTCAGAGGAGAAGGTAAGAAACCCCATAGTGGCCATTTATGAAATAACCTGCCCATAAGGGAGGTTAATCTCCTTCACCATTGGCAGTCAGAGGTTGTCACATTTGCTGAAGCAGGAGAGATTGTGTATTTTTTGTTCCTGTCTAATGTAACCGTGAAAGTTCTCATCCGCACAAATGCCTTGTCAGTTTTCAAATACTACTAAGCTGTTGTCATGTCTGACATCTGGCAACAATGAACTCCACAAGTTAATTTCTTCCACGTGTTCATGAGGCACTGAAGTTAAGCAGAGGTTAACAAAAAGAAAAAAAAATTGAAACAATTTTATTGAAAATTCCTTATACCCGTATGTTTTAGTCTCTTGTCAGTTGGCATGTTATTTCATTATCATAGAGTCTTCCAGGATGGAGACAACCTGAATTTCTAATGTAAAAAACAAGCAAAACAAAAAACCCACCCACCTTTTTTTTCCCGTGGCAAAAATCTTGCAGGCTTATCTATACATCATAAAGAAGCTAAATAAAAAGGCACAAACCCAGTGCTCTCTCCCTTTAAGATCAGGGTATACACTTCCATGGGCTTGGTTGGCATCACTATACATAGGTTTAAGGCAGAGTTCTGATTTGATCCTGTTTGGATCTGGAGTTCGGAATTTTGGCAAACGTGAAGGAAATAAAATGATGTAGGCCAAGGCTATGCTTAATTAGAAACATCCTGAAGTTAAAATACTTGTACCCGTGAGTGCCACACCTGCAAAGAATACTCAGAAGTAACCAGGTTAGCTAACCACCCAAGTTTTCTGACTGGCACATGGAAAAAAAATGACTCTTAGAAGTTCAGTAGCTGAACTAATTACCTGAAAAGGATTGCCTGAGGTTGGACCTTTTATTATCTCATCAGCATTCAGTACTACTTCCATAGGATGAAGGAGAAGAAAAAACCCCCAGAAACATGAGAAGGAGATCAGATAAAAGGAGAGCAGTTAGAAGGGAGGGGAATAATGCTTCTTAACTCTACTCCACACTTTCTCTCTGTAATAGATTCCCCCCTCCTAACCAACCCTATGTAGACCAACTAGCATATAATGAGTTCTGCAGAAATGGATCATCATCAGCATGCATGCAAGTGTCTAGTTTTGTATTGACTTGCTAGCTGGACTACCGGTTCCTTTGGAAGTAGGGGAAGGGAGAAGAGGGGTTCTCAAAATCCTTTTCTGAGGAGGCTGAGCAATTTAGAGATGTTTCTCAGAACTTCCCTCTGTATGTGGAGTGGAGTTTGGACTAATGGGGATTTTCCAGTATATATTAAGGATGTGAGGCACTCAACATTGGTTATACTAAAACAAGGCTCTGCCATTAGCCCTAAAGATGTCTCATGGGACTATACACCCTGAACAGTTGGAAACTTGGACTTCTTACTGTCTGGGGTAGTGACAGCTGAAATCTCAGCTTCACTAATGTGCAATATTAAAGGTCTTCCCTGGCACCACTGGATCTTTTAATCATGGAGATAATCTTGCACTAATATACCCAAGATGCAATGTGTCTGAACAGAGCTAACCAACTCTGGGGCTGATGAGAAAGGGCCTAAAGCCATCACTATGCTCTGTTTCACTCAGAAATGGTCCACTAATACGCCTTGCAGCTGTTGCGGGTGTGACTGCCTGTCTGTGACTATTTCCTTAGTCTCCGCACCATGGGATGTTCCATGAACTTGTGCACTTTCTGTTTTAGGAGATTTTCTTGGCCCATAAGTTAAACCGAGAAGGTGCTGGAGGAAAAGATGCTAGTAAATGTAACTTGCACCCGCAGTGCATTTTTAACAAATGAGAACACCCTTCCAGAAATCCATGTTTGTGTTACATGGAAGTATTTTGGCTTCACTACTGTCCCTGAAAGAATGGTGTAATAGGAATTTGGGAAATGAGGCTCTCTAAAGTAATCTAAAAAATAGATCCACCTATTCAAATGGAAATTTCTAAAGAGGAGACCCAGGAAATTCTCTCTTCAGCAGAGGATGCTAAGACTAGTTCATTTTATTTGACTTCAGTCCACATCCAATTTTTGAGCCTGATTTGTCCTTCAGAAAGTCTGGGCTATAACGTCCCAAAACACCTATCTGATGGGCACTGTTTAAAAGAGATGCTAAAGCAACTTTCTGTCCAAACCTAAGAACAGCCATATGTCAAGTTGTCATTCCAAATCTTGCAGAAGGAACTCACTTCTTGCCTGTACTGGTGTAAAAGTGGCAATAATATTTGATGATATAGCCAAAAACTCATCCAATTAAATTAAATACCATGTCATTGTAACGTGTATGTGTATCAATGTCCTCTGCTACATAGAGCCAGAACTGCCCAACTACTATATGTGTCAGGCTCTGTGTTGGCAGCAGCTAATGGAGATTCTTCTTTATATTAGGTTGTGCTATTGAATAAGGAGGATTGGAGTCTATCTTTACTATTGCTGTGAAGTTTCCCATGGCATGTGCAGCATACTAACAACTGGGAAGTCCTGAATGGCCACAGATTTGTCACAAATAAGGTCTCGTAGCTGTTATTTTGAATCAATGCACTAAGCTGTTAGTGTATGTCTCAGCATAGAGATCACAGATGGACCAAGAATCATCTTTTGTACCTAACTTTCCCAAATAAAAAAATAACATCAAATCAAATTAGGAAACCCCTACACGCACAAGCAAAAAATTACTAAGGGCATGGCTACACTTGAAGATGTAGAGCACTGTGAGTTCAACCCGCCTTCGTAGAGTACAGTAGGGAAAGCACTGCAGTCTGTCCACACTGAGAGCTGCAAGCACACTGGCATGGACACATTTGTGGCACTTACAACGGCATTGGGAATGGTGCATTATGGACAGCTATCCCACAGAGCATCTCTTCCCATTCTGGTGCTGTGGCTTGTGGAAAGGGGGCGGGGAATGCGGGGCATTCTGTGTCCTATCCCAATGCCCCATAATGCATCAGTTCGCATCCCAACAATCCCTGTGCTTCCAGCCACATTTGGCGCCATCTTTCAACGTTTTTTGTACTGCGCGCTCTGTCTTCCCTTTTGGTCTGCAGGAATGGAGCCCGAACTGCTGAGGTGTATGCTGACGAATCTCACCAGCATGTCACGTTTAGCAGTCGAGTTATTCCTTATGATCCAAAGTGACAGTGAGGGTTCCGACGATGATATTGACTTGAGTAATGCATATGACATGAGTTTGCTTGTGGCATTCACAGACGTGCTCACCACCGTGGAATGCTGCTTTTGAGCTTGGGAAACAAACACTGACTGGTGGGATCACATTGTCATGTAAGTCTGGGATGACAAGCAGTGGCTGCAGAACTTTCGGATGAGAAAAGCCACTTTCATGGGACTGTGTGAGGAGCTCACCCCCACCCTGCAGTGAAGGGACATGAGACTGAGAGCTGCCCTGATGGTGGAGAAGTGGGTGGCTATTGCAATCTGTAAGCTGGCAACTCCAGACAGCTACCAATCAGTTGTTAACCAGTTTGGAGTGGGGAAGTCAACTGTTAGAATCGTGTTGATGCAAGTTTGCAGGGCAATTAATCGTATCCTGCCTAGAAGAACTGTGACTCTGGGTAATGTGCATGACATTGTGGCTGACTTTGCACAAATGGGTTTCCCTAACTGCGGAGGGGCAATACAGGGCACGCATATTCCAATTCTGGCACCAGCCCACCTACCTCTGAGTACATTAATCAAAAGGGGTATTTCTCAATAGTTCTCCAGGTGCTTGTGGATCACCGTGGGCATTTCATTGACATTAACGCAGGATGGCCCGGAAAGGTGCATGACGCACACATTTTTTGGAACACTGGCCTGTTCAGGAAGCTGCAAGCTGGGACTTTTTTCCCCAGACCAGAAGGTGACCGTAGGGGAAGTCGAAGTGCCCATTGTGATCCTTGGAGACCCCGCTTACCCTTTAATGCCGTGGCTCATGAAACCCTACACAGGGAGCCTTGACAGCAGCAAGGAGAAGTTCAACAACAGGCTGAGCTGGTGCAGAATGATTGTGGAGTGTGCTTTTGGCTGTTTAAAAGGCCGCTGGTGCTCTATGTATGGGAAGCAGGACCTGGCCAATGACAGCATCCCCATGGTTATATCCGCGTCCTGTACCCTCCATAACATTTGTGAGGGGAAGGGTGAACAATTCACTCAGGCATGGAACTCGGAGATTCAACATCTGGAGGCTGAATTTGAACAGCCAGAGAGCAGGGCTATTAGAGGGGCCCAGCATGGGGCTGCAAGGATTAGGGATGCCTTGAGGGAGCAATTTGAGGCTGAAAGCCACCAGTAATGTCTGGTGCCCTGCACAGGAGTGAAGTGCCATGGTTCCAATGTCAGTAGGAATCTGTGTTTGTTATGCTGACTTGCAGTGCCTATTTCTTTCCTGAGCTAAGGTATCTTTTACTTTATGCAATAATAAAGAATATTTTCAAAGCAAAAAAAATCCATGTATTGAAAAGAAAATTCATTTATTGAAAAGAAACACAACTGCTTGGAAAACAAAAAGGGCTAGGGGGTGGAGTGGGGAACGGTAGAATCACAGATTTGCATATGTTCTGTTATCATACTCAGCCTTCCAGTCTGGAGTGCTGTGCAATGAGTGCTGCACTTCAGGATGGCTATACTGCATGGTGATGGGAGTTGAGTGCAGAGGGTAAGGGTCGTAGTTTTCAGGGCTGGGTGGTGAAGTTACAGGTGTTGGAGGCAGCTGGTGGCGGTAAGAACCTGGATGTTGGGGAAAGTGGGTTGGAGGTGACATGTGGACACAAGGGAAAAGGTTTTGGGACAAGGGCTGCAGGGGGGGTCGGGCACGGTAGTGTTCCCCCTGCATGGCTATGAGCGCCTGGATCGAGTCCGTCTGGCGCTCCATTATGCTTATCAGCCGATCAGTGCTTTGCTGGCGGAGCACTGCGCTTTTATGCCGGCACTCCTCATTCTGCTGGCGGATCCTTCTTTCACTGTCCTGCCACTCCTGCACTTTTCGATTTTCATTACTTGAATGCTGCTTTACTTCATGCAACATGTCTTCCTTGCTTCTACGTGGCCTCTTTCTGATTCTTTGGAATCTTTTGACTGGTGATAACATGGATGGCTGAGATCTCAAGGTTGCATCTGTAAAGGCAAAATACAACACTTAACAGAGGCAGCATTGTTCACACCAGACAGAGCGATGATTCCCCCATACTTAAGGACAAGCACAGTCTACACAATAGCATAATTTTCCCGTCCCAAAACGAGCGCATATAACCCACAGGAGCCCCAAAATGGTGAGTAAGCACAGGGTCAAGTGTCACTGATTGTTTCACAGTTGTACTGTCCTCTTGGTTTTTGTGCCTTGGGGAGAGCCAACAGCAGCAGGGGTCCCCTATACGGAACACTGTCCCCACATTTTCCACAGGAGTTAGTCCTGGAAGATATCTCGCTGTTGAGGGTGACCTGGGAATCAAGGGAGGGTCTTCTACTGCAATGCAGATTCCGCCCTGGCCCATATGCAGCTTGCCTGCGTGCAGCAATGGCCCCCCCCCCGCCCCACATGGCACAGTGGCATGGATAAGTTAGCCTTACCGGGACAAGGAACACAGTGGCTCTCCTGAGAAATCTGCATAAGCTCATTGCCCAAGTTCTGGATGAGACCTTTGAAGAGATCACTGAGGCCGATTACCACAATGTGAGAGAGCATATCAATGCCCTATTCCACATCTAGGCATGCATGTAGCCCTAACCCTCCTCACCCCAAGAGCCCGGGAACCTTACCGGGAACCTCCTCTGGTGTTTGTTCTTCCCCAAGCACCAGCTGCCGTGACTGGCGACCTTCCTCCTGGCTTGAGAGCAGCTCCTGGCTGCCTGCATCTAGGGATTCCGGGGTGTCTTCCTCTGCCTCAGCACCCTCGCTCCCGCTTTGCTCCTCCTCCTCCCGCCTTGTTGAACTGGCCTCTGAAGTGTCCATGGTGGTCCTCGGACTGGAGATGGGGTCGCCCCAAGTATCGCACCCAGCTCTTTGTAGAAACGGCAGGTTGCAGGGGCAGCACCAGAGCGGCTGTTTGCCTTGCGGGCTTTGCAGTAGGCATTCCGCAGCTCCTTCATTTTAACCCTGCACTGCCATGCGTCCCGGTCATGGCCCCTTTCCATCATGTCCCTTGATATCTGCCCAAAGGTATTGTAATTCCTACGGCTGGAGCGCAGCTGGGACTGGACAGTTTCCTCCAGCCAAACACTGATGAGGTTCAGCACCTCGCCATTGCTCCATACTGGGGATTGCCTGGCACATGGAGGCATGGTCACCTGGAAAGATGCGCCGAGAGCACTCCACGCCTGGCTGAGCAAACAGGAAGGGGATTTTCAAAATTCTCAGAGAATTTAAAGGACAGTTGGTCACTTGAGGGCAGGGCAGTAGAGTTCAAAGTGATGAACAGAGTGGCTAGCACAGGCATTGTGGGACACTTGTGGAGGCCAATCACAGTGCACTATAGGACCAGGGCGTCCACACTGGTGCTGCAGCACTCCAGCGGGGGTGCAGCAAACGTTATTCCACTCGCCGAGGTGGAGTACCAGCAGTGCTGTAGCCGTGGAGTCAGAGTGCTCTTCATGCCTTGCCAGTGTGAAAAGGTAGTGAGATAGTGCTAGTGTAACTTGCAAGTGTAGCCAATCCCTAAACCTTGTCTATGCATGGAATTATTCCACAATAGCTATACCTGATTAACTCCACGTGTGGACACTCTTGTTCTGGTTTATTTTAATCTACTTTCCAAATCCAAAGTAGTTTAATTCAAAATTGATTAAACTAAAACAGAACAAAGCACTGGTATGCTGGAATAGGAGTGTCCACACATGGAGTTATATTCAGGAATGGCTATTTAAATTCACATTCTACCTTAATTAAAATTAACTTTCAAGTATAGACAAGTATAGACTTCAAACATGTTCTTGTGAGGAGGAGAAGGGACCAAGAATCTATGCTGAAGGTCTGCTTGTTCACTTTGCATATAACTTCTGTAAAGCATTCAGATACAACAGTGGTGAGTGTGGGGTAAATGCCTATATAGCAGAGACCAGAGGCAGCACTGTAGAATTATTACTGCCCTGGACACACACTGTTCAGCTTAGAGGGAAATATAGTTGCATACTGACCATCCAATTGGAGGAAAATCCTCTTTGCAAAAAGGAAATACTACATAGAGGTTGGGATCTGTACAGTACAAAAGTGTATTTGCTCAGACCACGCAGTCCCGGAGCCCCTCTAAACTAATACTTCAGGAGTCGGTCACATTTACCTTAACAAGAGATGGGCATTAACAAAAACCACGTAGCTACACTTCCTCAAGCTTTGGAGAAGTTGAGTTCTGGATTTCAGCTGGGAAGCTCAGGCCTGTAACACTAACTCCTGGAGACCATGGTTACTGACTCCTGTCATGTGACAGGGATATTAAACTTTATTGGTCACTGTTATCTTTTTACAAGTTTCCATCCCCATGCTCTCTTCATGCACAAAAGAGAAGAAATTAAGTGCTTGGATTTTTTTAAAACAGTGATTTCTGCTCCCTCTGTGTGTCTCTGTTCCCTATGCGCCTATCCCTTGACCCTCTTTTTCTGTCTTTCACACTTCCTCAGGAAATCAGTTAGCTGGATAGCGAGTCCCTCCCTGCGTCCCTCATCCCCCATAAATATACACACATACACGTCAATAAAAGCTGTAAGAGGAATATCGCGGCAATGCTTTTACTCCCATGTGCAGGAATTAATGGGCATGACTCCCAGTTGTGCTTACTGTAGTCCCAGGCAGCAAAAGGAGAATTCAGCTCCTTGAAAATAAAAATGCTAGTTAAGAAACTTTTTAAAAAGTTTTGGCAAGTGCTTTCAGATTTTGTTGTAGGTGTTTTGCTGACTGCCTGCATGGATGCTGTAATAATGTTCACTGTGGGAAACTACTTAAGATCCAGATGCAGGGAAGTGCCCAGTATATTGCCTGCAGCAGGAGTGATGGGCTCAGCAGCAAATAGCAGAGGACAGCAAGATTACTTTTTGAGATCCAGAAAAAGCTTTACTTATGTTACAAGGGCTTCTCCCTCTCCGGTCCCCACTACACACATCCTTAGTTAAATCTTCTATGGCTTGCACAAGGCTAGAAGCCTTTGAACTACCCAACCTGTTGATGGTGGTAATATGGTATTAAATACTGCAGACTTCTGAAAAGCCTCAGATTAGGAAATAGCAGATGTTTTCGAAACCACATCAAGCTCATCTTCCATACAACATTGCTTAATATCCATTCTGTAGACTATTTGATTGCCATAGTTCTAGACTGGCAATGACTTTTATTGATGCTACATGTCTGCCTGCATTTGAAAGTTAGGGGAGACAGGCACAGAGTTTGGTTTGCAGTATACATCCTAAAAAAAAAAAAAGGAGTACTTGTGGCACCTTAGAGACTAACAAATTTATTTGAGCATAAGCTTTCGTGAGCTACAGCTCACTTCATCGGATGCATTTGGTGGAAAATACAGTGGGGAGATTTATATTCACACACAGAGAACATGAAACAATGGGTTTTATCATACACACTGTAAGGAGAGTGATCACTTAAGATGAGCCATCACCAGCAGCGGGGGGGGGGGGGGAGGAAAACCTTTCATGGTGACAAGCAAGGTAGGCTATTTCCAGCAGTTAACAAGAACATCTGAGGAACAGTGGGGGGTGGGGGTGGGGGGGGGAGAAATAACATGAGGAAATAGTTTTACTTTGTGTAATGACTCATCCATTCCCAAGCCTAAGTTTATTCAAGCCTAAGTTAATTGTATCCAGTTTGCAAATTAATTCCAATTCAGCTGTCTCTCGTTGGAGTCTGTTTTTGAAGTTTTTTTGTTGAAGGATAGCCACCCTCAGGTCTGTAATCGAGTGACCGGAGAGATTGAAGTGTTCTCCAACCGGTTTTTGAATGTTATAATTCTTGACGTCTGATTTGTGTCCATTCATTCTTTTACGTAGAGACTGTCCAGTTTGACCAATGTACATGGCAGAGGGGCATTGCTGGCACATGATGGCATATATCACATTGGTAGATGCGCAGGTGAACGAGCCTCTGGTAGTGTGGCTGATGTGATTAGGCCCTATGATGGTGTCCCCTGAATAGATATGTGGACATAGTTGGCAACGGGCTTTGTTGCAAGGATAAGTTCCTGGGTTAGTGGTTCTGTTGTGTGGTGTGTGGTTGCTGGTGAGTATTTGCTTCAGATTGGGAGGCTGTCTGTAAGCAAGGACTGGCCTGTCTCCCAAGATCTGTGAGAGTGATGGGTCATCCTTCAGGATAGATGTAGATCCTTGATGATGTATTGGAGAGGTTTTAGCTGGGGGCTGAAGGTGATGGCTAGTGGCGTTCTGTTATTTTCTTTGTTGGGCCTGCCCTGTAGTAGGTGACTTCTGGGTACTCTTCTGGCTCTGTCAATCTGTTTCTTCACTTCAGCAGGTGGGTATTGTAGTTGTAGGAATGCATGATGAGATCTGGTAGGTGTTTGTCTCTGTCTGAGGGGTTGGAGCAAATGCGGTTATATCATAGAGCTTGGCTGTAGACAATGGATCGTGTGGTATGATCTGGATGAAAGCTAGAGGCATGTAGGTAGGAATAGCGGTCAGTAGGTTTCCGATACAGGGTGGTGTTTATGTGACCATCGCTTCTTAGCACTGTAGTGTCCAGGAAGTGGATCTCTTGTGTGGACTGGTCCAGGCTGAGGTTGATGGTGGGATGGAAATTGTTGAAATCATGGTGGAATTCCTCCAGGGCTTCTTTTCCATGGGTCCAGATGATGAAGATGTCATCAATGTAGCGCAAGTAGAGTAGGGGCATTAGGAGACGAGAGCTGAGGAAGCGTTGTTCTAAGTCAGCCATAAAAATGTTGGCATACTGTGGGGTCATGCGGGTACCCATCGCAGTTCCGCTGATTTGAAGGTATACATTGTCCCCAAACGTGAAATAGTTATGGGTGAGGACAAAGTCACAAAGTTCAGCCACCAGGTTAGCCGTGACATTATCGGGGATAGTGTTCCTGACGGCTTGTAGTCCATCTTTGTGTGGAATGTCGGTGTAGAGGGCTTCTACATCCATAGTGGCCAGGATGGTGTTTTTAGGAAGATCACCAATGGATTGTAGTTTCCTCAGGAAGTCAGTGGTGTCTCGAAGATAGCTGGGAGTGCTGGTAACGTAGGGCCTGAGGAGGGAGCCTACATAGCCAGACAATCCTGCTGTCAGGGTGCCAATGCCTGAGATGATGGGGCGTCCAGGATTTCCAGGTTTATGGATCTTGGGTAGCAGATAGAATACCCCAGGTCGAGTGACCGGTATTCTCCGGTCACTCGATTACAGACCTGAGGGTGGCTATCCTTCAACAAAAAAACTTCTAACTTTAAAAACAGAACAAGAGACTGCTGAATTGGAATTAATTTGCAAACTGGATACAATTAACTTAGGCTTGAATAGAGACTGGGAATAGATGAGTCATTACACAAAGTAAAACTATTTCCCCATGTTATTTCTCCCCCCCACTCCATCCCACCCCCCACTGTTCCTCAGATGTTCTTGTTAACTGCTGGAAATAGCCTACCTTGCTTGTCACCATGAAAGGTTTTCCTCCTCCCCCCCCCCCCCCGCTGCTGGTGATGGCTCATCTTAAGTGATCACTCTCATTACAGTGTGTATATAAACAAACCCATTGTTTCATGTTCTCTGTGTGTGTATATAAATCTCCCCTCTGTATTTTCCACCAAATGCATCTGATGAAGTGAGCTGTAGCTCATGAAAGCTTATGCTCAAATAAATTTGTTAGTCTCTAAGGTGCCACAAGTACTCCTTTTTTTTTTTGCAAATACAGACTAACACGGCTGCTACTCTGAAACCTGTCAGTGTACATCCTAGTATACTAAGTGTCTTATGCAGTCTCTCCAGCAACCACTAGGTGTCAGTGAGTCATCTCATTTGCATCCGATGAAGTGAGCTGTAGCTCACAAAAGCTTATGCTCAAATAAATTTGTTAGTCTCTAAGGTGCCACAAGTACTCCTTTTCATTTTCATTATCCACCAATAAGTAGGAAAATGCAAACTATAGCAACAAAATAAGTGTATTCTCTTTTTATGCTTCAAGTGTGATTTAGAAAAGTTGGTTACTACTGAAAAATGTTTAGATTGGATTTACACTTAAGGTGGCAACTCTTCAGTGACTGGAAGTTTTTGTGCTTAAAAGAAAACCAACCAACTAAAAATCCATGCACACAGGACTTGGAAATGGTGATTGTCATATTTAAAATATTATTTTAAAAAGTAATTTAAATTCAGTATGGTCAGGTGAAGCTTCTTGTTGATTTAAGAAGCTTTTCTGTTGGCCTGTGTTGAGAAGAAAGAAAGAAAGAAAGAAAGAAAGAAAGAAAGAAAGAAAGAAAGAAAGAAAGAAAAAGAAAAAGGAGAAAACAGGTAGCTTTTTCTTTCAAGAGTTGAAAGCAGATCTTGTGTGAGGTTTTAAGAAGATTTGGAGAATATGGATTGATCTGCTAATGTCAGAGAAGAAATGCTGGTTGCAAGTATCAAAATCTCCTAGCATATTTTACCAGTGAGGTTGAGATATTAGTGAGCTGCACCTTCCTTTGCTCACAGACACTTTCTGTATTTGTTAACCTTTTTTATTTGCAAGCAGGCAACCCCAAAATTGTTTTTAAACTTGTTCATGAGATTGGATACCAAATTGCTCTGCTGCTTTAAAGAATCAAATTGGGAAAAAGCTTAGACAAATAAAAGAGCTGCCTCATCCTTACCCCTTAATTTGCTGAGCCTCAGTTACCTGTAATTCTACCTGCTAATTACATGCAAAGACTTGGGTACCAAACACCCAACTCGATCTTGCTGTCATTTGGTAAATGTCAGTGTGTGACAGGATTTCACAGAGTGGTCATAATGGGTTTTAACCACAAGCCCAGGTAAACAAAGGGTAAAGGAATGTACTTGCTATGTCCTCCCATTAAAAAGATCTAGAGGGAGCAAAAACTAAAGCCCAAAGGCTTTCTAGTGAATGTTTAGAAAGAAAAAAACACTTCAATATATTTTAAATGGGTATAAAGGTTAAGATGCAGATCTGACTCTGCAGATGTTTTTGTGTTGTGTGTCTGCCTTGAATGGAGAGCCAGAAATATAGGATGAAAAAAGCAGGGATTATTTATATCTTTGCTCCATACAAATATTATTTGATAATATATTGACTCAATAATATCTTGAATTTATGTCATGCTTTTCTTCCCTAAGAATCCCAGGCATTTTGCCACCAACTTTACATGGGTAAGAAGCAATTCACCAACTACAGAAGTGCAGCCACTTCTGGAGCAAAAAAGTGTCAGCTGTTTAATTGCACACAGCAAGGGTATTTAATAGCTTAGGACTGAACATTCAGTATCTAGTGGAAACTTCAGGGGGAATTTAGGTAAATGTTAAGTAATTTGCAGCTTAGCAAGAACCTGACAGGTAAGACTCCTCCACCTGGATAAAGTGTCAAGCAATCAAGCCCTCCTTCATTTGTATCTCCTCCAGAAGACAACAACTGCAACATCACAGTGCCCATTCACACACAGTAGGTCAGTGTCACCTGCTGAATTGCTAATTCCTGTAGCACCTATCTTTTCCTTTGAGACCTATTATAAAGCCCAGCCCTGCCTTAACCAGTGAAAGCTGTAGAGATCAGAGCCCCAGGTGGTACTGCTGCAGGCCATGTTTAATATTGAATACTGGCATTATGTTGTGATATTTGCATCTTAATATTCTAATGACACTGAAAAATTGTGACTATTTTTACACAGACTGTTTAAGAGGCAAGGAAACCTCAGGAAATACTTTACTGGTGCCTGCCTTGAGGTCTGCAGCACTCTTTGTTGGAGGTGATGTTAGACTTGGATTATTAAATGCAAATAAAGTCACAGGGTCAATGTTCTCACTGTTTATCTCTGCTTGATGGTTTTCTGAGGTCTTGAGACTTGATGGTAGACCTGTCCTGTCTTGCACTATGCACAGGAGTTGCTTATTAAACGTGCAGCGTAGACTGAATATTCTTGTGGATGCAAGCCCAAGTTCTTCACTCACATACGTCTACACATCTCCTGCTGGGTTCAATTGCAGTTGCATTTTGTATCTGAGGGCAGAATGGAAAATCGTGGTGCTGTTTACCTCAGAAACTGCTAACTTCTAGTGCAAATGTCATAGACTCTCAGCTCTACACTCGAAGGCAGACAAAGATGTAGCTATAAACCTCCATGCGCTCTCTGACCAGCCTGTCCTAGCTGATCTTACATTATCAGGGGCCGATGAGAAGGCTGCTCAACTTGTTGTCTACGGCGGCAATACAGAAATCAGAATTAAGGAGCTAAGTAGTGCACATATGTGTTGTGTGCGGGTGGGGTTGGGTTTAAGCAGAGCCAGAACAAATGGGCCAAAGATATCCTGGAGGGGAAAGGACTTCCTGAAAATCAAGAACATCAGTGAAGGAGGGTTCCATATGTGTTGCCAGTGACATCTATTTAGAGGGATTCGCTTGCGGAATCAGGGAAAATAGGGATTTGATATCCAGAAAATGAGAAGAGTCAAATTCAGGTATTGATAAAGGGCATTATGGCAGGGGCCGAGCACGGTGATACAACATCTGTCCGGAGAGGCATGCGAGTGCAGGCATGCCCAAATGCTGTGTGCTGAGAGGGAGTGTCCTGCCCCACTGACAAAATTGCAGCACCAGAGAGAAAGGGCGATTGAATGCTCCTCTAACCTGTGGGTTGAGTTGGCAATTTCCAGATTCTGTTGCTACTTGTTTGTTTTGGATTCTAGCAGTGTGGAGCTTTGTGGGAACAATGGTATTGTGTTGGGAGACACTGGCAGCTTTAAATGCTGTGCTGAATCGGGAAGGTCATCGAGCTGTGACGTGGGGAATGCCTCATAGGTATGAGCCGAGTTTCAGAAGGACCCATGTGGATTGGTGGCTGGTTATATCTCTGTGTCAGAGAGAAAATCAGGTTTGTTGCAGGCTCTACTGTACTGTTGTGTTAGGAGGATGTGTCTCTCTCACTCAATAACATTATAGAGAACTTTTGTGAAGTACATTTTTTAAATTGGAGATGAGTCTGGGATCCAGACTTTAAGCACCCAAAGTTCAGGAGTGTTTGGATCCAAAGTTTTGGTTCAGCTGATTATAAAAATGAGTCCATCTGCAAAATGTATTAATATTTTGCGACATCTAGAGCAGTGGTGGGCAACCTGCAGCCTGTGGGCTGCATGCAGCCCATCAGGGCAAGCCGCTGGCAGGCTGCCAGACCATTTGTTTACATTTGCACGGTTGTGCAAATTTAAACAAACGGTCTGACGGCCTGCCACCAGCTTGCTCTGGTGGGCCGCAAGTTGCTCACCACTAATCTAGAGAGCCCCACTGAGACCCCATTGCACTAGGCCCTATAGAAACTCAGAATAAGAGCCAATCTCTGCCCCCGAAGAGTTTACAATCTAAAGAGACAAGACAGACAAAGGAAGTATCATTGTATCCATTTTACAGATGGAGACCTGAGGCACAGAGAGGTTAAGTAGTCACAGAGAAAGAGAACCAGGGATCACACTCAGATCTTCTGAGTCCCAGCACAGAACCCAAAGCACAAGATTATTTTCTTTGATTTGGATTAAGATTCTCTTATTTTGGTTTGGGCTTAATCCTGGTTTTAATTCTTACCAACCCATGAGCATAATACTGTTTCTGTTTCCTATTTCTTTCTCTCTTCCCTCCAGAGATGCTACTTTGCAATAACAAAAAGGAAGTCAAAGAAATGTGCTCAGCTGGCTAAATTTTGTGTGTGTATTTATCAGCCTCGGAACTCAGTTTTGACTGTCTCATTCATATTTCACGTTGGCTTATGTGTTTATTCATTTTTCTAGATCTATTTTTTTTCCAGTTAAGAACTGTGTAAATAGCCCTAATGAGCCGCGAGGGCTTTCATTTGTTTGGAGAGATTAAAATAATCTGGGAAGTCTCCAGACACATGGGCTGTTACGTACAAAGTATTTCTCACCTAGAGCTGGTCAAATTATTCATTGTGAATAATTTTATCTGATGAAACTGGACCCTTTTCTACTGTTCAGAGATTATCCAAAAACAGCTCTTGATTTTTTACCAATTGATTTGATGAGTTATTTGTGCAAACAAAGTTTAGCCTATGACTTGTTCACAACTGGCCACTGGTGAGTATTTGTTATTATTATGCTTGCAGTGTGATTGGTTACATAGGTCAAATGGCATAATTTCTTTCCCCTGACTGAACAACCCCTTTTCTGTTTGCACATAACCCATATATGTTCTTATTTGTACGACAGATCTGTTTTGTGACTAATATGAATTGCTGCAAGAGCCTTTGAGGTATGAATACTCCCACAGACATTTGCATACAGTAGTATTCACAGTGCCTTTGCTCTCAGTATGTCTTGCCCATAAAGACCTGCTTCCTTGTGTATTCACAAATAAGTCAGGAAGAGGGACTATGAATATCAGCAAAGGAAACGGCAGGTTTGAGTCACAAAAGTATTTGCTGAATCTTTTTGGCTGTATTTGTCTAGCAGTAACCTACCTAGAAAGACTGAGAAGTCTTCCTCTTCCTTCTCTCTTTTTTAGCAGAATTCTAGTTTCTTTCTTCTTGGCAGTTTGTTTGCTGAATAGTGACCACTGGGCTGATTTTTTAAAGAATCATAATCATTGGCATAATCTGTACAGTCATACTATGGATAAGATGCTCTCAGGGTATATGAGGTAGGATTTAATATAAACCAATATAGGAGAAACATCACTGAGCTTCATGTTCTGAATGAGATTTTTCTCTCACACACTCAGAGTGACAGTATCTGTTTAATTTCCCCTTGCTGCTCTTTGGGAGTTGCACAGCTGAGCAAAGAATGCTTCCTGGTCTAGAGAAGCACTGTGTTGTCTCGGAGGCAGGCCCACAAATCTGGACCTCATTCCTGGAAGAGATCAGAATGACCGTGAACTGTGATGTCTCCAGAGTGAAATGAAACAATTACTTCTTTGACCTAGTCTTTCTACATTAACATCACTTAACCTTTTTTTAACTACCCCCAGCCCTCTGCAACCACTGAAAACCCAGAACAAATAAAGAAAATCTACAAAATAAAGTCCAGTCCCTGCTGACTGGAGGGAAGATTGGGACTATAACTTTTGGAGGAACTCAGAGCATGGGTGCTGAAGCAATTATTTCTGTATGGCAGTGGCTGACTATACTTGGTATAACCCTGAAGTCTAACAAATACTGACCTTGCCTCTAAAAGCAATACATTGTTTTTAAACATTAGTTTCCTATTCCTGACAGATAAGATGAAAAGTTAACAATGCGCTAAGGCTGTAAAATGTTTGCCAGAGTTTAGATTTCACCTCTGTTTAACTTTTTGTCAACAGAGTGGCATTTTCCTCCTCATTCAGAGCAGTCGGGTTTTGCTATCAGCACTGAGTAATAGCTCTTAGATGCTCTCTCACGCAGAGATTTGAGTAAAATATTAAAGCATTGATAACACTCTTATTATCAGAAAGACATGGCCTATGGGCTCAAAGGGAATCTAAAACAGCTCTTCTCAGTGCAATAAAAGAATAGTTCTACATTATCTGGCATGAAGTTCCCAGATATATCACTTAACCAGCTCATTGCATGCCGGCCTGTTAAGTCTTTCCGAAATGGCTTCCTTTCAAGAAAACAGTGCCCCAGTGTAAGATATCTTAGATAACACACTGGGTACAAATGACTGTTCGTGCATGTTAAACAGCATAGCCAATATTCCCTGAGAGGGGCCTTGCTGGTTCAACAAGGTGACAGAATCATGCCATGGGGATGTAAAGAGTTAATGATGTTAGCTGGAGGCTATGTTTCATTTACAGTACTTTGCTCTGTTCTGTGCTGGAGTTAAATGTGGTTGAAACAAAGTTAAGGCCAATGCTGAATATCAGTCTATCCACTGAGCCAAGGAGATCCATTTATTTTTAATTGAATTAAATTGCTCACAAAATGAAAGTAGCATACTTTCATTAATATTTAATTACTTACAGTGTTAAACAATGATCACAACGAAAACTTTGCTGCTGTCTTTTCCATCCCTGCATATTTTTTTTTTTTACTTTGTTACATTAGCTTTCCTGTGCCTTGAATTTTAAAGGCCATCCTAGCTGACTGTAGCTGAATGGTTTGGTGCCTCCCTGGAGTATGTGAACATGGTGAGTGGGTGTCATAGGCCAGGGGAGACTAAGTCTCTCCTAACACAGGCTGTGGCCTTGCCCGTGGTCTGCCTCAAGGCCCTGCCCTCTTCCCTCCTCTCCCCTGAAGCTGGTGGCCTGGGGTGGCTCACACCAGAAGGCGGCCCTGTATTCAGGCCAGAGGCTCAGGCTGGTGCAGCTGGGACAGGATGGCCGGCGGCTTGGGGCAGTTTGGCGGGGGGCTGTCCTCGGGGCTCTGGCTGCAGGGGAGGGCTTGGGGCTCCGGTGGGCATGGGGTAGGGATCTGGGGCTAGCCTTCCCGAAGGGGCTGTTCATCCACCGCTCATGTATGTGAAGTTCCAACTATGGAATATGGTGAGGAAATACCTCCAGAAAGAATCTACACTCCACATCTCTAGCATTGAGGAGCAGTGAGAAGAGAGAGAGATCATTGCCCAGAACAGGAGACGAGGTCCTTGGATCCACTGCTCAAGAGAAAAAGCAGCTGAGTGCTAGCCTGAAAGTAGTCAGAGAGACACCAAAGTGTCTATGCTACACAGGTCCAAAAAAACGAGGGAGGGGAAGTTACAAACTTAAAAAAAAAAAAGATTCCTGTGTTTTTCAAAATTCCAAAAATTTCCACCAGCTCTGTAGTTAGTTGGAGAAAAGAAAAAGGAGAGGAGACAATGTCTTTTTTAAATTGCAAAATGCTAAATTTCATCAATTTTGAAATTTGAAAAATTGAAACCAGCTCTGGGGAGAATTAACGGAGCACGGCACCAAATGTAGTGCTGAATTTGGCCTGAAGGCTTGTACTTCTTATATTGCATGTCATTTTCCTAAATGAGGCACATTCCTTGGGAGTGGGGATGTTCTGTAGCGTTGACACCTAGTGGTATATACAGACCCTTCCACGTATGGTGTCCAGCACAACAAGGCAGATAGGCGAAAAGGAGAGGAGTTATGATCATATTAGGAATTGGCAGGAATCCCCAGAGATGGTGCAGAACTAAGCCAAACTGAGAAATTTCTACATAAGTCTGCCTTTCCACAAAGCAAGCAAACAGCAACAAAATGTTTATCATGGAAATTAAAGGTTCACAAAGTCTGTTTTAATTTTCACTTTGAGCTGAATACAGTTTAGAGAGAAGAGGAGTTTGGGTTCCAGACCACTTAAAGCTGACCATGGCCAAAGGTGCTTGAGGCCAGATCCTCAGCTGGTGTAAACTGGTCTAGTATCTTTGATTTCAGTGAAGTTATGTCCACTGACACCCGCTGAAGTATTTTGGCACACTGAGTAGAAGCCAGGGCTTCTGAAAAAAATATTTATTTTTCTTTGCTTCTTTTAGTCAAGAGAAATTTCTGTTATGTCTCACTGTGTTCCCCGGAGACTTTCACAGTATTGGTGCAGCTATAAAACAAGGGTGATGGCTAATAGAGAGCAGCTCCTAAGTGAAGATTATATGGCGTTTTCTACGTTAATCCTGTCCATATTCTGAATACTGCTGGAGGAATTTCTCATCTTCACATCACCAGGTTGTCAATGTCCACTTGATTCAGAAATCACTCACAAAAGGAGAAAATGCCAGAACTACGAAACTTAAAATGTGAATGCAGACAGTGCATGCGATAGTGAGGCTGAATTCCAACTTCTATTCTGGGGCTTTTCTTAACAGAGGGAAATGGTGGCTCATAGGGACTCAAGCTGCAAAATGGAGGACTCATCAGGAGGAAAAGAATGTCAATAAGATGTCCAAGCAGCACATTTGCAGGCGATTGTGCTACTTCCAGTGTGGTTTAAGTCACTTGGCCTTTGGACAAATGCCTCATCATAATACCACCCGAGGTGTGCTATAATTGCCAAGAAATGCTCTACCTGTCATGTCTGATTGCTTAAATATTTATGCTTATGACATTTGATTCCTACACTCTATATGTCATCAGCATGTTTCACTCGCACTAGATATGTCATCACCCACCAGGAACAGCTGACACTGAGGATTAGAGCACTTTCAAATTAAAAATCCCTAAACAAAGAAATGACATGTTAGCAATTGTCTAGCATAGTATAAATCACATATATGATTATGTGAATTAATAGATTTATTACATTAAGATGACCCAGCCATTTAATTCAATGAGTGCTGTGACTTGCTTAAGTGTGGTTAAATGGAACCTCTGTAAATAATAATTCTCTTATTTCCTCTGTATATCACTCCATGGAGTTGGTAGGAAGCAGTGCACGTATGATCCAAGGGCAGAAGTTGCGTCCAGTTTCTAGAGGTGTACAGTAATAGTCCTTATACAATGAAACCCCTCTAGCTGATGATTCCAAAGTAGAAGAACTACTTTGCAGTGTCCCCAGTGCTTTCAGTACAGTTTTGGTTGACCTTTAATTTTAAAATCAATCTCTACTAGACAAATGATTTTCAGTTGTCTAAGACATTTTTCACGGGAAAACTGGAATGCAGATTTTTTTGAATGGACTTGTGTGTGCATGTGTGTGTGTGTGCCACTGCCCTCTACTGGATAGAAACAGAACTGCTCAGTGGTGTGCCATAGACTCTATGCTGCTTATACCTCTTGGAGAATCTCCTTTAGATCAAGTAGCAGAGACTTGTGCATCTAGAGCAGGATAATCTGAGTTTTAGTCTCACCGCCACCATGGGGTGCACTATTGTATCAACAACTGAATTCCTAGACGATTACAGATTTGGTATATCTATCTTGGGTTTTACTACAGCACCCATCAGCAGTGTATCTAATTGCTTATATCTATATAAACAGTCTCTCTATATCTATCTATCTATCTATATTGGGAAGATACATTAGGTAGGGTCTAGATGCATAATTCCCTCCTCACACAACTATACTTCCTCCTATTCCTAATCAGACAAAGTAAAAATGAATCTATCAAAAATAGATAATAGAAAATACAAACTAGTAGGTCTAATTTTTTTACCACTTTGGAAGTCAGTGGTTTTAACCTTATTTCTAACATTCTTAGAGCAAATTTCTGCTCTCAGATCTGCCTAGTGGATCTCAGATTCAGATAATTTGTTCTCACTGCATATGTGTAGCACCATGGACATGAATGAGGCATCCAGAACATTAGATTTGGGAGCTGCTGCCTGGATCTCACAGAAGAATTCTGCTTGTAGTCTCAGAGCAGTGTGTATCAGTGTTTTCCCTCATGGATTCTGTACATTCCCCGCAAAGTAACCCAAATAATACAAACATCACGTGACCTCTTCTGGCATTGGTTCAGCAGGGTGGCATTGAACAGCTATGTATATTTGGCACACTGTGTGTGAATTTGAACTCACTAGTTAGATCACCCACAACGACTGTGCACACCCACAGAGATGGTCAGTTGTCCACATCCATTGGCACCAGTAAGAACAATCCTCTTCAGTAACCAACTCAGTGCTTGAATCAGAGCCACCCCTTTCACTCTCTTACCCGATTATAAAGTTGTCAGATTTTATGTCCTTCTCTTTAATAGAGGGGTTATCTGGGGGAGGGGAAGGGAGGTTGTTTTTGGCTGGAATTTCACAAGGCACAGGTGGTATAACCAGCTGCAAGATCTTTAGTTCTTGTTGGCTGTACACCAGCTTTTGGTCTTTTCACAGTTCTTTCACTGGTGGTGGAGGAGGAGGAGTGGCAGGAAGGGACAGTGGGTCCTTGATGAGGTTGTTCAGCATTAGCAGCTGTCTCAGGTTGGCATTAAGCTCTGGAACAGTTCCTCAGGAGGTGTTTATGCTGAACAGTTCCCTATTGATACTGGACGCAGCCACAAAAATGGAAACGCAGCTAAACCTTTGATATATATTGGAAAAAAATCTACACTAAGTCATCCCCATCTCTCAATTTCCCAGAGCAGCCCATCTTTAGTGCTTCCATCTTTTGCACTGTAAGCTCTTTGGGGCAGGAGCTATCTTTATTTTTTATTCATTGTACAGCACCAAACACAATGTTGGCACTCAGCAAATCAGGACAGATTCTGTCCCCTGTACTCACACTGAGTAGTCCCCCAGTGGAACTCTTTATGGGGTTAATTACTTACCAGTATCTTGGAGGTGATTGAAATCTGGCCCTGAATGCAGGGATCCCTGAAAGAGTTTGTTCCTTTTATTTACACATCGCTGTTTGAAGCACGTTAGTATTCTCTTCCCTTTTGACAAGGGTCAGTTCCTTATTGGACAATGTCACCCCCTATTCTGCAATCCCTTGACTAGTGGCATGTTGCCATTTTGACATGGCAGCTACAGCCACATACCTGCCATGATTCAAACAACTAACAAAGAATGGACAAGGGGTAAAATTTTCCAAAGCACCCATGTGATTTTGCTACCTAACTCCTATTTTCAAAAGAGATTTAGTTCAATCTCATTGAAATTGTCACTTTTGAAAATGATTCTAAGCCTCCCAAGTCACTTAGGCACCTTTGAAAATGTTGCCCTATCTAGGTTTTAGTTTCTGATGCTTAGAAGATTTACATTTTTTCCTATCCAGTGTGTTTTGAGAAGGATTTATTCAAATGCTACAAAAATCAAACGTCTCCTCCTCCTCCATTAGAAAATTAGCAAGGCAACAACAAGCACCTCTAAGAATTGATGTAAAAAGCCTTGATTCTTAGCATAAGGAAAACCGATCTCCTTCCATATACAATATACAGAATGTGTGAATAAAGATGGAATGTAACATTTGTGAGATCCAGAAGCTCATGACAGCCACTCAGAGAACTAAACACATGTATTATGACAAAATCACAAACTGCTGGCTTGGCAGATTCTCTGGGAACAGGCGGGGAAGGTGATAGCTGCTCGAAAGTCAGAGAAGAGATCAATATTGAATAAATCAAAACAAATATGTGATAGGTTCTGAGAATTATATGAAAAATTAAATACCAGGGAATTTGAGGCAAGTGACTCAAATTTACAGGGCTAGTGCGACAGTCACTGTGATAATTAGAAATGGGGGGAGGAGAAGTATAGAATTAGGGAAGAGGAATTTGCTGCTGATGATACTTAGCGCTTACATAGAGAGTCTTTAATCTGAGACTTTCAAAGTGCTTTACAAAGGAGGGCAGCTACTGTTATCTGTTTCACAAAAGGGGAAATTGAGGTACAGACAGCGGAAGTGACTTTGCCTGAATCGTCTCAGTGAGCTGGTGGCGGAGCTGAGGATAGGTCTCATGATTGTCAGCCCAGTGCTAGCCTTAGCCACTATATCACACTGCCTCTGCCACACACACTAAGAGATGGGGAATCCACCAGGCCAATAGCGCACTTGTACCTTTAGGGTACCATTTAGGAATGTTGATGCTGAGTTGCCTGTGATGGGGAAAAAAGCCTATTACGTGCACCTACCTTTGCATTTGCAAATGCCAGTTGTGCGAGCAGCTTCCCAGGGTTCAGACACAAACTGGGGTTTGAACGTAGGCACATCTGACCATGCACAGAGCCCTGGTTCCGTTTGTTGTTCAGCATGGCCCGTAGCAGTTTCCTCATGATGTTTTTGACTCATGTTTAAGGCTCTCTCTCAACCCTGGGCTTATTGATTAGGATTGTTGTTGTTACAATGCCTAAAAAGTGAGCTAGGCATATAATAAGACAGATAAATGGGGTTCCTTACCTAAAGTGTTCCCAGGCCAATGTTATATGTGATGCGTGAGACCCTGAGACACTGTGGTGATTGGGAGTCCTATGCATGGCTAGTTAGCTAGAGTGCAGCGTTTCACTTTGCCCCTTTCTGTCAAACTAGCTGCTCTGTATTCATTTAGCCCTTTATTTCAGCTGTCCATTCTCGGGGGTATGTTTCCCTGATTTTAACCCCCCATGCCTCCTTTTCCAGATGCCTGCATTCTGCTTGAATCAAAGCACTGAGACTTGTTAGAGTGGTCCATCACCACCAACTGTGATGATTCATTTCTGCAGTGCAGAGAACTTCAGCCCCACGCTGGGGGTTGACTTCAAACCTGTTCGCGACTGAAGTCTGACTTAAACCCTATGTTGGAGAGGACTTTAGTGGGGTATATACTTTGCACTGGCCTTCTGCACAGAGGTGAAGTTTACCCTAAATGATTACCCACCCAGGACGGATTAAACTCTGAGTTCTTATTATAAACCTGGGAAGGATTCCCTAGGGGCAAGCAATCTCTTCTTTGGTTGTTCCAAAGTCCCAGCCAGGTATCTGGATGAAATATGCCCAAGATATTATTTATTAATATTAGTATTTATTTAAAATTTTTATTGCAATAGTGCCTAGAAGCTCTGATTAGGATCAGTGCCCCAGTGTGCTAGTTGTTGTATAAACATATATGAAGATACTGTACCTACCCCCCCCCAGGAATCTAAAATAGCAGCCCCATCCTCCTATTGCCTGTTTCTTTTCAATTAGAAATATCTGATTGTGAGGCTGAGCTTTTAGAAAATATTATTTTTAATAAAAAACGAGCCCCCCATCTGTCCAAATTTTCTTCACCACTATTTTTGTGCCCTTCATTTGTGTCTTTGACACACAACAAGTGGAAGGGTCTGAGCTGAATTATGCTTCTTTAATACAAGAAATAACAGCAGACCTAGCAGAAAGCATGGATTTTCCTTTATTCTTGACTCAGCATATAACATGTTAGAAAACTGAACATATGCAGACTGAATTTCTTTCACATTTCTCAAATAACCTTACCTAATCCTTTCTGCAATCCTTTTAAAAAAATCTTTCCTTGGTTTATTTGTAAGGCTATTCTTGCTATGTTAATAGTACAAATGTTACAGATGAGGAGTAGAAGACAGTGAAGGAATGTATCGGAGCATAATAGTATAATGTTTATGAAGCATATTGTGGTAGCCTTGGATGGAAGGTGCTATAGAAGTGCAAAGTTTTATTGTTATTTTATTATAGGTAGTTACTACACAAATCCAGGATTGGATTAATTAAATAGAAGCAGCAATGGTCTGGTTTCAGAAATTCTTTACTTTTATATAAAAAATCAATTGATAGCTAAATATATATTGCTACTGCTTCTGACCAGGAAGTCATGGAAGGAGATAAAGTATTTTTGGTTGTATCTGCTATGTGTATTTTCATATAGGGCAGATCCAGCTGCTCTTTGGTATGGCAAAATCTTCAGCTCTAGCAAGGAGCTTCTGAGCCTAAAGTTTGAATTTCGTGGTGAGACGCCTCAAGAAACTGGATATTTGGGCCCCCACTCAGCAAGATGGTTAAGCTCATGTCTAACATTAAGTATGTGAGTAGTCCCATTGACTTCAAGTTAGGCATAGGCTTAAATACCTTGCTGAACAGGGGCCTTGATTTATATAAAAAGATGTATCCATGACTCCAACTACTGTGTATCTTGAGATGGCTGTGTGAGTTATGGCATAAACAAAACAGGCCGGAACCTCAGCTATGGAAATTGACAGCGCTTCCTTCAAATAGTGGAGCTGCCTTGACCTAGCTCAGGATCTGGCCTAAAAGAATTGTGACACCCTATTCTGTTCTGTTCAGGTTCTTATACTGTGCTCATCACAGCAGAACCTGAGCTTGTAGCCTCTGAGCAACTGCTAAGCAATCTGAACAATTTCTCATACATGGACTTCTTTAGGTAGCTGCAGTGTTATATTGCCACATGTTGTCCTTCCCCCTTGTAGATTTAGTAACAGCTGTCCCAAAAGGGAACTTCACATTTCTTATTAAAAAAAAACACCTCTGAAGTGTGAAAATCTGGAAATACATAGTTAATGGCTGCAATCACTTCACTCACGATATGTTTTCGTCACTTAGTGTAACCATACACAGGTCTACTCTCAGCTACACTGGTGTAAACCTGCTGTTATCCTAGAGTTACAGTGATGTTAGTGTAATCAGGATGTGGCCCAGAATGCATCTTGTTTGCTTCAACCCCCCCACAAAGCCCTTGTTGGTAGGAAGTGATGCTTCTAGATCTTAGCAGTAAGTAGCTTGGTAGCTGGGCACCCAGAGACAGGAACATTTTCCCTGATATCATTAGTGATGCCGTGCAATACCTGCAGACACAGGGTGAATATCCTCACCTCTGCAGAGACCTATGCAGCACTTAAATGTCCTAGGGGGTTTAAGTGGGCCTTTGGGTTTGCTTGCTGTCTGCAGAGTGGTAGGTTTTCTCCTCAAAGAGAAATAAAACCATAGCAGCCTGATCGCTCCTTCTGTTCTGGACAAACACGAAGGATTGTCTCATGGTGACAGACACAATCAGTACGGACAGAACTTTCTCTCTCATTTTTCAGAGTTATAAGGGGATTATTATATGTGAAAAAGAAACAAAACAAACATACTGCAAGTGTAGTGAATGTTCCTCAGCTACTGAGAACCCCGTCTCTGCCCTCTCTTCTCACTGAGTTGCTCAGAACCTTTTAGATCCAAGTGGCAATTATCATTTTATTTCCCCCCTGTCCACAGAATTAGGCCCTTTAAAGATCTCTGGAAGTGCCATGCTTCCTTAACCCCTAGTGATTTCAATGAGAGTTGAGAGTGATCATTATTTGCCAGGGTCAGGGTCAAAATTTCCAAGGGAACCATCTGGTTCTGGGGAAGGGAGAGGCTGTAGTTGTCAGCACTCATGATTTTTGCCACCCATGGTGTGGAATACTGATGATAATGATCATGAGATATACTGACCACAAATGCATTGCATGGTCTCTGTCCATAAAGAATTACTTGGGGTCAGATATGAGACATCCCAGGTGTGAGTGTGTGAGTGGGGGAGGGAAATTCCTTACCTCTCTTAGATCCTCATGCAGGGGCTGTTCAGAATCCCACACACAAACACAGTCACTGCTTCCTCCTAGTGCTCTGATAGGAAATAGGCACCTCAAAGGCTGTGGGTTGAGGTTGGAGATGTGACTGCCATCTTCTGCATTGACTGGTCTGCAGAGCTGGTCATATGCTGGATGAACAACAGTATGGTGTTGCCCAAAAGTCCCCAAGAGTTGTTTCACCTGAGTCAGCCATAATTCCCCCTGGAGAATTCAGCTGCAGAATGGACCTTCACTGAACTTGAAGGCACATAGGGCAGAATTGATCCCTTGAGTATGCCCAATGAAGTCAATGGGACTACTCATGTGAGTAAGGTTTACTAACGTGAGTAAGGCTTGCAGGATCAGGCTCCTTTTTTGTGTGTCTGCATGTGAAAAATATCGACACCCTAATCCACCATCAAGATTCCTTTTTTAAAATGAACCCATTCTCCTCAGACTGTGGTGACAGCAACAACAAAATCCAAACCAACAGCAATAGCAAAAAAAACCCTCCAGCCTCTGACCCCTTCACCTAACCATTATCTCTTGCCATGAACTAAAAACCAGCAGCTTCACTTGATTTCATTTCTGGTAATAGCAACAACAGAAATTTGCATCTGGGCTGACAATGTGTATAGTGAGCATCAGCCCCGTGGGATTTGAAATTGGCATGTTATAGCAACCCTCTGGAAAACCTGGATTTACAAGGGAAATGCTGACAAACCCTTAACTATAGCCATACTTGCTCTATGCTGTATCGCACGTCAAACAATGAAATGGAACGTCTTTCCTAATGGTTGAAAATATTTTTGGCTCTGCCTTGCGCTAAAACACTCATTTGATCTTTTACGTCAAATAATTTTACGCTTTCAAAGCAAATTTTGTTTTGTTGTTACTAATTGCATTCAAAAGACAGTATAATATATGTGGGATCTTATAAGGATACAGAATAATAATAGGCATTGCAGGATTGTATGAACTCACATAGCACAATATTAAAGAAACAAAAAAGGGCAATAAAAGAATAAGAGAAATTTGTCCAGGGGAGCACACATGATTAGTTTATCAACCTCTGTGTGTGTGTGTGTGTGTGTAATGTCCTTTATAAAGCAATTAGACACCTTCCAGTTTTCAGACACCTGATAATGTTCAAGTTTATTTTATCACCACAAGGTTGTATTTTCCTTCCAGGACAAACTGATCCTAGGAAGAAGAGGAATAATGGACCAGGAACCTATAATAGCGATTGTGTGTTAAACAGCCAAGTAAAGGGCAAACATAGTTGCATAGTGGAATCAATCATTGAACCCATCAGTGAGAATGACCCTCACGCCCCCACCTTCTTCTCTATGCCTAAGAATTTGCCATATTCAATCTTTAGGCTCTGAACCCAAATGACCTTTGAAAGTGAATTTATGATCATTTCATCACACTCTCTATTAGCTCACTTTCTAACAAATAGGAATGAGAAATATATGGCAGAAACTGCAACAGAACATTTCCAACTAATGGTTAAAATGTCAGGGTAATAATGTACAAGTGCATTCTGCCCTCAAACACAAAAATCGAGTGCAGCTTTACAAGGGCTGTCGCCATTCCACTTTAGTTAAAGACTTGAAAGCTTCCTTCTTCCCCTTGCAGGTCTGCAGTTTGGAATCCACAGCAGCTCATCAGGGCTCCCTTTGCCAGTACTGTACTGTACTTCATTAGGCAGCTCTATTTAATGGCTTCAACAAAAGCCATCATTTTAGCCCAACTGCCTTGACTAAATTAAAATTTCCAATCTCTGTTTTAGTGTTCTGCAACTGATGTAGACATAAGCAAAACTGGTCAACATCTGCCAGTGGGTTGGCCAAAAGTTCGGTAAAGATGTACTTCACATTTCTGAAGCATGTGCAAAGTAACATCGTCCTTATCCTCCTGAGAGCTCTCATGATTTTACTTCACCATTTGTTCAGACACACTTTAGCAGCATATAAGCCATACAGTTGATTCTCCCCTTGGTTGCCATTTTATCTGTAGTGTCATTTTGAGTAATTGGGGTATGGTAGCTGATCAACTTTCAGGTTTCTCATTGGCAGAAAGGGACTGTATTGGCACCAAGAAAGAATATGATGGGTCCTCTCGGTGCCTGAGCAAGTGTCCCTCTTTTGCACTTGGCTACCCAAGGCCATTAGAAAATAAGCTTAATAAAGCAACTAAGTGTATACATCTTAACTATTCCCAGTCAAGGGAATGCAGATATAGAAGAAATATTTTAAACCAATATGAAAGATGGTAAATGTCCATATTTAGTCAGTGATCTGTGAAAGTTTTTGAATTAGTTTTTAAAGCTTTGTTAAGACCAGAACGCACAGATGTTGAAAACAAGTTCAGATGTAGCGACAGATGGTATTTGATTATGAAGCAGACTGTTCATATAATACAAAGATGCTGCTTCTGCCATACACAAGTAACTGCAGAGAGTGCAGTAGAAATTTTGGAAGGCAGAGCAGTTCAAGAGGTTCTTTGTGTCGCAATAACTTTCACATTTTTCCAGCAGTGCTAGAATTAGGATAATTTTCTTCTTTTTACACTCAACTCTTCCCTCCCCTCCCCGCCAACCTTCCCTTTCTTCCCTGTTATACAACAACCTTGCACTGTTCTGGCTTTCTCTTCAGAAGTCAGTCAGTTTAATGGTAAAAGAAATGTCAGTTATACTAACTGAAGAAAAGAGTTCCTTGTGGTTCATAATGACAAATAACATAAGAAATTATCTATTTATCTATTTAAAAAACACAGTGAACTCCTCACTTTACTCAAGTACCAAATCCTGGAAAAAACCTGACTTCAACCAGCCGTTCTGAACTAAACACACAGCCACAGAGCATTTGGGTGTTTTATGCTGGGAGCATCAGACGTTGCTATTTACTGTCGCTGCCACCATTTTCTTGTCATTGTCCAAAATACTCTCTTCAATGTCAGATTAGAATAAAGCTGCAATTCTGGAAATGTTGATGATCTGCCTACCTGGTTCTATAATATAATTTCTGGGACTAGCGTCCCATCTTCCTGTTGCCCCCATCCAAGCGTGCGCGCTGGCAATGGCGGATGTGGGGGAAGCATCAGGAGTTCCAGCATGAACAGACTATGTTTATATAGTTCTTCTACAGTGTGCTGTGAAATCAATCCCTGTGCTCTACGGGCTTATAATATTGAGGCGGCCTCTTTGTTTTTCAGTATGGAATAAAGTGTTCAGTCAGCACTAATATGGGCTCAGCGTCTTTATGGTGTCAGATCCTGAGAGCAGAAGGAGCCCTATCCTTCCCCCACAAAATGGGAGCTCAAGCGAAGTTTGAGGGTGTCCAGGGCTGAGATGTTGCTTCATCCTTTTACAGAGGGAGGACCCCCCCTGGACTTTGGCTCTGGAGTTGTACTTTCATTACGATGCCTGTTGTGTGCAGTGCACTGCTGCATGGCATGTCATAGCTATTTAAGGAAAGACGGACCCTGCTCTGAAGCGCTTCTGAGCTTTTTAAAGCCCCAAGTAAGAAGTGGTATGTAGCTATGCCGCTCCAGGAGAAGCCCAGGAAGAGAACTGCGGGTCCAGCCCTTTACAGGGTGCAGCTTATGTCTCCTTGTGCACTGGCTCTGTGCATGGGTGGAGGTGGAGCTAAGGTTAGCCACCACCCCTTCTCCCCCAGCTCCAGCTTGATTTCAGCCGAGGCGCAGTGACCCTGCAGAGCCTGCTCTTCCACTACATGCCCGGGTTTTGTGATCTGGGCAGCCCATGCAATGACTTGGGGGTGGGGCATAACATAAGCAAATCCTTAGTCCCCTGCACCGAGGCACCATGTTAAGACTAGCAGCAGCCTGTCCCTATCCGTGTTGGGCTCCTGTTGTGGTGGAGCAGAATTGCTGAAGGGTCTGGAGGTTTCTGTTTCAGCAGAATGCTGAACAGGTGCAGGAAAAACAGGCACGAGAACATCCCCAACCAGTGACAGTAACGTGTAGATGAGACCCGCCAATATCTCTGTAGCTCCTTAATTCTGGGAAAGCATATCGCTGGGTAAACAATATTAAAAAATATTGATGCCGGTAGATCACAGGATGCAAAGGATGCCAAACAGCAGCACTTATATTAGGAAATAAAACTGGAACAGTAACAGCATGCAGATTGCACAATTTAAAATGGGGGCTTTTCAAGGGCTGGCCATGAAGACCTTGTCCAGATTGTTAACAAGTAACAGTAAATGTTAATAAGTAACACAGAAGATTGGCAGTGTACTAAACATGAGAGTGGTGGGTCCAGGGAGTTTGGGGCTACTTCTGGCTCTGCAACTGACTTACTGTGTGACCTTGAGCAAGTCACAGCACCAACTGGTGCCTCAGTTTCCCTATCTGTAACATTGGGATAATGACACTTAATTGTCTTCATAAAGAACCAGATCCCTGCACAGAGGTGTTCAAGATCCAGAGCCGAGTTTTGTGACATGGCCCACATCCACTAAATACACTCACCACAGAAGCCAGACCCCTAATGTGGGTAAATCTCCATTTTAAATGGTGTCTCTTCAATCCAGGTCCAGGGTTCAGTCAGACCCCAATTTTGGCGGGTTTTCAGAATCCAGGGTTTTAGCAAATTACTGAACTAGGAATAATAACCATTATGAAAAAGGATCTAAAAGCACCCCAAAAGTCAGGGAGTTTGGACTTGGGATTTTGATTGGGGGGTTCATTTCTTCCTTTGAAAGCTTAGACCAAATTATTGAGTTTATCAGTGATTTCCCTTGATTTTACATGGGCTGGCATGAATTATCCTTGAGTGCTGCATAGTAGGGTTGTTTTGTACTAAAAGGTGTTAAACACTTGTAATAAATATTTTTCCTTATTTCCCCTAGGAACCAGCTCTATCTCTGGTTGGTGAAGCATAAAAAAGAGCTGTCATGCCCAGTTTTAATAGGCAATAGGATTTCAAGCCCCAAGAGTTGTTTCACAGTCTGGCAGTGGCCATAATGAAACTGGCCACTGTTGCCACAAGACTTTCTCCAACATGCGTTCTCCCCTGTCACTTCCCACAGCTGCCCAACTGGCGTGTCTCTTGCAAACTGAGAACTGGTAGTGTTTCTTTAACTACTAGTGTGCCTTTTTGTTGCCAAGCTGTAGACCCAAACATAGCTTAACTTTAAAGAATAAAATTAAACTGTGTGTGCAATTAACTTCTTTTGAGCACAAATAGCAGCTCATTGTCATGTGTTTTGTTATGAAGCAAATAGCTTGTTTTAACACTGACTCACAAATAAATAGGAAAGTACCACTATTCATTTGACTAGGATTTATTCATAAAAATGCAGTTCCATTCTCCCGGCCTCTGGGCAGAGGGCGGTGGTGGGGAATTCCATTCTTTGCATGGGAGTCAGTATTTCACTATGCGTTGCAGGTCTGGAAGGTGCCAGGCTAATCTGAGCCAAACAGGATTGATTTGGACGGCTAAAAAATTCTGCACCTCTCCTTTTACTTCTTCTAGGTACATTAAAAAAAAACCTCAAAAATAAACCATAAATTATGGACTTTCCTCCCCCATCAATCTTTAAACCACTTTCACCCTCCCATTTCTTGAAATCCTGGGAAATCAGATAGGCCTAGCAATATGCCCTGAAAGTCACAAGACTCGGACTCTTCAGGTACATCTACACAGCATTTTTGACTGACTCTCCCAGCCCAGATGAACAGGTTCTCTCTACTGCTCTACAAATAGCTGTGCAGACAGTGTTTTGGGTCTGAAGTCTGGGGGGAGGGGGTGAGTTTCAGAGCTCAGGCTCCAGGCCAAGCCACAATGTTAAACCACTGACAAGGCAGCTATTTTTAGAGTGTTAACCTGGGCTGGGAGGCTCCAAAATGCTGTGTAGACATACTCTTTCAGACCAAGGGGGAAAACAAAAACATGCACCCTCCAGTTTATTTAAGATGACTTTAAGAATTATGGTACCACAAAGTATGTTTTCCACAGCTACTAAACAGCATGTATCTTATTTTCTCTTTTGGTCTGTGCTGTATTCTCATATATGGTACATCCTTTGAGCTTTAAATGAAAAAAAATCAACGTTATCTGCATTGAATCAGATCCTTTTGTTTGGGGGAAATGCTGCAACTCATCCCGAGGCATGACTTATTTATTTCCCTTCCTTTCCAAAGGATGGTAATAGATCAGCAACTCAACAGTCAATTCGCTGTTTCTCTTAACAGCAAGGGAAGACTCAGAATGATCATCTCCATGGAAATTGTATTGGCACAGCCTAGGCTGGGCATAAATAGGGGTAGAGACCAAGAGAATGAGAGCAATTAACCCCTGCATGCACAAACCACAGTGCATCATTCTGCATTCTGTCTTGTAGAAACTAGTGATGGCGAAGACCTATTAGGTCTCAGTGTTATTATCAATGACAAAGAGAGACTGTTCTATCTGCATTGGTTACAGCCAATTCAGTCCTTCATTGTGTTTGCAAAGTGTGTATGTGGGGCACATTTACCTAATTGGAAAAATCCACATAGCAGCGCTGAGGAACTTCCAAATAGAGCTGCAAAGCGTGGCACTGAACTTCTCCAAGCGTCCAGGGCATTTGGCGCCAGGGAAGTTTGGCTTGGCTGCTTATTAAGATAGGAGCTAGTTTCAAAGTTCCAGTCTAGATCTGAATGTCCCCAATGCTCTGGGGTACCCAATGCTCTGAGTTTGAACTTCTTTGTTTCTCATTTTACCCTGCATTTGGAAGTGCAGTGTTTTGCATTTCAAAGAATAGATTTATTTTTTGGGGGAAATGTCATGACAGAATTGTGAGGGGCTAACTGCACTGTCTACAGACAGGCTGAGTGAGGTAGCCATTATGTATACAGCTCTGCCAATGCACCTTAGCTCTTGGGACCCTGAGGTACGTTCTCTTGGTACCTGAGGGCTATCTCCCCTAAATGCCAGCCTCAACACAAGACATGCCACTCTCCTTGAGCTAGTAAACTCTCCCTTCAAAACAAGCTGTCCCACATAATTTTCGTTTCTTCCATAAGCCCCTGCTCTGATCTTGGCTGGGCAGATGGCTAGCCACTCTCTCTTTGCTTGCCTGCTCTTATTCATTAGCTATCCCTCCCAGCATTTAGCCATTTTGGGGTTCCATAGCAGCATCCTCCTGGACTTTATGGCCATTCTGAACCCACCCTGCTAGGAGCACAGGTTTGAAGGTGGAGGCTTTCTGAAGTGGGTGAGGTCAGAGTCTCAGCACAGCCCTCCTGTTAATCTTGTCAGACCTCCATCATCCCTGGCCTGGTGTTGACAGTCCCCCAGATAACCCAGAAAATTAGCAAATTCCCATGCGTCAGACAGTTTCCTAAGAAATAGTCCTGAGCAGCACAATTCCTGACCAATGGTATGGTGGTTTGTAATGTGTCTAAGTGGGGAGTGAAAAGAGAACCACCAGCAAATTTATTTGCAATACAGGTCAAAGGAGAACATCTCAGATCAAAATCACTGTTGGCTTATGGATGCAATTCCATTGCCTTTAATGGACATTATCCCAGGTGTGGTTTTCACCCATAGTATAATTACACTGTACCAAAGAGCTCTCAAAGACCCACAGTTTTAATTACAGGTGGAGAGATGAAGTACTCATTCGGTAGTTTGAATACAAACTAAAGGCTATATACTGCCCTCAGATCGTTGCTGTGGTCTCTAAAGGCTGTATCACTCAAAAATCTGAGAAGAAATGGTCTTAGATGAAAACATATTTACAAGACAATTCTCCTTTAAAAAAAAAAAACTTCAGCAACTGCATGCTGAAAATAAACTACCCATAAAAGCCCACGTATGTCAGTTCAAGGCTAATCTGATGCTCGACTCACTTAAGATAGGGAAATAAAAGAATATAGAAGTATATTAATGTAAACCAATAATACATTCCTACCTTGATTGCTATATTGTTTTTCTCATCTTAACAAAACAAAACAAAACAACCAACTAATCAAAACCAATATCAGAAATAGTCAAGGTGTAGAGAAGAACAATTAAAATTATTAGAGGTATAACATGTAAGGAATTGATTTGAATAAGGACAGCATAACGTGCTGAGGACTATTTAGTTTGGAAAGGAGGATACCTAACAGAGATATTTAAAATAATGATAAAATGATAGAGGCTGCGATGTGGGTGCTGCTTCTTTTATGACGATATAAAAACAAGGGGAAAGTTGATTAAATAAAAGGAGCAAACATAAACAATGTCAAAGGAAATATTTCTTTATGCAACATATAACTTGTGGAACTCACTGTCACAGGACATTGATGAAGCAAATACACTGACAAAATGATTAAATGCTATCATGAATAAAAATAGCTTTTGAGATTATTCTAGATAAAACTGGTCTAAAGGGCTGTCAGTTCTAGTGCTTTAGGACATGACCTGCACATCAGGCAGTCAGGAAAAAAAATCTTTGTGTGATATATTGCAAAATTACATGCATTATGGAGGTTTTACATCTTGGCCAGTAGTATATTGGATTAGCTGGATCATTGGTTTGAGCCAATATGGCAATTGCTATGTTTGTTTTTAATTATAATGGAGAATTTAAAGGTAAACAGATGCATAACTATTTGTGGGATGAAGAATTTATAGGGTTTCTTTGCGTTTAAGTACAGGAATACGACTTACGTGCTTAAAGTTAAGAATGTGTGCATATGTGTTTACAGGATCCAGGCCTAAGGTGCCATTATAACAGCAGCAAGTTGTACGAACAGACTATAACCATAAGTGAGATTGCAATCTCTCACAGTAAATTGATTCCAGTGATTCACATTTTGTTTTGGGACTCAATAAAGAAATATTTTAGAAAGAAATATAAACAATGGCAATGAGCTTGTAATTTATATTTTATTTTGCACAAGCTTGCATATATACTGCACATACATTCAGTTTAGAGAAGATGGAAGGCACACAAGGCAATTGAACTACTGTATTCTTTAAGTGGTACAAAGCAAAAAAGGTAAAAGTCTGGAGAGTATACAAAAGCTTAAAACACACAAAATAAAATCCCCCCCCCAATTTTTTTCCTGTTTCTTTTCTTTTTAATTTAGTAGCTGCCAAGCTAGAATTGTAACTTTTTTCAATCAATTGTCTACTGCACTTTTTTTTTCCATATGGACAGGGGAGTCTTATTGTTTTTATCATATCATCAATTAATATTACAGTACATCCTTGGTAATACAAAATTGTACACCTTCATCAAATAAATTAGGATAAATTAAACCAATAAATTATGCAAAGTCTTCAGAACAATAGACAACAACAACAAAAAATCCACAGTTGAAATTGCCTCTAGCTAAAAAATAAAATAAAAAAAAATCAAAAATCGACTTTATCAGTTCAGTTATTGTTCTATCTTCAAATTAAAGGGTCTTTATTACAAAAAAGAGCTTAATAATGCTATTTACAACATATTGCTAAATAATATAAAGGCAGTGTTTTGTCACTTTTGTAACTATATACATATGAGTAATGGCTGGGACAATATCAGTTTAAACCTTAACCTTTGACTCTTCTGGGCAGCAGTAAAACCAACTTAAGATGCATTTTTCTGACTCCTGATTTCATATTACATGAAAAATAACAAATTCTGGTTATAGTATTTTTGTTGGGTTTTTTCCCCACTGGAGCAGTACTTTAATGCATTTTAAAATTTGCAGCAAGAATGGGTTTTAGGTAAAATATAAACTTGTTGTTTCTTCTAGATTTGCTTCTACATATCCTAGTACAATTGTGCATTTCTGAAGATGGCTGCTTAAGGGAGAGAGGTGATTGTGGCTCAGATGAAGAGACTAAAAAGTCACAATGCCACCACCTTTCATACATTAAAAAAGATATTCCTAAGAAGATACAAAGGTTAAACACCAGTTTTCATCCCAGCTCTAAATATGAGCATTTTCAGCTTCAGTTTATAGATGGTTTACAACCAACAGTTCTACAGAAAACAAAATTGCATTTCCTTCAACAGAACATTTAAGTGCAATACAGTAACTGCTTACTCATATAAACCAGTTACATTCCTTAAGGGGAGCTTTTTGAAAACAATGCTTATTGGAATTTTCAAACACATAGTTGGTACCAGAAGGAAACATTTGCACTATTAACACCAATGATTTCTATATAATACACATGGCAAATATAATTTTTGCTTTCACTTCTCATGTACAGTGCTCATTTTGGGGGTTTTGTAAACCACTTTCCATTTTTTTCTATCTATCTATCTATCTATCTATCTATCTTTCAATGCTGCTGGTGAAAATCCTATCTTTAAAGCCACAAAATCTTCACCCTTATTTCTTAGTTAATATTAACCTGTGGAAAAAACATTTTGCTATTAAATGACTTCATGTACATAGAAAAAATTGTGTAATTGTACAGAAACTGTATCACCTATGCCCTTGACATCTGATGAAAGAGACTTATCATTTAAAAGTAGAGAGCTGGATTTTCAAGAATGCTTTCAACTATCTATACAGTTACTGTAGTGTTTCTTATAAATTTCAGCAGATGTTTTCAGAATGTAGTTATTAAAATCTTATGTCTTTATGCAAGAATAACCATAAGATTGAATATTTACATTGCTTTATAAAAGTTCCCCTCAGTTTTTGATGTTCACCCACATACCTGGTACAGTAACAAAGATTCTGCAAACTTAAACACTTTTAATTAAATAATACTCAGAGGCACAAAGCAAACCTCAGGAATACATGGGTGAACACTTCCTTAAATAATTACTACATTCTAACATCTTCCACATGTTTACCATTTAGTGTGAAACGTTCCCATTAAACAACCAGAGATACAGTAAGAATTAAATGTTTTGTAATTTCAAATAGAACATTCTTTTCACAAAACATAACAAATGTCTAAAATAGGTTCTTAATCTAGATAGGAAAAAGGTAAGCTTTTCACTTCATACGCATATTTTATGTGTGTATATACATACAAACATATGTATGTAATGTCTACATATATGTATATATGTGTGTATACGTATACACATAGATATTGCATATGAAATATTGCTTCTATACTACTTTTCAATATGCTAAGAAAACACAAGATTTGCACCACATTTACAAAAAATTGGCTTCTACAAGAATTTTCAAAACTTGAATGCTGCTCAAACAATTGAGAAAAAAATAATTTGCATTATCAAACTGTTCTAAAAATTCTCTTCTTCAAAAACGTATTCTCCTGCTTTGTTTTGTTTTTTTTTTAAATTTTTTAAAAAGACACAAAATATGCATAGCTATCAACATTATGTCAAACAGCCAGGAAAAAAAATCTAGTCTTTATTGCAGCTGTAGTAATTGAAAAATAATGTTTAAAAGATGAAAATTGTAAGCCACAGAAGGCACAAGAACAATTGTACTTGTGGGGAAAAACTGGTATTTTGAAGGATTTTTTTAATCCTTCCGCTGGTGCATTTAAGGTCTAGGCACAGACTACAACCTCAAGTTTATATGCAGAAATAAATCTGAATTAGTAGTAAATGAATGGCAACATGGGATTTCTACATGGATTTTTAAATTCTTTCCCTACGTAAACTATTTTTGTTACAATAAAAGTAGCCTCCTGCCTTTTAGCCATTGTTTTTAAGTAAACAGTATTGAGATTGTTTGAAAGATTCTGATTTCTATTTACAATTTAGTAAGAGTTATGCCATTTATTTATCTTTATATTTTTAAATGCATTGGGAGGCACAAAGGCAATATGGCTATAATGCAGTAAAATCACCATAACTGCAATGATCCAATTTTTTTTTCCAGGTCAAAAAACTGATTTTTTTTCTCTTTAAAATGAAATTTCTACTCTTAATTCCTATGCCTCATTTACTATTGAGATTATGCTATTTATAAATAAATAAATAAATGCAACAACATCTAGTGTTGAGTACACAGTTTCACTTATTTAGATTATTAGAATCACATTGGAGCCAAATAATATAATAAAATAATAATAATATAATATAATATAATATAATATAATAAAAGTAATGGTTATATCACAGATCAAGATGGTATCTAGTAATGTGTCCATGCAGTATGATTAAAGTATGGCTTTACTTTTTTATGTCCAAGGAGGCAATGCAGTGTTATATTTTGTATTTGATGAGTTGCCAGTGAAGAACTAATTGTATTAGAACTTGAGCATTTTATGCCACTTCCTCCCATAACAATAAAAAAGAAAAAAAAAGTGCATAAACACAATTTTCTGTCTTTCTTACTTGGAATTGATTGGATTTACATCTTTACAAAGTGTAATAGTTACCAAATCATGCACAAAATAAAAGAATGACACATGCTGTCTACTGTATGGATGCCTACAGTATTAGGTACTCACAGGGAGTTTAAGATCAAGAAGATTTGTTTTGCTTCTAATGCATAGTGAAAATGTTGGCACTTCATCCCATGCTATTGTCTGCATTGCCTATACTCCACAGATACTGCCAGTACTTGAAAATAATGACAGGGCATCGCAGGATTGTGCTGTTTAATTTGAAGTCAGCAGGTTTTTAAGGCTTTGTGCTGACAATAATTGCTTTCATACATTTCTGTCTATCAGCAGTATTTGTAAATGAAGTGAAATTGCAATGATCAGATCAGCTCTTTAGTCACATGGGTAAACTTTCACTCTCCAAAGTCAAAATGCAATTTTAAAATAAAGTTAAAGAAATAAAATATTGATGTCCTAGATGGTCTAAATATTACTGGCTATTTTGTAACTTTCTCTAGATTTGTATCAAATTACCTAAGGGGAAAATAGAATTCAAAATAACAATAAATTCTTACTGCATCTGTGCAAAAGATGACAGAAAAAATAACAAATACATAGTGCCATAGCATCTTTAAAAAACAACAACCCCAAACTATTGGACACTATACGTTTTTGAAAATGTGAAAATAAAAAGGAGAACCACTGAAGAAAGCACAAAAACTAGCAGCTAGCTTTCTTGCATGATGTTCATATATTGTGACATATCATTTAGATGAATCCAAAACTTTTGTATACTTTACACTGTACTCGTATTTTGGTCAACACCATCTTCTGCTTTAGAACACAAATGTGGCACCCTGATCAGACAGATTTGTTTTTGATGATGCACTTAACTGTAATGCAAAAATTAAATTTGGCTATCTTAACTCCGCATAGCCAACAGTACACTACTGTAAATTTTATGTATAGTTTACTGGATTTTTATAAAAATGTTATTTTTATACTTGCGACTAGGTAAAGATTGATTATATTTTACAGCTACAAACAAAGGGCCTTTTTGCCTCAGCAGTCTTGGGCTAAAATGCTTTCTTTTGCTATATAAAGGTAATTCAAAAAATTGCTTTTCAGGGCAAAATACTAACTATCAAATATAGGCAGCAATCTTTTTATGCCTGGAAAAAAAAACTGAGCAAAGAATAAATGTCAAGAGCTAAGAGCCAATTAAAATATGACCAAGACACAGCAATATAGAATGATGAAAGGTTTTGTTTTTACTTTATGGAGAGTGAAATGCTTCCGTTTTAATAAGCTGACCATATTATAAAATTAGTGTGGTTGATACAATATTGTGCATGAATTACTGGCTTCCCCCTGCAAGAATAGTATCTGTTTTGTGCAAAATTGCTTTGCCTCAATAAAAAAAAATTACCTGGCATGTTAATTACTGGGGCAGGGTGCATGTTATTCCTGTAAGGGAAAGCTTGAAGAATAGGGTTTGCCTTTTTGGGGTATCACTTTTTGGAGTGAGAACCTAAAATGGATCTTTGTAGTTTTTAAAAATAGGAAACAAAATCTACCTTATTTGTTAAAAAGCAAAGTAAAATAAAATAAAATAATGCTCTAAGCTTACAAAGTAATTTCACAGAGTTCAGACCTTTAGCAGTATAAACAGAATATAAACTTCATTGTTTGTAATATTGTGCCGTGACATGAGTCTCACTCAGACAAAATGCCACTTTGCAGCAAGCAATAAATCTGACAAAGCATTTTTAAACATAATGCCCTAACTTGCTAAGACAGGCTTTTACACACTTCAAAATTCTTCTCCCTGAAAATTAACCCCATTTATTCTCTAAATGTTAAGGGTCTTGGGCAAAAGTAAACTGAAGGGTGAAGTAAAATAACTATTCCCCCTTGTAACTGACCAAAAAAAAGAGCCCCCTATAGTCTGATTTCATACACATATATATGTATATGATATACCTATATAGGAAATTAAAATAAAGACACACAGAACTTGGGCATCAAAAGGGGATTGCTACTTCTCATACATTCATAAATAGTTTTTGAAATCTCTACTCATGAAGAAGCTCTTGTAGGCAGTTTGGGGATTTGAAAATCTCAGGGACCTCACTGTCCAGCTTACAGATGACCTTGTATATGGCCTTCTTCCAGGAAGGATCAACATCTTTGCCTGCGATAATGGCATTGAAAAACTCTCGTAACGTGATCTGAGCCACTTCCAGGAATCTCTCTGGAACCTGCTGATACAAGGAGACAATGGCATTAATAAAGTTTTCAGTTTCAAGTCTCTGGTTCTTCAAAGGAAACTGAACTAAGTTCTTTCTTTCAAAAAGGGGCTTACATAGCACCTGCATTTTCTAAATATGGAAGACTTCTATTCTCTTATGCAAAGCTGTTTATATATAGTACCATAGTAATAACTTTTATAACATGTGTTAGATATCTTTGCAACGTCTGACTACAGAAAGTAGGTAACGAAATGTTAATGTCTGGATTTAGATAGTGAGGGACTTATAAGATATAATTAGCAGAGGAAGGGTGTGTGTGTGTGTTGGGGGGGGGGGAAACAACAGCAATTGTCTTAAAGGAGATAAATCTCGTCATGAAATTTTACCCATGTACTTATGGGTAAAGTCTCTGCATGAGAATTCACATGAAAATTATACATGCATTGAAAGGCGCATGAACCTCTGAATATCTGTGTTTAACTTTGGTAAGAACCAGTGCTGAAACCTCCAGAGAAATAGGATATCCATGAATGGTTGTTCATAGTTTAAAAAATAAACAAACAAGCCATCAGCTAATGGCCTGATTCTGTAGCTGCTCTGTGCATGAAACTCCCACAAGACACCCTCCTTGGGAGCCATTCTAGTCATTCCCTTTTTTTTTTCCTTCAGAAACCTACCAATAAAAACTCAAACTCTTCAATGGGTGTGTCATGTATGAAGTTGTGAGAGAACTGGGCTCTGTCTAATCCATTTGTTTTCTGAGTGTTGGTCTAATTCCATGGTTAAGTCAAATAGCTAGCTAGCAGGGGTATGCCATTTCCAGATTCCCCGGGACCACAGATTTACAGAAAAACAATGTATTATGGAGCCACAGCTCCACAGCCATAGACACAGCAAGGCAAACACTTTCTATTAGATGTAGTTCTTGGTACTGTGAGTACTCCCATTGAGATGATGGGTCTCCTCATGGTAGGAATTAATATACACAAGTAGAAGAAGTTCTCAGGGATGCATTTGATCCGTGCTACGGGATGCATGTGAGCAGACAGTAGCAATCACACAGAGTACAATTCAGCAGGGTGCCGTGCATAGGGCTCCACCCATGTCCATCACATTGCAAAATGGGGGCCTATGATTAACCAATATTCTAGCCTAAGTCCGATTTTTGCCTAATAACTTTAGAAAGAACCCCAAAAATACTTGGCCTGAAAATTCGCATGCTTCACCTCATGTTAAAAAGCACTAGACCTATCTCACTAAGATGACACACTAGCATTCTAAATTTTCCCATCAGACAGACATGTGATCAGTGGGAGCTATGTGCATGCATCTGAGGGCAGAATTTGGCCCTAAACACCTATCTTCTCCCCCCCCACACACACACACATTCTGCAGAAACTTCTTATTCAAGGGGCTACAGGGAGAAAGTGTGTTTTGGGGACATTCTATCACAGCAATAATTACCAGGGATTAAGATGACTATTTCCCTACCTTATTGTCTGTTCAGAAAAATGAATCTGTTTTCAGACAACATCTTTCTGTGTTTCACTGCTTAATTAAATATTTACAAGAGATCCCCTGCCTGTCTCTTTCTGGTGTTGCTGTAGAAAGTGTTGCCCTTACTGTTTGTTCAATTCCAGCTGCTGGTACTTGGTATTGCCCAAATGGGGTATGGAGACACTGAAATCTGTGGTTAGGGAGCGATTGACCCAATGTTACAAAAGGGTAAGAAAGATATCTGATAAAATCAGTGACGCCCCTAGATATGTAATTAACCACCAGCTCAGAAGGGCCTGAGTTAGTTTGCCTCCAGGATTCTGCCTCGCAGTTACAGCTGTGGAAAATGTTCAGCACAAATACAACAGCCTGCATTCAAGTTTGACCTGTGCCAGTAAACCTAAGCCCATGCAGGTCAGAGTTCTTCAAACAGGTGAGGAGAGTTTTCTGTACAGTATGCCGTGGAAAACACCGTGAACCCTCAATAGCTGTGTGACAACTCCAGTCACCTCTCTCCCTAAAGACATATAAGGTAGGAGGCAAGAGGTTCTTAGATTTGCTCCAGAGGGCTGGGAGTTACCTTTAAAGGCTTAAAGTCATTGACCCCAAGCCTCCCAGCGAATCTGCAAAGGTGGGTTCACTTCCAACCCCATGAAACAAACTGCAGGGATCAGTTCTCAAATATCTTGATTAAATGAGCTCCACAGAGGTTGGAGAGGTCTATTCATAATATAGTGTTCCCAGAGAACCACTATACTCATAATGCATTGGAACTATTCATAACTCATTCCTTTTGTGGTAAAAAGAAAAGGAGTACTTGTGGCACCTTAGAGACTAGCAAATTTATTAGAGCATAAGCTTTCGTGAGCTACAGCTCACTCATGCTCTAATAAATTTGTTAGTCTCTAAGGTGCCACAAGTACTCCTTTTCTTTTTGCGAATACAGACTAACACGGCTGCTACTCTGAAACCTGTCCTTTTGTGGTGTTACTACTAACTTCTTCACATCAGGCTGCATTATACATGTTACTTTGCATGTTGTAATGTGAACTGCATTGTGATTAATTCCAATGGGATAACACGTTGGCCAATATTTTTCCTTTCTAGAAAGAAAAACAATGCAGTATTTTTCTTTAAATGAAAATATTCAGTAAGGCTCAGAGCCTGAAAATAAAGATCTAACTGGATGGATGGTTTTTTAGCCAGATTTTTCAGTAGGTAATTAATCAGTCAGCTGTGTTAATTATGTGTCTGGGGGTCGCTTTTCCCTGACCCTAAGTGATGGTGACCTATTCAGCACATCTTTACACCTAACTGACTGAACATCTCTGTAGTAGAAACATCTGCAGAAAATGCTTCAGTGACAAATAAACTCCATCCAGGTTTCTTTTAATAGAATCAACAATCCCTAGTATGAACCCAGAGCATTTTCTC